>NC_061091.1:29212128-29227128 GCF_015104395.2 Macrobrachium nipponense
TGATTAACACCTTTGGTGGAGGGTCAGAGACAGCTATCATCGTTGGAACTGACATAAGAGTTCATCAAAACAAACTTACGGGTTCGTACCTGTTAAGGAAGCTGACTTCAATGATATCCTGATTCATTATGTCTGCTTTCCTTATGAGATCCAGCGATCCACTCAGGGGGCTGAAGACCTCTTGGAGACTGTCAACCGGTTAAACCTCTATGTGACTAGACTCCCTACAATACCCTTGTTCCGGACGCTACCAAGGAACAAGTTGACCACCTGACTAAGGATCAATGATTGTGGGAGACTGTGTCCAGTCTCCACAAACAACCACAAAATACCAATAGTCCCAAGGTAAGAACAAGGGTATTGGGTTATGGGATTTCAGGGGTAGACCCTTGTCCCATTACTGGATGAGCTGCTACAAACTGTCCCAACGTGTAGCAGTCTTCATACAGAGTAGCACTTGCCCCAGATAGTGCGTCGCAACCACTGATTTGCTTCTCCAAAAGGTTGCGTCCAGGATATTTTGAAGGGATCTATTCTGATTAAAAGCTACAGAGGTTGCTACGGCCCTAACCTCATGAGTCTTCACTTTTCAGTAGCCTGAGATCCACTTCATTAGATGCTGAATGTGCTTCCTTGATTAAATGCCTTATAAAAAAGGATAGAGCATTCTTTGACATTTGCAGAGAGGGCTTTTTGACAGAACACCAAAGTCCCTCTGAATGGTCACGTAAATGCTTCGTTCTTTCCAGGTAATGCCTCAGGGCCCTTACTGGACAAAGAACTCTCTCTACTTCCTTACCTGAGAGATGTGACAGGTTTGGAATGTAGAACTATTTGGTCCAGAGCTGAGAAGGGCTTTCGTTCTTCATTAGAAAACCCAGCTGTAGAGAGCAGATAGCATTGCCCTGTCTGAAACCTACAGCTTTGCTGAAGGGATTTCACAGACTCTTTTCGCTGTTGCTAGACTAACTAAGAAGAGTGTTTTCATGGTGAGGTCCTTAAATGATGTTTCCTATAAAGGTTCGAATCTATCACTCATGAGAAAACTTCAGGACTACGTCCAGATTCCATGCTGGAGGGGACTGTAGTCTCGCCTTAGTAGTGTTGAAGGATCTGAGAAGGTCTTGGAGATCTTTATATTCAGACACGTTTAAGTTCCTGTCATTGAAGACATCTGTGAACCTGGTTATGTATCGCTTAATGGTTGTAACGTTACGACTTCTCTTAAAGTCTGCAGCGAAGAGTCTCTTATTCTCCCTTCCTATTGCAGCGAAGATTCTTCTTCTCAGCAATGGATAGGACATAAGACAGCGACACTCCATGAGGGTGTCCATGGTATGGATACTGGGACAATCTATTAGGATTAAGTAATGATTGTTCTGGAACAACCTACTAAGTCCACAGCGTAGACCGTTAACTGACTCGGGCGCTCTGACAGCTGCCTATTGACTGCGTTGTCTAAGCATCCGAGAAAGTCACGTGATCTTTGCCTTTTAAAGGGTTATGCCGAGAGACCATACAAATTGTCTATTTTTTGTCACTGATGCTGGACGGCAAGGTGGTGAATCTCTTAACGAAGTGATGATTCTCTTAAGGCATGTGCCCAATAGGCGAAAGTCAATTGCCTTCTAGAGACCGAGGTCCTCAATGGCAAGATATTCTCATAGTAGTTGAATCTCAGCTAAGAAGAAAACAACACTGTTTCATTGAAAACTAAGGTGGAAAGTGTATGCAACCTACGTCTTCACAGCCGAATCGAGAGAAGGATTCTCAAGATTCTGAACCTGTGCTTACAAAGGACTGAAAACGCTAACAGCTATTTCATTGTTGTAAGTTGTTGTTGTAATGAAAGCGGGGCAATTTCCAATAATGAAAAACACAGGGAAGTACTACTTCTCGTGGGCTGATCATATGGAAGTAGAGCTGGCAGGTCGGGGAGCAGGCTATATCTTCCGTATATATCTGTCAATTTGGGGTGAACAATGAACAATTGCACCCCTCCAAATACAAGATATTATAAAGACAAACTCAGATGTCTGAAGAAAACATTCTGCATTCTCGCAATGCGATGCAGTGGGAGACTAGTAAAGACTTCTGTTACCGTGCGGTAAACAAAGATGAAAAAGTCTAGAATATATAACTCTGTTGAAAGTTCTCGCAATATCCAAGGGGATGCAGATGTCATTCATATATGCGAGAATCCTTGTTAATCAGAGACCTAAGCCCGTCTTCTGCAGTACCCTACTCAGTTAGTTCTTGCTCTCTAGCTATCCTGAGTTGCCAGGAATCCATTCCTTGAAGGAATGTGTTCGGCTAGAATAATAGAGCGTTAAAAAAAAAGGGATCTCTTATGCTCGAGCAATTATATTTAAACGAAATGAATTTCGGTAAATACAAAAAACTGAGGTGGTGTTGTCATGACCATACCATTAGTATCTTAAAATCGAAACTGGTAACTCCTGGGATGCAGACAGTCCCGAGTTGCAGTTTTATTAGGATATTACTCTCCCGGTCACAAACCGTAGAATTAACTACGGTATGCGACTACCCCCCGGACAATTCAACTGCTTAACAGAATCATGTCTCGAGGGTAATATACGACGTATATTTGTAGATTTCTGTACAATGACTTCCATCCTAAATTCTTTTCCCTTCGAGGAATGAGAATAAGGATTGGAAATCTAAACTCTTCCTTCTCTAGCCAAGAGAGTGAAGGAGAAGTCTTCCCTTAAGGAAAACTTCAAAAGTGAAAAACTGAAAACCCCAAGACGAAAATTCAAGCCAAACTGGATGTTCGCTTTTGTATTCCAGGGTTGGTCGTCTAATGAGAGATATTCTTTACTTCAGTAGTAATTCTTCTTGCAAACGCTAGAAATTCCAGGAATTCGAGCATTCAGCGAGGTACCCGATTATCGTAAAAACAATTATCGGAGATTCTCGATATTAAGTCCTGCGTGGCCTTTTGGGCTAAGGCAGAGTGGACCTAATTCACCAACTCTTGTGCTGAAAGAGGCGCATAAACAGGTCCAATGCAAACAGCAGTTCTGCATTTTGAATGGGTGTGACCCCATTCGAAAGGAAAGAACACATTTGGACCCTTTACTTCAGGATCCCGCAGAGAAAGAAGCCGCTAGTTCGTTCGACACGTCTCGAAGAGCTTTGTCAATGCAAGACATCAGGTGAACAAGCTCTTCTGTATCAGCAGACTTGAAGGTTTCTATTTTCTTCCCCAAAGATCACAGAGTCCAGTCTAAGAAAATTAAATACCTCGAAAGCTCTAAAAAAACCCTTTGAGGAGGTGGTCCATTTCAGAGGTAACCAAAAAACCTTCGTCTTTCCCATGGCCGTCCGACGAGAAGAGTCCACAAGACTCGAGAAGTCCCCTTGGGAAGACGCGGGAACTCCCAGACCGAGAGCCCCTCCAGTATCATACCAGATGCTAGATCTGGATGCTAATCTGGCCGGAGGAAATGAGAAAGCTGTCTTTCCTTGGTCTCTCTTCGTATACTTCCCTTCTTTCCTAATTTTCAACGCTCTCTTCGGAGAGCGTGATAACACCATCTTTGTAAAGTCGGACTTTTCAGTTGCCTTCTCTCGAGTGAACTCTGAAGGTGGGGAATGAGGGGCAGCTGGAACAAAGTTTTCCGGTAAAAGTTCCGTGAAAACTTTCATAAGTCTTTTCAAGCCTGACAAAGGCTGTAGATCTCTCTGATTCTCTTCGTCAGAAAAGTCTTTCATCGGGCGAAAAGGAGAGGGAGGGGGGTCATCCTTCCTTCTGATCGACCCATAACAGACGTAGCGATGTCATGCTTCGTCAGTGTTTCCGAAGAATCTTCTTGACGCCTGCCTAGTGTCCTGGCGTCGAGAATCCTGACTCTCGGCTTCCTGGTGTCGAACTTCATGACATTTGGCGTCCTGCTGTTCAAATACTTGACGTTCAGCGTCTTGGCGTCCAGCCTCTTGACGCCTGGCGTCCAGCTGGCTTCCAGAATCTTGACGCCTGGCGTCCTGGAGTCCAGTCTCTTGACGCCTGTCGTCCTGGCGTCCAGTTGGCTTTAAGAATCTTGACGCCTGGCGTCCAGTTGGCTTTAAGAATCTTGACGCCTGGCGTCCAGCTGGCTTCCAGAATCTTGACGCCTGGTGTCCTGGAGTCCAGAATCTTGATGCCTAGCGTCCAGAATCTCGACGCCTGGTGTCCTGGAGTCCAGAATCTTGATGCCTAGCGTCCAGAATCTCGACGCCTGACGTCCTGGCATCCAGGTTATTGACGCTCGGCGTCCTGTTGCTCAGAATATTGACGTCTGTCGTCTAGGTGCTGAAAAAAACCTTGACGCACTACGTCCTGGCGTCCAGCTTTTAGAGACATGACATCCTGGCATTCAGGCTCTTGACGCTCGGCGTCCTGGTCTCCAGCATGTTGACGTCTGTCGTCTAGGTGTTGAGAACCTCGACATTTTTAAGTCCTGGCATCCAGCATTTCGTCCCAGCTTTTGACGTATGCTGTCTTGCTTGTAGCAGGCTGATAAGACTGCATTAATGAGAAGAGCTTCTGCTGCAAATCTTGCAGTAAGGAAATTTGCAGTCCAGCGATCCACCCAGGGGGCTGAAGACCGATTTGGAGAATGCTTCCTGCTGCTGGGGACAGACTGGGGAAGCCGCAACATCAATATCACTCTCTTCATCCTGTTCGGCTAGAGGCGAACGTCCTGAAGACGAATGCCAAACTGCAGGAGCAGCTGGAGAATGAACTGAAGGCATCCAATCGTCCGATACTTCCTTTCCTCCTACCAATGACGACGGCCGCCTGTGCGACATCTTGTGTCTTAGCTTGGTAGGAGAGCAAGCATCGGAGTCGAAAGAGAAGCGTTCAGGAGTTGTAGCACACTTTTCTCGACGCCTGGCTGCTACAATGACTACATCCTGGCAGTTCTTGACGCTTGGCGTCCTGCTCTACTAGATGTGTCTTTTAAGGGGTCTTGATAAGATTGCATTAAAGAGGAGAGCTTCTGCTGCAAATCTTGAAGGAAAAACTACGGTCCAGCGATCCACCCAGGGGGCTGAAGACCGAGTTGTAGACAGCTTCCTTAAAACTGCGGTCCAGCGATCCACCCAGGGGGCTGAAGACCGATTTGGAGACTGCCTCCTGCTGCTGGGGACAGCTGGGGAAGCCTAAACCTCAGTATCTCTCTCTCCATCGTGTTTCGGCTAGAGACGAAACGTCCTGAAGACGAATGTCACACCGCAGGAGGGGCTGGAGAATGAACTGAAGGCATCCAATCGTCCGATACTTCCTTTCCTCCTATCAAAGACGACGGCCGCCTGAGCGACATCTTGCGTCTTAGTTTGGTAGGAGAGCAAGCATCGGAGTCGAAAGAGAAGCGGTCAGGAGTTGCAACAAGCACCGAAAGTCTCCCTTCGTCCGATACTTCCTTACCTCCTGCCAAAGGTGACGGCCGCCTGTGCGACATCTTGCGTCTTTTATTGGCAGGAGAGCAAAGATCCGGAGTGGCAGCCTACAATTCTCAACGCTTGGCGTCCAGCCTACGAAGCCTAGCGTCCAGCCTCGTCTGAGTACTGCGTCGTCAGACGACGAATAAAACACTTTAACCTCGCCTTTCCAATGGCGAGGGTGAGCATCCTGGGGATCGTCAACATGTACGCTCGAGGGGACGGCCGCTCGGGAGCTAAAGCCTCTCGCCTCCCTTCGTCGGTCGACTTTCCTTCTCACAGGGGTTGGTGAGTTTGGAAGAGGTCTAGGACTAGGAGCACGACAGGTCCAAGCGGTCGCACCCTCCACTGCACTTACACTTGCATTGATTTTAACACTGTAACTTGTGATTTTAAGATCTCTCACATTCGACCATGATTTCTCCCTGTTTCTACAGGGGCCTTTACTAAGGGCTTGAATGGTCGTTATCATGTCCTCTAAAGTTGGACAAACACCTGTATCAGTAGGGGGAATAGGAACTATTACTACGGAAGCAGGATCAATATGATCACTTGAATATTTATAGGAGAGCGAGACATACTACTCTTAGCTCTCGTGATATTATTATTTTCAAGCTTTCGCACATAGCAATAATATCCAGTCACATTCAGGTAAAAGAAAACATTTTTCCTCATATCATCCAACTCACCACTCTTGCCTCTTACGACTATTCTTAACTGATATAGATAGAATAAGGATCTATTGAGGTTTTAGCAAGCCGAGAATTATATCCTCTCACCCACATTCTTACTCTCGAAGCAGAGTCAGACATTGTTTGGAAAATGCAAGAGAGAGATCAAGGATAAGCAAGAGTCAAAGCAATAATATTCTAAATTAAACATTCTTATCAGCATCATTCATTATGATCCATCATCATTATTAAGATGATCCACATGTACCCAACAGCGGAAAGCCAAAGCGCAACCGTGTACTTCCCCAACTAAACTGTGAAGAAACATGGGCCAAGCGAGCGAAATTCCAACGATGTCACCGATGCGGCGGCAGGGAAGATCTGAGGAATAGTTGGAACGGTTCTACGTACCTGGGTAGAGGGCGCACAGGTGGTGCACCCGACTACCCAATCGGCGATTGCCGCAAGTTTTGAATTTCTGCCGTGACGTCAGGGACGTAAGCTTTATATATAACTACCAGGTGAGTTAGATGTTTGAAAATATAGGTTAGGATACTAACCCAACCATCTTAACCTAACCTAACCTAACCTAGTAGAACGTGTTACCTGACCGGTACCCCACCTTCCATGAAAATAATCTTAGAAGTGTAACATAAAGGTTAGGATTCTTACCTAACCTAGTAGAATGTGTTAATAAAACGGGGGTGGGGGGGCCGTCTCGTACCCTCATATAGAAAGATGATATTAATATGAAAGTAAATATAATAAGTAAAATGTTATCCAAAAAATTGTTATGGATCAGAAAGGCATGTAAAGGTGAATATAGAAAAAAGGAAAAAAATGCATGTGTAATTTTGAATATCTAAAATGTAAAAATGTAATACCATCAATTTTCACGTTATTGACAGAAAGGTCTCGAAACGTCCTAAAACCTCCTAGTCCCACCCCTCAGGAGACTTTCAGGGGCCTGCCCTCAATTGTAACATAATATTGTAAGATATATAGGGCAACATTATGAAGTGAGAACAAGTCAGTGCACATATTAAACAATACCATGAAAACGGAACAGAAATAAATGGTTGAAATAATATTGCACGATTACAAAACAAATGAGGAAAAGGAATATATGTAACAATGCATGAATCCCCCCAAAACCTCCAATCGCAATGTAGGGTTAATAATGCAACATGATTGGTTAAATAGACGTACCCCCCCCCCCCACACACACACACACAAACCCCATCTTTTATCTCCTTAAGAAGTCTGTGTCTGAAACAAAAGCTCCCTTATATCATGGCATATGCGCAGCAGGATTAGCGCATGTGTAGTAGGATTCGACGTCGTAATAGTAGTAGTAATAAGTGGATTTCGGCTGTGTAACAGCTCTATTATTGGTTTATTTATCACTATTTCAGCTTGTATTCAGTTTAAAATGTCATAAACAGGAGGAAATAACACAATAACACGGCAAACCCTTCCCCCAAGTGTTTTACCCTACCCAAAACCCTGCATTACCATCGGCCCCTACCGTAGGATAGAGTTGAACGGCATAATTCTCCTAAGTGTTTTACCCCACCCAGAACCTCGCATTCCCATCAGTCCCCCTTACCAGAGGATGGAGTTCAATGGTAAATTACATGTTAATTACAGCCGGCCAAAAAAATATTACTTTAAATTCTTGTTCAGGAGGTAAAACTGTGTAGAAAAACATCAACTGGCATAGTCTAGTTCGCCGTGGTATAAGGGCTTAGATCTACCATGAATTGCAAGAGGCACAAACTTAGGCCTATGTGAGCCTCCAAGTAGGTAGTACTTAGCAGAAAGCCATCATCAGCACCTTTCTATCTTATTCAAAAAAATAAAAGAGAGAGAGAGACTCACATTCACCAGTACCGTTTGAAGCCATCCTCCGAAAAAGTACTTCACCACATCCTGACACCGGAGATGGTCATCAGTCACGAGTTGTTGGTGGTGAGAGAAGGAGCTCGAGACCTCTGCTTTCGTTTCGAAGTAAGTATTTTCTCCAAAGTTGGAAATTAAGGTGATATTTTAAGATTAAACAGAGGGTAATGAAAAGTCTGGCTCTACGCAGTGCACACTACCTCCATAACGCTTTCGAAATTTTTACTTACAACTCCAAATATTTAGAAGACTGTCGCCATCTCGATGTATACAGAGTTGCTTGTCAATAAAATTCCCATTCCATGTGCTAAAACCGTACACCACTTGTACCCATAGACGCTGAGGCACTTTCATCCCAAAAATCGTAAACTATGACTTCCAACCACGACTTTAATTTCCAAGGGAACTACGATTTTTGGTAGAAGCAGCAGCAGCGTTCACTAGATAATTATTTAAATAAATAGTTAAACGGCAGTATAAGGTCATGAATTGCATAAATGTTTTACATATTCATGATTATTAATTTGAAAATATTCGTTGCTGAAAAAGTAACTAGATTCCTAACTCAAAGTTTATCAGTGTTGCCAATTGGTATGTGTTTACCCACCAAACTGGGTATAAGACTTGCACAAAAGCGGGGAAATTAGTGAAATTTGCGTATCTATTTGTAGTATATAAACACATTAGAGCAATTTTATCATTATTACATTAATATGACAACTAGAATTCGTGGAAACAGTTTGTAAATGCATCGGCGTATGTGTGAAGCTACACTAGATTGGCGACAATGAGTCATTTTGCCGTCGTCTGTTCTTATCTACTTCAAAAATATGTAATTTTCCGGGGTTAATTTGGTAGCAAAAAACGGATAATAGACATGAATTAAATAAACATTTTGAAGTAACAAGGTAAAGTTAAACTAAATAATAATTAAATTAAACAATTAAGGGAATAAAGTTTTGCACCTCATAAACCGTGTACTCGTGCGCTGCCCACAACTGTGTTTGTGGAGTGACTGCTTAGGAACCAGGAATCGCAACGTAGTTAAAGTGCAATTTGGAGTGAATTAAGACCAAAACATGTATAATTACAATCAAATAAGCACTGTGGAGTTTCAGTTGTGATTGTATAAGGATAAAAACCACCGATTACAAGGTAAAAATGAATTTCAGTCCAAACCATGACCTCGGGAATAAGAAGATTTATACTTTCACTAACATAGGCAACAAAATGTTTTATTGTGCTGATTACAACAGCAATCTTGAGTAAGATCAATAAAAGTTACAACTATACGCTAACATTGTTCAAATGAGTGCTGGGAAAGCTGGGAAAGATGGTGGCTTCGCTGCGCTTACGAATGGTACCTCACGTGGGTACCGCCATATTGGATTTCAAAACTGCCTTGAAAACATATTTTACGAAACCGCACATGCTTATTTTAGTTCGTATGGTGCTTTCATATATCACATTATGTTGACGAAACTTCAATCTTTTGAATGGTATGCTTGAAGATATAATTGTATTCTTATTTCAACAATTACATATCGAGTGAATAAGGCTGATCCACGCGATAACACTGCAGTGTTTCCCCCTTACATGGGTTATTGCATGGTATTAGTCTAGGTGACGGTCTTTCGTTTTGTCTGGTGTAATGCCAGGTAGATCTATATTACTATTCCGCGGCGGCCTAAACTATGGCAGTTGCGGTTTTTCTATGCAGTTTTACCTCCTGAACAAGAATTTTAAGTAACATTTATTCGGACGACTGTAATTAACACCCAGGAGCCAGTAATAAACATGGCAAAATACAATGGACGCCCAATCCCTAGTGGTTGTCGTATCTGCGGTTACGTTCCTTGCAGTCCGTGCGGAACTATTCTTTAGAATTACCGGTAATTCTTCAGAACTAAGCCGCATCACCAGTTTCTAAAAGACATTTAACAATCCTTCATTTAATGGTGTTTTTTCAGTGAATCTCATCTTGTTTTCTTGAGGAAATAGTTATTTTAACCCCCTTTTCCACCCAACAATCTTGGGTGCTCCCAGTTGGGAATTGGGGGTTTTGGGTGGGGAAATACCAGAAAGGAGTGCTTTGCAGCAATAATAATTGGGAGCACCTACAGATTCGCGGGCCCACTCGATCGCCGACCTAAATCTGCGGAAGAACGCCAAAACCAATATGGCGGCGATACCAAAACAACAACAAACAAAGTAGGGAGCGACTACATATCCGCGACGATCGATTGTGTGTCTTGTCAGTAAGGCCGTGGCGGAACGGCGCTTCACGCCTTATCCGTATATTTAAAGATTCTTGGCAAGCATGGCATGTACTGGCCAGAGGTAATGTTGCGCTGCGCACGCTAGCCACAGGGGTTAAGTAAGGCTACTTACCGTGGCGGATGGATTTGGGTGTCATGCGGCCCGGGAATCTGTAAACTACCCAATAATTGTAACAAATACATAATAAAGACAAGATCACTAGCTAACCTAACATACCCTACCTAACCTAAGTTAGAAGCTGTATCCTCACCTTGTGAGGGGGGGTGTTACTCCCCCTGCGACCCCCCCCCCCCAACTTCGCCACTATATTAAGTTATAAGAAGAACGGTGGACAAAAAATTTACCAAAGTATAGGCCTACTTACCAGAATATTATGGACTTGGAGGGTATAATAATGCAGCTTCCAATAGAAAATAATGTAGGCAAATTTTGTAGTCAATGTAGAACAGCTTAAAATACGTTCTCTCTCTGTCATCCATACTTTGGGACCAACCTCTTCACATCCCTCCACCTTCTTTCTATGGAATTTGTGCGCGCAAGGGTCACAGGATCCACAAAATTTACGGAGCGGTTCACTTGCAAGTGCTGGTACCCTAACTCCTGTAAGCAATTATAAGCCTTTCAGCAGTCACTCACTATTGTCGTACCAGGCTCAATAAATTCCTGTATAATGGGCAGCAATGTTTCTGCTGACCTAAGCTTTACTAGCACTAAAAAACATTGCCTCGTTTCACGACATAACCACCAAACACCCACTGCCCATCAGTAACCCTACCAACATTATATATTCTCTTCCCAAATTTAGATTCGTCGACCTCAACAGTTAGGCCCACACCACCAATCTTACCACTATTTTTGAAAACCCAACTTATTGCCACCTCTCGGCAAAATGAAGCCCAATCACATATTGTCGCTTGGGAAAGCTCCAATTCCCCTTCAGCTAAGTTATAAGAAAAGTTGGTAATTCTTCAGAAGCACTCCGCACTGGATATTAAAATAAATAATCACCTACATGGAAAGAGCTTGTGAAAAGCAATATAAAAAGTATAGTCATTATATGAGAGATTGAACGGGGTGGAATTAAATGAGCTTGATAAGTTTTTACCTCGAATTTTTCCTAAGTCGGGAAAGGTGTTTCCTCTACGGTAATGTTTACTTTTAATGAGCCCTCTAACTTACTTTCTTACGCAAACAAAAGCAGTTCCAGTTACTCATCATTGGCTGAGAGGTGTGACATCGTTATGACGTAATGGGTTTCATAACCAATTACGAACGACTTTAGTCGAAAACTAAGTTTCACTAGTATTTCAGCGGAGTAATAAAGTTACCTGTCCAGTGTCCACTGGTATCCTTGCTTGACTGAATACTCGAATAATGAAGCAAAAACCGGCATTTTGTCTTCCTGTAGCTATGGCAGAGGCAGTGGCTGGCCCTTCTGGCATCAATTTTGACAGACACCTTCGATTTCCTACCGATTTTTTGCAGTGCAATGTGGGTTACGGTGAATTTTATCATTATTTCTCTAGTGGTGGTAAAGAAGTTGTGATTGAATATGCTCAAAGACATAATTTAATTCTAAAGCAAAAAAACTGCGAGTGTTGTGGAGCTATTTGTCGGATCGACTACAACAGGAACGCCTTTAGGTGTGATTGCTCTGTAGTGACGAAAGGACGTCGGCGTAAGCGATGCGACACCCAAATCCATCCGCCACTTTAAGTAGCCTTACTGTAACCCCTGTGGCTAGCACATGCAGCGCAACATTACCTCTTGCCAGTAAATGCCATGCTTGCCAAGAATCTTTAAATATGCGGATAAGGCGCGAAGCGCCGTTCCGCCATGGCCTTACTGACAGCACACACAAATCGATCGTCGCGGTTAGAAACTGGTGATGCGGCTTGCTTCTGAAGAATTACCGAAAAGTTAGGACAACACCATAACTTAAACTTTAGATTAACTTCAAAACAGAGATGGGATTTTTCAAACCACGTTCCTTTAGACAAGGAAACACTAAAATTGCATCGCTTATGTCGACGTCCTTTCGTCACCACATAGCGATTACACCTAAAGGCGTTCCTGTTGTAGTCGATCCGACAAATAGCTCCACAACACTCGCAGTTTTTTTGCTTTCGAATTAAATTATGTCTTTAAGCATATTCAATCACAACTTCTTTACCACCACTAGACAAATAATGATATTCACCGTAACACACATTGCACTGCAAAAAATCGGTAGGAAATCGAAGGTCTCTGTCAAAATTAATGCCAGAAGGGCCAGCCACTGCCACTGTCATAGCTACAGGAAGACAAAATACCGGTTTTTGCTTCATTATTCGAGTATTCAGTCAAACAAGGATACCAGTGGACACTGGACAGGTAACTTTATTACTCCGCTGAAATGCTAGTGAAACTTAGTTTTTGACTAAAGTCGTTCGTAATTGGTTATGAAACCCATGACGTCATAACGATGTCACACCTCTCAGCCAATAATGAGTAACTGGAACTGCTTTTGTTTGCGTAAGTAAGTTAGAGGGCTTATTAAAAGTAATCATTACCGTAGAGGAAACACCTGTCCCGACTTAGGAAAAATTTGAGGTAAAAACTTATCAAGCTCATTTAATTCCACCCCGTTCAATCTCTTAGAATGACTATACTATTTATATTGCTTTTCATATGCTCTTTCCATGTAAGTGATTATTTATTTTAATATCCAATGCGGAGTGCTGCTGAAGTATTACCGAATTACCTAATGCCATTTAATTTAGTCAACGCAAATTTGATATCTCGTAACCAGCATTTTGGTTAGCCATTACATTGATACACCTCATAATTCTAATAATTATTCTGATAATAATTTAACACCTACCGTTAATTTTAAACCTTTAACGATAAATGTGATTGTTAGTGAACTAAAATTATCAATAACATGAATGACGTCATGATTCAGTCAACACAAATTGGATTATCTCATAACCATTAGTACCATATCAACATTGGTAGTACACCTCAAAATTTTAACATAATTATCCTAATAATTCAACATGTACCTTTAATTTGAATGCACTATAAATACACCAGTACAAGGTATGACAACGATTGAGTCAACACAAAGTTGATATCTCATAACAAGTACACCTTCTTTAGCACTATTTAAACACTGGTACTTCTCACAAATTCAACATAATTTAACCTAATTATTTAACACCTACCTTTTTAATCCTTTAAGTATAATTATTAATGTACTGTTAAATCATTAACTTCATGACACCCCAGAGAAGATGTTGCACGGCGGAAGTCTGAGAAAAATGAGGTGTTTCCGAAATGAACAGCTGGCCCAAGGATCGAAAAAGGAACTGTCAGTAGTGTGGCTGTTTTTTCATGCAACAGGTGGCGTTGGCAAAGTTGTCAATTTTTCTTTTTAGGGACTCTCTCTCTCTCTCTCTCTCTCTCTCTCTCTCTCTCTCTCTCTCTCTCTCTCTCTCTCTCTCATTATATATATATATATATATATATATATATATATATATATATATATATATATATATATATATATATATATATATATATATATATATATTTACGTATTGAACAAACCTTGTAGTCCCAAATGTAAAGAATGGAAATGTTAAGAGGGAAAAATTGAAAATGGAGCGCTTCGGACTTGCCTTAGATACCTGTAAAGGGGATTTGTTTAGTTTTAATCTAGAAGGTCGCCATTGAAAACCAGCTAATTAATCTACCTTAAGTTTATTTACAGAAAAAAACATGGACTGGCCTGGGATAAAAGCAAGACAACTTGGCCATAGGTGGTCAGAGCGCCATATAATGTCTGGATCGTTCCTATCTTTCACAATAGGGGGGCCAAAATCAAATCTAATTCAATGCTGGTTTCCAAAATTGATGATAGGTATCTTGCGGTAAGGAAGCACTTGCGAGGAGACGTAGCACACGTGACTCAGTATCTGGAAATTAGTCCCAGATTAACCATAATCATAAAATAAGGACTTCTTGCACAATATCAGTTAATCACTTTTGTCTAACACACACTGCAGAAGGAACTCTAGTGCTTAAATGAGATATTCAATGAAGAATTTGTCTGGGACGATCACAAAAGGTGGCATGCGGCCACGAGGTAGGAAAGGAACAAAGGGATGTTCATTTGAGAATTAGGAGTTTGAATGGGAAAATGTGGAAGAGTTTACTTGACTTGGAGGAAAAGAGCTGGCAATATGACTGTAACTCAAGAAGTACCTGGATGCCTTATGTAGTGGACCTTTGGAGAATATGGAGTCGGCTTTGTCCGAGGTCGGGGCGCACCAGTTAGCCCCTTTGTAGGCCTATAGGCCGGCTGTCTTGGACGTCTGTCCTGTGTCAAGGACTGAGGTGGACTGAGGCCATCATTGGGCTCAAAACTTGGGTGTTGGGGCAGCTTCTCCCCCGCCCCCAATGGCAGGTCATCCTGGGAAGAGAACATACAGCCAGTAAAGGTTCACAGGAATAGGGATCTTATAAGTAGGCCTAAGAAGTACCTAGCTAGCTACACACTTCCTTTTGGGATACGTCCCTAAGCAATAAAGGAATCCCCCCCACCGCCCCCCACCCCCGCTACTAACGGAAATGAAATCTCTGGCCTGTTTTGTGTTTCCCGCCTAAAGTCAGCTGATGTTAGGGGTAAGAGGGCTGCTCTTCTAGCAACTAATTT
>NC_061091.1:29232128-29242128 GCF_015104395.2 Macrobrachium nipponense
AGGTCTTCAGCAGTGGCTCCAAATGAAAGCTACACAAAACCAAGGATTGTAGGTGTGGAGTATAAAAAGAATTTTGGAATTGGTAATAGAGCACTAGCAGAACACGAGAGTTCCAGAAATTACAATGTGTACCCAAACAGAGGAAAAAGGAGTAAGATGTCCGTTGTCATGCATGGTGCTCCACATCAACCCGAAGATGATAGCCAGGCAAAAGAGTGTAAGAGTAGTGCTAATTATTCCAAGCCAACCACTAAGAAAACTGCAGACTTGGGTAACCTTGATGAAAAATCAGTCAAAAATCATGATGGTAATATACTGTGTCTTGATTTATCAGATTCACAGAAAGTTGATAGCAAGGATCATAAGAGCAAGAAAATTGATGAAAATTTGGTTGACTCTGTAGCAAATCAACCAGAGGTTGCTAGTGTGGTTGTCAAAGACTGCAAAAGAGTCTCCACTGATAGCAAAGCTGATGACAACAGAGATAGAAAAGTTGGTCTAACAAAGACAGTAAGTGCTATAGAGTTAGACACAGTGAAGGCATGTTTTCCATCCAAAGGCTCAGCAGCAGAAGGGAAGTCCTTTGACATAATCAGTACAGAGGTGAAGCAGAATATAATCAATCGTCGAATGGCTGCAAGGAATGCAACTGCCATCGCAGAGTTTGACCCTCTGGTTTCGATGAGCCCAGAAGCTCAAAAACTGGTAAGTAAATATTTGTTCCTGGAGAAATTTGTTCCAGTAACACATTCCTTGACTGTTTCGCACCTGTACAGATAAGAATTCTTGTATTTGTTTGTTCTTACGCAATTGTAAACCTATATATTTTAAATGAGAGGAAATTGTCTACTTGAGTGTGAGCCTCCACTAAAGTTTAGTTCTGTCAAAAAGGGGAGTTTCTTGGGGGGGATTTCTTAAGCTGAAGTTTTGATTTTAGCAGTGGTTATTGTTCTTGGTCAGTTCTAGACAATCTAGACACGTACAGTGACTGACTAGTACTTATTCATATGCCTATGGTTTCGCAGTTTGATGGTTACTATGTACCTCTCAATGTTGAGGGGTACTCTGTACATATCAGGATGTTGAGGGTCATTCTGTACCACGCTGTATGTTGAGGGTCACTCTGTACCTCTCAGAAAATTTAGGTGCACTCTGTACCTCTCAGAAAATTTAGGTGCACTCTGTACTTCTCAGAATGTTGAGTGTCACTCTGTACCTCTCAGAAAATTGAGGTGCACAATGCTATCTTCCGGATTTTGTAACCAAAGCAGCTGATATAAATAGTTTATTTTGAAATGCTGACATAGTTGGCACTTATCCAGTTATGTGATTTACAAAACATGACATAACTCACACAAAATACTTATATAACTTTTCTAATGTGATTCAGGCATTATGGGCCACTGGAAAGCCACTGAAGAAATCCATTTTTGACCCAGATGACGATGTTGCTTTCCCATCGTCCCCTGATTCAAATGTCAAAGCTTCAGCAGAGGCCCAGCTGAACAAGAAAGAGGACATCAACTCCTTCAGAAAAGTGGAGGACCTTCTGATCAAGAATAACTTTGTCAAAGCATCTTCAAAGGGCCCTTTGGACGATGGTGGAGGATTCTATGAAGGACTGATTAAAGGTAAGGAAGAATAAACTGTTTGTGTGGTTTCTGGTGGAGTGGTTTTAGTACCACTTTTCTGATAGGGCACTTATGAACATTCTTTGACTACCCTGTGGTAGGAGTGTAAGAATACTACCACTGTAGGTCCTGCGTATCGTAAAAGGCGACTTAAAGGAAAGCTGCTGCCATGCAGCCTTAATTTTTTTGGTAAAAGGCAAGGACCACTACCAATAACTGGAAACTGCTGCCTTGCAGTCTTACTTTTTATAAAAGGCTAGGCTCTCCACCAATAACTGTGGAAACTGCTGCCTTGCAAGTAAACTTTTTAGTCAAAGGGAACGCCCACCACCAAAAACTCTGGTTGATGACAGCAAGGGCATGCAGTCATAAAATCCCCTTAACCAATTAATAAACCATGCCTGATGTTGTAAGGAGAGGCACATTAGGCAACCAACCCCTTAGTGTAGGGATAACGGTGGGAAAGAAGAAAAGAAGACTTATGAACATTCTTTGTGTATGAATGCAGTGATAACCATAGATGTAGAGAAGACCCTCTATATCTATGGTGATAACATTGAACATCCCTTGATGTGTGTGAATATAGTGACATCATTGAACTTCCTTTGATTTGTGAATGTATTGACAACGTTTAACGTGCTAGTATGTTGATGAACATTTGTTACGATGTGAAACGTACGTTTGATACCCTCTATATTTTTGGTGATAACACTGAACACCCCTTGATGTGTGTGAATATAGTGACAACATTGAACTTCCTTTGATTTTGATGTGTCAGTATTTTGAAACTAAAGATTTAGAGAGGTAACATTTTATTTTAATTGTTTAGTGTGATTTGTTCCAGCACCACATTAAACAGACTTCACTGGGCTGTCCTTTGGAGCGGTATTTTGGATACTTCTTGGGTACTAACAATAACTATACTCTGTTTTTTTCCATCTGTCCATCCGGTTGTGGTGGTCGCGCATGGTAACACTGCGTCCCGTGCTTTAAATAGTTACGCTATGTGTATGTGTAAGTTTTAGGTAAATAAAAGGATATCTTGGTGTATTTTAGCAACTGAAAAGTGTTTTGATAATTTACTGTATGCAAATTACACTGTTAATATTCGAAATATTATATTATTTAAAGCTCGGGACGCAGTGTTACCATGCGCAAACACCACAGGCGGATGTACAGATGGAAAAAAAACCGAGTATAGGTCTATGTTGACATCTCATCGTAATTTTATGGCTCTGACGAGACTAAAATGCTTGTTGTTAATATATGATACAAAAGCATCCACAGATAGCATACAGAACGTAACATATTTGATTTTATTGAATGTGTGAAATACAATTTTTTTGTCTAGGGGTTTCAGAAGTAGGCTGTTAAGTTTTCCCGAAGAGGAGACTTATTTCAAGGTATAGACTTCATCATAAATAAGTCTATATTACATCTGCAGTATTCATAACAGCATACCAACACGTTAAACAGGTTCGACATTAACTTAAATTTTCAATAAAAAAAAAAAAAAAAAAAAAAAAAAAAAAATAAAAAAACTGAACAATTTGAAATGCTGTAAAAGTTAGTCTTAAACGCAACCGACATTCCCGCTCTTTCTCCTTTAGGGGTACGTTGCTATGACGTCATCGAAGCCAAATGGAGCTATTGCCGCCCACCGCTGTGGCCTGTTTTATTACCAATGCGACTTTATTTGTCGTAAAAGTCGTTAAAATTCTACTTTGTGAATGCCGAGGGAGTAAGGAAGAGGGAGGGAAACGAGTAAGAGGAGGGAAGGAAGGAGGAATGAGAGATGAGGAGGAAAAGTTGTAGGGAGATAACACCATTCTCGTTTACCGCCATTTTTTTTTTTTTTTTCCTATTTTATCTACATTTTTAACTTTTATTAATCGTAAAACCATACGTTGTGAATACTGGAGGAGTGAGGGAGGGAGGGAGAAGAGGAGAAATGAGGAAGAGAGAGAGAGGAGGAGAAAGAGGCTGGAGGAAGGGGGGAGGGAAGACCTAGATCTTTCAAAGCTACTCTCTTGGGATCATTGTCGTTCGCTGCCTTTTTTTTTTTTTTACCTGTATTTATCGTAAATCCCTACGTTATGAATCCTGGAGGAACGAGTGAGGGAGAGGAAGGGGGCGGAGGAAAGGTGGAGGAAGGAAGAGAGAGGGGAGATTACTCTCAGATTTTAAAAGCACTCACATTTGTGATTGCCCCCTAGATGCTGAAGCCTTGCCGAGGATGGGGGGCTTAGGGTTCAGCAGCTGGGCCCTGATGCCTGGTGGGAACTGCTTTCTCGCTGGGCCTTGGTGCCCAGCTGTTGATCCAACGAAATAAGTCAAAGCCCTTTTTTCTTCTACTAAAAACGTTTCATCTTTCTGCCTTCCTCCCCCTATAAGGTATGGATTCTATGATGACGACTATTGGCTTGGTTTTGGACATGATTTAGTCTAAATCTTGGGGATTTGAAGGAGGGTGAGGATGGACGGCATGCCACCTCACCGTAACTCTAGTACCTGACGTGGTTGAGCGAGGGGAAAGTTTTAATGTCAAACCCTATCCTCAGTGCCGGGTCTGATCTCGACGGACATCATGACGCCTTAGCACTGGAGATAGGGTGTATATCCAGTAATTACCCCTAGACGACCTAATGAAAGGGATGACCCGTCCTTAAACCTAAGTGTGGGACTCCATGGTGGGTATGGGGAATATCTGGATGAAACTATGTTTTTCACGTTCTATGGCAACCCCCCTATTCGGCTGACGACCCTATGCTTTTGTCAAAGGACTTGTCCACGGAACCCGAACTTCAATCAATCATGGTCGGTCCCTTTGATCAGGGGTAGACCCCCTGGACCGAATGCAGAACAGACACAGATGACGACCCGAAAGCCGAATGCGAGTAGATATACCGCCAAGAAATCTCAACAAAAAGCATCTGGCTCCAGTATTGTCACACTGGAACCATATGCCATGAAGAAAAATAAAAAGTGTGAAATAGCTCCTGGGGTCTTTGTACCCAATTCATTTAATAAATACCTGAATTTGAAGCTTGAAGGTGACAATATTGACATTTTCCAAGTACACAGGGAAATCATGAAATGTTGTGGCAGACAGCCAAAAATAACAGCCCAAAATGGAAATATGCTCCTTATAGAAAGCATCTCCCCAGAGGAGAGCAGTAAGTTGATGGGATTGTCGGACCTTGCGGGAATTACGGTTGATGCACTCCCCACTTTAGCCTGAACTCCAGCAAGGGCTTGATTTTATGCCCCTCAATTTGATGGCTTTTTCTGAGGAGAGACTTTTAACAGAATTAAAAGACCAGGTGTAATAAAGGTTGACAGGATGACAAAGAAGGTTGAAAATAATAGAATACTCAGCCTACCTTAATATTAACTTTTAGTACTTTAAGACTTCCGGAATATGTCTAATGCAGCCTGGTATAGGTTTAAGATAAAGTTGTACATCCCAAGACCCAGAAGGTGTTTCCATTGCCAGCATTTGGACACACACTACATCGTGTCGATCCAAATTGCAAGAAAAGCCTGCAGTCTGTGTCAACTGTGGAGAGGATGAGCATGGAATGTGCACCAGGAACCTAAATGTGTTCACTGTGGTGAGGGACAGCCTCGTCATCTCAGCAGTGTGATATATATTTACTTGAAAAGGAAATACAAGCAATTAGAGTGATTGAAAGAACAACATTTAAGGAAGCACGAGAGAGAGCCAAAGCAAAGACTGTAAGACCGGTCTAAGTTTTGCTACTGTAGTAGCAAAATTAAAAAGCCAAAGGAAAGAGACAAATAAAAAACACCCAAGTTAAGAAGCACAAAAGGAAAATCAAATAAAGAATCATTAAAAAGACAGCTAACTGAATCATCTGAGTCAACTGATGATGAGGAATATAAAGACAAGGTTCACTAGAACCAAACAAGAAGACCCTAGTGTGGAATTGAAGAAAATTGAAGTGCCAGTTGAGATACACCCTCCACCATCTGCCTCTTTGGAGGCAAGGGCCAGTGGTTGCTGGTCTGGTGCAGCTTCTGTTGGTGCCAAGCTCCTCTTTGGAGGACAAACCAGCAGATGCTGGTCCCCCGGTGGCCAGTCCTCGCTGGTACTTCTGCCTCATCAGAGGCAGAGCTGGCTACTGCCAGCAGTACAAAGACACTTGAGGTGGTCTCTTTAAGAACACCTCTGCTCTCTCCATCTCGGTAGAGATGGAGAGCGAAGAAACTAAAAAAACCCTTCAGTATCAAAACACTGAAGGAAAAGATGTTGGCTCTACGAAGGTGATAATTCCTCCCAAGAAGCCAACAAAACCGCTTCCATCAAAATGCCTCCCCTTAGTAGAAAAAAGAACTCTCCCAGTCTTGTAAAAAAGGAACCACAATGTGGTCCTAAACGTGAATAAATTCACTTCCATTATTCAGTGGAACTGTCAGGGACTGCGAGCGAAGTATGAGGAAAGTGAAGCTTTTAATCTATGAGCACTCTCCTGTAGGGATATGTTTGCAGGAGACTATGCTAGGTGAATATACCCCTTGTCCTAGGGAATATGTTCACTATAGAACTAAATTTGATTTACAGGTGGGAAATCATGGTGGATCCCTCATCTACATCCGTCGAGATGCTCCACACTACAAAGTAAAACTAAATACTCCACTTCAAGCTGTGGCTGTACGAATTAATTTGAGGAGGCAATATACTATATGTTCCCTTTACATTCCGCCCAATAGCCATGTCTCCCAAGAGAACTTAATACACTTGATGCAGCAACTACCAGAGCCATTCCTTCTACTTGGTGACTTCAACAGTAGACTCCATTGTGGGGAGATGTAACATCAAACCAAAAAGGGAATATGATGGCATCATTAATAGAAAATGAAGATATAGGCCTTCTTAATACTGGAGAACCTACCCATTACCACATTCAGACAGGCACCGTCTCCTGCATCGACCTTTCAATATGTAGCTCCAACGCAGTGTTGATTTTAGTTGGAGAACAAGTGATGACTGGATACCAGTGACCATTCTCCAATTGTGATCGACACCAATGAAGGCCCACCTATCCCGAGATCACCAAGATGGTGTTTAGAGAAAGCAATGGAGAAAATTCAAAGATTTGAGTGAGTTGGAGGGGAATGCAAAAAGATTTCCCAAGTGTAGATGATGCCATTGATCTACTCAATGGAACATTACATACTGCAGGTCTGCACTCTCGATCCTCGAAACAAAAGGACTATTCAGGAGACGGCCAGTACCGTGGTGGTCAGAAGACTTGAGGCTGTTACACGAGCTACAAGGACATCATGACCAGGTGCCGTAGACACCGCACTTGGACAATGTCATAATTTACAAACAGTGAGGGCACGATTTCGAAAAGCCATGAAAGCTGCCAGAAGACAATCATGGGGCCGGATAGTATCCTCTATTAACAGCAGAACACCAGTTTGTAGCATTTGGAAGAAAATAAGAAAAATTCAGGGTAAATTTACACCCAATCCTCTCCAAGTACTTAAAGTGAATAATAATCATGTCACAGATGCCAGAGAAGTTAGTAATACATTTTCAGAACACTTCGCTCGAGTCTCTGAGAAATCAGATAGTTCCCCAGGACATAATTTCAGAATGATGGAAGAACAACAGGTACTTGACTTTTCAGCAAAGAAGCTGAATCATATAATATGCCGTTTTCTGAGAGGGAATTTGACCTCTGCTTTATTCTAGGAGCAAGAAAACAATGCCTTGCCCCTGGTCCCAGGATGAGGATTCCTTATGAAATGTTTAAACACATTTCAAGAACACAAAACTTTTTATAATAAGTATTATCAAATAGAACATGGGATGAAAGCAGCTACCCCTACCATATGGGAATTAGCTACCATGTTACCGATTCCTTAAGCCTGGAAAAGATCCTCTCTGTGCAGCAAGTTACCGCCCCATTGCTTTAACTTGCTGTTTGTGTAAGTTGATGGAAAAAAAATGGTAAATGTAAGACTGATGTGGTATCTTAGAGCACAACAATATTCTAACACCTTCTCAGTGTGGTTTTCGAAAAATGCACTCCACCCTGGACATCTTACTGCAACTTGAAGCCTCTATCTGTGAGGCCTTTGCCTCCAAGCAACACCATGTGACAGTGTTTTTTGATATAGAAAAGGCATATGACACTGCTTGGAGACATGGGATTCTGAAGACTATGCATAATGGTGGTCTACGAGGCAAATTACCTTTATTTGTGAAATCCTTTTTACATCGTAGGTATTTTAAAGTTAAAGTTGGCAGTACTTTATCAGAGAAAAAGTGCCAAGAAGAAGGTGTTCCCCAGGTAGTGTTCTCAGTGTAACACTTTTTTGCTCTGGCCATAACAGTGTTGCAGCTGTCATTCCAAGAGAGGTTTTAAAGACACTGTTTGTGATGACTTGTCAATATCTTTTGCTGCCACCCGGATGACTGTAGCAGAAAGAAAGCTACAATTAACAATAAATAAAATAGTAAGTTGGGCTGAGAAACAGGGTTTTAAAATCTCTGTAAGCAAGACTACTGCTGTCCACTTCTGTCGGATCAGGGGAGTGCATCCTGATCCAGACCTCTATTTGTATGGCCGTAGAATCCCATGTGTAGAACAAGCACACTTCTTAGGCCTAGTTTTTGACAATAGATTGACTTGGGTCCCCCATATAACATATAAAAGCAAAGAGCCTAGAAGCTCTACACATCTTGAAGGTGCTTTCTCACACCAGTTGGGGAGCTGATAGAAATCTGTTACTAAAGCTTCATAAATCCCTAATCTTGTCAAAGCTGTCATATGGTTGTGAAGTTTATTCTTCAGCCTCCTCATCTAAACTTGAGAATTTTAGATTCGGTGCATCATTTAGGTATCGTATAGCCACAGGCCTTTAGCTTCCGGTCGTCACCAATACCTAGTATGCTAGTTGATGCAGGAGAGATGCCCCTTGAACTCTATCGCCAGTCATCATTACTTCGGTACTGGTTAGAGTGCAAAGACTCCCAAATCTCTGGCATTTGCTGTGGCAAATAGAAATTTTTTTAACGGTTTTTATGAAAGTCATCCAAGGTATCCCACTCCTTTTAGCTATAGAATTAAAAAATATTTAGAGGATACGAATATTAAATTTCCCATTATCCCCTTTGTGTATCCCAGTACTCCTGTCTGGAGGTTACCTGATGTGAAATTCTGCAGGTACTTCAGTGGGGCAAAGAGGGATAAATCTGATGAGGAAATGAGGTCCATATTTTTAGAGCATGTATCAGAGCATGTAGATACAAGTTTTTATATTTACTGATGGCTCTAAGTCCAATGCTGGCGTTGGATATGGGGTTTTTATGCGAATCTTTTAACCGAAGAGGTGCACTTCCTTCTGTTGCCTCAAACTTTACAGCTGAATTGTATGGCATCCTAATAGCACTGGAACATATTACAACACTCCCAGTTTGTAGCTATACAATATTTTGTGACTCAAAAGTGCCCTACAGTCCCCTGGAAGTCTTTAATACTGATCATCCCTTGGTGTTGAAGATCTTGCAGTGGATTTTTTTGCACCAAAATAGAGGCAGCATTGTTTCATTTTGTTGGGTTCCCGCCCATGTGAACATATCGGGAAACGAAGAGGCAGACAAGCTAGCCAAATCAGCAGCGCAAACTTTGGTACCGAGAAAATGCCCTGTTCCATATCGAGATACATTCTATGATATATGGAAATCCATCCAGCAGTTATGGGTACTTCAGTGGGACAGAGTAGGCCCCAATAAAATGAAAGAAATTACTAGTCAGACACACCCTTGGAAATATGACCTAATACCAAGGAAGTGGGAGATTGTATTGTGTAGATTACGTATTGGCCATACGCGTTTAACTCATGGCTTTCTGATGGATGGGGAGAATGAGCCCTTCTGTGATGATTGCTTAGTTCCACTAACCGTTAGGCATTTGCTGGTTGAGTGTCCCAGTCTGGTGGAACTTAGGAATCGTTTTTTAGGTTATAGTAGTGGAGCAGGGGGTAATTATAGCATGGCAAAACTGTTGGGAGAAAGCGCATGTATTAATAACATTATCTCTTTTATCAAAGAAGCTGGTCTTCTCAAATATATCTGACAGCTGTGCTGTCTTAGTATATACATTTTTTTTTATTTTTTAATAGTTTTACGGTTGTGATCAATCACAATTCTCTTTATCGGAATATTATTTAATTTTTATCAGAAATTTAATTTATTTTTTTAAATCAAATTTATATATCTCTCATAAAGATAAAGTTATTTTGAATGTTGTATAATATATTATAAAAGTTAAAAGATCACATTTAGTATTCGGCGTCGGTGACCCTGGTAGTTGTGACGCCAGATAACTCAC
>NC_061091.1:29247128-29279465 GCF_015104395.2 Macrobrachium nipponense
CACTTGGGTCAATGTTAAGCTAACAAAGAAATTTTGGTGCGTTGTTTTTTTAGCTAAAACTTTTCCATAGAATTTGGAGGACACCTGCAAGTGACATAAGAATAGACCCATATTAAGGCTCTCTCTCTCTCTCTCTCTCTCTCTCTCTCTCTCTCTCTCTCTCTCTCTCTATAACCCACTTAACCGTCCTGCCTGCTGCTTCTGGGAAGGGTTTGGAAATTGTGTCGGGGGGTAGGGACCGGTGGGGGGGGGGGATAGTCTTCCTTCCCTAGACAGTCTGGCGTAGACTGAAAAAACACTGGTGTACGTAGGCCTAACACACCCGTCAGTAGTTTTTGTTTTTCTGTATATCAGGAAATTATTATTATTATTATTATTATTATTAATTATTATTATTATTATTATTATTATTATTATTATTATTATTATTGATGCTTACCGAATATTTATAATTGATGAACTTAACTTATGAAGCTTTTATGATTGGAATACTTAAAAAAAAATTGATTAGCTAATTGATTCCTTACACATTTATGTTAAGTTTCATTAAATGATGTTTAAGCATTCATGAAATATCCTGCTTGAAGCACACACACACACAACACACACACACACACACACACACAGCTAGAAGTTTTAAGTTCCATAACTGAATCATAGTACTAGCGTAGACTAGGTCTACACACAAACACATACACACAAAGCAAGGAGTTTTCTACTTTATAATGGCAACATAGAATAAGCGTAAGCTAAGCGCATGCGTTCAGATAACTCCGTAATAGAATAGTCAGTGCATTAATTTGTACTTTTTCCTAGCTCCTATATCTGCATTGCAACGCCAGTTTTAGTAAAGAGATAAATCGATCAACAAATCCTGTAACTGTAGATTTTTAAATGGTACTGAAGGGTAAAGTCAGTCTGTAGTTTTTGAATAGGGTTTGGTTGTGAATGGTCCTGTACGTACATCAATATTAACAATGACAATTACTGTAATACTGTATAATTAGACCAGTTCCCTTGCATTATAAGTATGCTTTGAATTACTGAGGAATTCAATAAATTATCATTTTGATTTTATAGGTATAATTTACCTATTAATAATTCAAGCAAAGTTCTTTAATGCTTGTAATTCATTACAGATAAGAAGCTTAAATAATTATTCTTGTTCCTGTAACCTGTAAAAGATTATCATCATCTTAGAGAGAGAGAGAGAGAGAGAGAGAGAGAGAGAGAGAGAGAGAGAGAGCGAGCTCCAAGTTTTCAAAGGTAATCTGACACACTTAACTGGAACTTCTACCTTTGTTAATGAATGGTAGGTAAGACGATATTAGTTGACGGAAGTCTCTCTCTCTCTCTCTCTCTCTCTCTCTCTCTCTCTCTCTCTCTCTCTCTCTCTCTCTCTCTTTACAAACTTTGGAGTTATTTTATATTCTATACCTCAGTGAGCTCCATATCTGATAGTCTTTCAACTCGCTTGTGATACAAAGCCTCCCGTGTAAATCTCTCTCTCTCTCTCTCTCTCTCTCTCTCTCTCTCTCTCTCTCTCTCTCTCTCTCTCTCTCTCTCTCTCTCTCAAATAAGGCTAGGTACTGGTCTCTCTCTCAACATTTCACCGGTGTCCCTAACTGTTCCTACTACTTAAAGCATTTTTTTTTTATCATTTCCAATCCCGAATTCCAGCTTGCTGTCCAACCACTCCAATTCCCTCCCTGGAATGGCCTCAGAAAGTGCCAAATTTGTCAGAAATCAATCAATCAGTCAATAAGTCAAAGTTCATAAGCTTAATGCAGACATTGGTCATTTTGATGTCTTTGCCAGTTTACCTTTAAGAAATTTGCATAATTTTCTGGTAAATATTTCGCAATATATTAATAATTGATACTTGATAAAGACAAGGAGACTTCCACGAATTTTTAAGTAAGGAGAATATTAAAAAAAAATTGAATATTGAAGAATAAAGCAAAGAACATTTCCTTAAGTTTCTATTCTTCAGTTACGACTTTTTCTCAAATCTCTGTAAATGATCAGTAATAGATGCTTTATAAAGTAACCTAACGGCTTACACGAAGTTCCAGAGAGGGTGAATACTGAAGAATG
Organism: Macrobrachium nipponense; assembly: GCF_015104395.2. NCBI lineage: Eukaryota > Metazoa > Arthropoda > Malacostraca > Decapoda > Palaemonidae > Macrobrachium > Macrobrachium nipponense. The sequence goes on from NC_061091.1 coordinate 29,249,226, forward strand.
TGGAAGATGACTAAAGAATATCGAAGAATATTAAGGTTCTCGAGGTTCTTATTCTTAGTTAAGTAGACAATATACCCTTCTGATCTTTGAGAGGCACGAACTTTTGAAAACGTAGAAAATTAAATAACATTGAAGAATAAAACCAAGAATATTTAGGAAAGATCACATTCTTTAGTTAAGTAAACATCAAATCCTTCAGTTAAGTAAACATCAAATCCTTCTGGGGGCCTTATTTGCAAGGGTTTGAAAACAAAGGAATATTGAATATTGAAGAATATTTAATATTTAAGAATAAATATTCTTGAGTTTTATATTCTTTAGTTAAGTAAACATTAAATCCTTCTGAGAGTGTTATTTGCAAGGGTTTGAAAGCAGAATAATAGTATTGAAGATTATTGAATGATATTGAAGAATAAAGCAAAGAACATTTCCCAAGGTCCCTATTCTTTACCTTAGATATTATATTCTTTGATCTTTGAGAGCCTCGTTCGCAAGAGAAGTCCTGTAGGGCTTGTTAAACAAATGGAAAATAATCTAATATTGACTGAAGTTACACTAAAGTTAGGAGGAAATTCGTCTATGCGGAAGTCAAATTGAATAATAAATTCGCTCTGTGAAGGTTGAGCAAGCCAATATTTGCTCTCTCTCTCTCTCTCTCTCTCTCTCTCTCTCTCTCTCTCTCTCTCTCTCTCTCTCTCTCTCTCGAATTTAAAGGTTGTGGAATTTTATAAACATATTTTCTAGACATGAATCACCCTCTCTCTCTCTCTCTCTCTCTCTCTCTCTCTCTCTCTCTCTCTCTCTCTCTCTCTCTCACGAATTTAGAGATAGGTAAATTTTATAAACATATTTTCTTGACGAATCATCACCATTCTCTCTCTCTCTCTCTCTCTCTCTCTCTCTCTCTCTCTCTCTCTCTCTCTCTCTCTCGAATTTAAAGGTAGTGGAATTTTATAAACATATTTTCTTGACACGAATCACCACAATCTCTCTCTCTCTCTCTCTCTCTCTCTCTCTCTCTCTCTCTCTCTCTCTCTCACTCACGAATTTAGAGATAGAGGAATTTTATAAACATATTTTCTTGAGACGAATCATCACCATTCTCTCTCTCTCTCTCTCTCTCTCTCTCTCTCTCTCTCTCTCTCTCTCTCTCTCTCTCGAATTTAGAGATAGGGGAATTTTATAAACATATTTTCTTGAGACGAAGCATCACCATTCTCTCTCTCTCTCATTTTTAAGAACATTCTTCCCGAAACTAGGAATCATGATTCCAGGAGATTGGAATTTAACGGTTCCTGTTTTGTGGTTCCCGAAAACTTTCACTTCCTGTTGTTTGAGAGGAGTCTCTCTCTCTCTCTCTCTCTCTCTCTCTCTCTCTCTCTCTCTCTCTCTCTAGGCTGACTGGAATGCTTCCAGATCTCTTTTACCTGGAACGCGGAAGCGTATCACCTGGGGTCCATTGATGAGGCAATCAGCAGATGGAAATACATCCTCTCTCTCTCTCTCTCTCTCTCTCTCTCTCTCTCTCTCTCTCTCTCTCTCTCTCTCTCTCTCAAGACCTTTTATCATTTAAGAAGTCAACTGATAAATATTTAAAAAATACTCCGAGATTTAAATAGCAAACTGTAGCTATAGGACACTGTTTATTAGACTAAATATATATATATATATATATATAATATATATATATATATATATATATTATATATATAATATATATATATATATATATATATATATATATATATATATATATATATATATATATATATATATATATATATATATATATATATATATATATATATATATATATATATATGTATATATATATATGTATATATATATGTATATATATATATATATATATATATATATATATATATATATATATATATATATTATATATATATATATATTATATATATATATATATATATATATGTATATATAGATATATATATATATATATATTTATATATATATATATATATATATATATATATATATATATATATATATATATATATATATATACATATATACATACAATATGAATATAATATATTTTGTATTGACAAATTATTATATATAATATCTTTTACGTTCTTACCTTGGAAGGTGCACTGAATTCTGAGCAGAGAAATTTCCGTTATGATTTTACAAAAAACATTATTCACTCACCATGAGAAACTTTATCTGGTTTAAAGTAAAACATAAAAAGAAAAAGAGATGAGCTGAGGGCTTTACTCAACTGGGAGATGTTGCAGTTAAACACTTAGGTTCGTTTTAAAATCACATCTATTTACACGGAAAATAAAATAGGCAGGTAACCTTACAGACCTTACAGACCTTACACTTCGTTCGGGTTGCCCCAGGTCCCTAAGTGTGAGGCACCTCTAATGTCTACCAGAGAGTTGCTAGTACATCTTCCGGTATATTTTGCATCTTCCAATCTTGGATGGTCTGGGATGCAGTTTAGATATTTGTCGAGCTTATTCTTAAACACATCTACGCTCACTCCTGATATATTCCTCAGATGAGCTGGCAACGCATTGAATAGACGCTGCATTATCGATGCTGGTGCGTAGTGGATTAATGTCCTCTGTGCTTTCCTTATTTTTCCTGGTATTGTTTTGGGCACTATTAATCTACCTCTGCTTGCTCTTTCTGATATTTTTAGTTCCATGATATTTTCTGTTATTCCTTCTATCTGTTTCCATGCCTGAATTATCATGTAGCGTTCTCTTCTCCTTTCTAGACTATATAATTTTAAGGATTGTAGTCTTTCCCAGTGGTCAAGGTCCTTAACTTCTTCTATTCTAGCTGTAAAGGACCTTTGTACACTCTCTATTTGTGCAATATCCTTTTGATAGTGTGGGTACCATATCATATTGCAATATTCAAGTGGACTACGAACATATGTTTTATTAAGCATAATCATGTGTTCAGCTTTCTTTGTTTTGTTTTTGAAGTGCCGTAACAACATTCCCATTTTTGCTTTACATTTTGCCAAAAGAATTGCTATTTGATCATTGCATAACATGTTCCTATTCATCATCACACCAAGGTCTTTAACTGCTTCCTTATTTGTGATTGTCTCATTATTAGGTCCCCTATATGCATATAGCTTTCCTTCTCTGTCTTCATAATTTATTGATTCAAATTTATCAGAGTTACATACCATCCTATTTTCCTCTGCCCAATCATATACTTTGTTAAGGTCTCTTTGTAGAGCGTTCCTATCTTCATCACAAGTAATTTCTCTACTTATTCTTGTGTCATCAGCGAAACTACTCACTACCCGAATCCTTAACATTACTGTCTATGTCTTCAATTCATAATAACAAACAATATTGCAGCTAACACCGTACCTTGTGGCACACCGGATATTATCTTGGTTTCATCCGATTTCTCATCGTTTGCAATAACTATCTGTTTTCTGTTGTGTAAAAATTCTTTTAACCATCTCCTACTTTATCTACGATATTTGTGTTTTTCTAATTTTCTTTGCTAATATATTATGGTCTACTTTGTCAAAAGCTTTTGCAAAGTCTAGATAAACCACATCTGTTTCATTTCCGCTTTTCATATTTTTTAATATGTTCTCACGGTGGACTAACAGTTGGGTTTGTGTACTTTTTCCGGGTACGAAACCGTGTTGTCCTATATTAAACAAAAATTTTTTTTATTAAATGTTTCATAATATTTTTCTTCATTACCCTTTCATACACTTTCATAATATGTGATGTTAGACTCACAGGCCTATAATTACTTGCCTCTAGTCTTGATCCACTTTTGAAAGTAGGGGTGATATATGCTAATTTGTGCCTCAATCATAAATCTTGCCTGTATCTACACTTTGTCTTAATAATATTGCAAGTGGGCTTTGCGATAGAATGAACTACTTTCTTTAACAAAATAGCAGGGATTCCATCAGGCCCTGCAGCAGCTCCATTTTTAATTTCATTAATTGCCTGCACAATATCAGCTTCATTAATTTCTATGTCAGCTAAATATTCACTATTTTCGTCCCTTACTTCTATATCATTATCTTCATTATCTATTCTAGGGGTGAATTCTCTCTTATATCGTTCTGCCAGTATGTTGCAAATTTCCTTTTTTTCATTCGTTAATCTCCCTTCAATTCTCAGAGGGCCTATTCTATTCTTCTTTTATTCATCTTCTTCGCATATGAGTATAATAGTTTGGGGTTTTGCTTGATATTTAATAGGGTTTTTTCTTCCAAGTCCCGTTTTTCATTTTCTTTTGATTGTATAATCTTTTGTTCTGCATTTTCTATCTTACTTTTTAGTTCTATAACTTTCCATGCATTTTTTTCTTTTGCAAGACCTTTTTTCCACTTTCTGATTTTCTGGAACAAGATCCTTCTGTCTCTTGGTATGCATGAATGATGTTTACTTTTCTTCTTCGGTATATATTTATCCACTATTTTCTCTAATATTTTATATATCTCCGTATTTACCCTTATGTCATCGCTTACGAAAATGTTATACAATCTTTGTTTAATTCTTCATTTATTTCTGACCATTTTATATTTTTACTGTAGAAGTTGTATTTTCCATATCCTTCCCACTTTTTCATCTCTTGCTTATCTCTGTTTTCACTTGCTTTGGAATGAACTGTTAATTCTATGACATTATGGTCTGAAATACTCGCATTATAAACTATTATTTCTTTAACATAATTCATCTCGTTCACAAATACTAGGTCTAAAGTATTATCCTTTCTTGTTGGCAGGTGATTTATTTGTTGAATGTTGTATTCTAGTAGCATATCTAATAGCTTTTCGAATTGCCTCTTATCTTCTGCACTACTATTACTCTCTTTTATATGTATAAGTACAACCACAATCTCCTATTCGTTCTTTCCATTCTACGAAAGGAAAGTTGAAGTCACCAGATAGGAGAATAGTCCAGTCCTTGTGATTTCTACATATATCATCCAATTTTTCAATTATTAAGTCAAACTCTTTAGTATTAGGAGGTCTATATATTACTATGTTCATTAATTTTTCACATTCAAATTCTACCGCTATTAGTTCACATTCTGAGTTACTATATTTCTCATATATTTTTCCTTGTTTTTTGTCTTTCCCATATATTGCGGTTCCCCCTTGATTCCTATTTTTTCTATCTGATCTATAAGTTTGGAACCCTTTTATTTGATCATCATTCCCAGTCTCTTGGGAATACCAGGTTTCACTTATATTCATTATATCTATTTTCTTTTCAATTTGGGTTAGTTCTTCTAAGTACTCTATTTTTCTTTTTGAGTTCCGCTGAATAACTAAATTACGGTAAGAAACAGACAACAGAAGAGTGCCTGGGAGACCCACTTCAGTGGCACTATAGATTTAAGTTGCAGTGGTTTGGGACCCACGGCAAGCAGTCACAATCAAAAGGAAGATTCCAGGCCTGTACCGAGGGGATCGGGTTGTCGAACGACCCCCCCCCCCCCCCCCAACCCCCAAATTGATGGGAGTCCATATTTTCTGTGACTATCCTCTTCATTGAACTGAACTTACGAAGAATAAATAACAATCTTTTGTTTGTTGGCAAACTTTTTTTTATTATTATTAAACATTAACATCATTCTTTAGTAAAAGGAAATACAAGATTGATAATAGGAATATGATATCGGCCACCATATTTGGAAATTATTTTAGTAGAGAAACGATAATTTTAATGCTGTGGTACGATTCATCCTTCATATCTTGTCGCGCCAGTATGAATTCATTGCTTGGCCGCTTCATTGGTGTTCAAAAGGTCTTGATCTGTGCAGTTCACATTCATGAAGGATGTGTTGCATTGTTTGTTCTGGATTGCCACACTGGCACCATAGTGCCAGAGTTGTTGTTCTCAGCGTCTTCAGATCAGTTCCCCAGTTAGAGTTAGCAAGTTTGCCTAGTAGATTGTTTCTCGTGGCAACTTTCGACTTGAGTTCCCTTACATGTTCTGCAAAAGACAGGGTTCGGTCTAGTGTGACTCCCAGGAATACAGGGAAGTCAGCATGCTCAAGTTTCTCATTATTCGAGAAAACGTTTAATTTTCTTTTTGCATGGTGGTTATTTAGGTGGAATATACACACCTGCGTCTTTCCAGGATTGGCAATAAGTGAGTTACGTTTGCAGTATTTTGTGAGATGTTTAAGAGAAGCTGATAGTCTCCTTTCAATAGTTTCGATTGTGCATGCTTGTGTGGTTGTGGTGGTATCACAAGCTTAAAAACAAGTGGGCAAATTCCACCCACATAAACTTAATCAATCCAGCTGCCAAACTCACCCCCACACTTTCCTCTTTACACTACGGAATACACGCAGGACAATTGACCTATACTTACACACAGAACAAAAAAACACAAACACATGTACTCGCCCAACTGCAGATACTCAGGGCTATGCTGTGCTGTCCGCTGGTTGAAGTCGCAGAGATACCAACAACAACAAAGACAACAACCAAGAACCACAACCCAACAACACAACACCCAAGGACCACAACCCCACAACTCAACAACACAAAAACAAACAAGGAATACAACCACAACAAAAGACCACTGCACAATCACCAAAAAAAAAAAAAAAAAAAGGCAACACACATCCACTAACAACACCAAGGAATCACAACAGCTCACCAACAACAACCCTTAACTCACAACCACACCAAGAAACCACAACAGCCTTCAACAACAACAACAACAACAACCCTCAACCACAACTCTCACATAACCCAACAGGAACTCACAAGCACAACAAATCCAACAGCACAGGCACAACTCCAAAGCAAACAATATCAACTTAACAAAAACTAAACATCAAATCAATAAAACACAAAACTTAACTGACTTTCAATGCCTTCAATAGACTGCTGCCGACATTACTGACTATCACAGGCTCTCACCCAAGACTGACCAAAGACTGACTGAAACACAGAACTCTTAACAACTAACTCCATCTGCACCAGCAGACAACCCAGAACTCACCAACAGCCAATTCAATCGTTAACCATCCAACCACCAACTCTCTCTCTCTCTCTCTCTCTTTCTCTCTCTTTCTCTCTCTCCTCTCTCTCTCTCTCTCTCTCTCGTTCTCTCTCCTCTCTCTCGTTCTCTCTCCTCTCTCTCTCTCTCTCTCTCTCTCTCTCTCTCTAGGATGTTGTCAAATGGAACTCCCATAACTCCTCCATATTTCCTTCCCCGTTAGATTTGACAATGTCTCCGTACTCTCACAACACCTACACTAAACAGCCTTCTGCAAAACCCACGGATGTTCGGACGCAGGCCCCCTGGATCTTGTTTGAGGGCCCTCATACACACTAACAGTTACACTGCCATCCACTTCTCCTAGACCTCTTCCAGTCAGACTCCCATTACCATCTTCCTCACTACTATCCTCCCAAATCCCATTCACTATCTCATCTACTCCTTCCAACTCTTGTCCCAACATCTCTTGTAACTCTGTCACCAAATCACTTACCTCGTTTACACTCCTGCCCAACTCCCAAAGAGACTCATTCATACTGCCAACCACATCCTTACCACCTGATTCCCTTCCTGGTGAAACTTCACTAAACCCTGACAATTCAAACCCACACACGCTATATGTATCATTCCTCCCCTCAAAGTCATATGTATTACATGCCTTATCCACCATTTTTACCCTAACACTAACCCTTCTATCATGCAGCTCATGTTTCTCCCTTTCATTACCTTCTTCCGCTTTCTTCCATACTCAACCAACACCAACAGCCGATCTCCCCGACCCATTTGCTTGGCTCACACTTATTCACCCTCAACCACTCACTCATTGCATTCTCCCAAACATACTGTTGCACACTAGAGGACCCATCCAACAGAATCCCCTTAACTCTTAGTTTCCCGAATTCCCAGCCTTACTCATCCTTTTTTGCCCACACACACTTGCCACATGACCTTCCATTCCACACTCAACATACTTCGCATGCCGCTCCTTACACATCCTAGCATAATGCCCGTTCTTCCCGCAGTTGCCGCAAAGCTATGTGTCCTACCTGTCCACACCTTTAACACTTAATATCCCTATCTTTCTTACACTCACTCACTAAATGCCCCATTTGCCCACACCCAAAGCACGCTCCTAACGCCCACTGACATTCATTCTTCCTGTGTTCTGACTTACCGCATCTATAACACTGCTGCTCTTACTCACAAATAACTGACCCTACTCTTCCAACACTCGCACCCTTATCTCTTTCAGGGCTAACTACACTCATGTTAAGAGCACTCCTATCAACCACTTGCTCTGCCATTCTCCTTGGCCCTTCTAAAACTGCCTCCCTATAGCTTTTAAACTCTGGTACAACCTCAGCTACTTCAGTCCTAACACTAAAACATCTACTCTCTTTCATACACCTATATAACTCGTAATCCTCTACTATTTCTAAAATGTCGTTCCACGTTAACCTTTCATTCGTCCATTGCAGTTTCTCCTTACATTTCAGATTTATATACTCATATACACTCTCTGGTACAGTCGCCAGCAACTTTCGCACTAACTCCTTATACTCGTTTATCCCTTCATCCCCAAACTTTTTCCTGGCTAATGTTTCTAACCTACAGACATACATTGACAACAACTCACCAACATTCTTTCTTGCCTCTTCAAAATCTTGCTTTCTCCTATATCTAACGCTACTCTTTATCCTCTTTGCCTGTTCTACAATCCTGGCTTTCACACTCATACGGCACATTCCCTACGCTCATTACCCCATACATACTCAACAAAAATCCCCATAAAAAAGTTACCTAACTCTCTTGCCCAGACACTCTTGTTATCACTATACTTAGCCTCACAATACTACTCACATTCCTTAAAAAAGTCCCCTACGTCCCTACTACCATATTCCTCGTATTGTGCACATTGGCGTACCTCTCTCATATACACAACCTTTCGTACTTCCCGCGCTCTCACTCACTCTCACTTTTACTACTTCCATTCTGACCCTTCTTTCCCTCTTCCGAATACAGCGAATCCCCTTCCATACTCACGTCCATATTCTGGACTACACTCTTCTTACCCTTCTTTCTACCCACCTGTTTCCACTCACTGCTATCTAAATCACTCTCAGCCCTTTCCCCAATGTATTCAGTCCTAGTCTCATCCTGTCCATCACCCTCACTAACCTTCTTTCCCTTAGTCTTCTTCTTTTCCACAACCCCCTTCTTATTCTTGTCCTCAGGTTTATCCTTATCCTGTGTCTTCTCCTTCTTTCCCTTACCTATCACAACCAAATCACCTTCGTCACTCTTACTCTCATCCCCTCGCTCTTTCACTTGCTTTATCACTTCTGGCCCATCACAAGACCCAGTAGGCCTACCTCCTACTGCTCCCTCTCCCATGAATCCCTTCATCATATCCTGCATCATCTCTTGCACTGCATTCATCATTACCCCGAATTTTTCGTCCATTTTCTCAACCATTATCTCTTCCGCTCCTTTCACCTCTTCTTTCATTTCCACTTTCGCACTCCTTAGCATTCCTCTCATTTCCTCTAACTTGCTCTTCAGCTCCTCACACTCCACCATTAACCTCTCATTCTCCACTTCCAATCTTTCCATAGCTTCCCTTTCCAACCGCAACTCCTCCTTCAGCCTCTCCATCTCCTTCAACCCTTCAATCCTCACTTGCCTTCACCAATCACACAACTCCCAACCCCAATTGCCCTGCAGCAGCCCCACGTTGTGCGCCAAAAAATAATGTGGCGGGGTCACAAGCTTTAAAACAAGTGGGCAAATTCCGCCCCCATAAACTTAATCCATCCAGCTGCCAAACTCACCCTCAGTCACACTTTCCTCTTTACACTACGGAATACACACAGGACAATTGACCTATACCCACGCACAGACAAAAAAAAACACATGTACTCGCCCAACTGCAGATACTCAGGGCTATGGTGTGCTGTCTGCTGGTTGAGGTCGTGGCGATACCAACAACAACAAAGAGTAGGAACTGTGTGGAGAATGGTGGTGACCTTCAGTGCCATGTGTGCTGCCCAAACTTTCTCTGGTAATCCCCAACACCAGTTCATTTGGGCCCAAGTTGGGGATTTAGTCTCCAAACGGTGTTGTACCTGCAAAAGGGGCTTCAGGGCAGTCACAAGTTGGAGAGAAAGGGATAAGCAGTGTGTCTAAGGAGTACTAGTAATTTAATGATCTGAGAAGGAGCATTGTTTTCCATTTCTTTCTTGTTAGTCAGCAGTATGATGAAAATTATTGTCCTTCTTTGAAACGAATAAGACAATTTAAGTTTTACTTTAATTTCTCTTAAATGCATAAAAGTTATATTTTACTTCCTTCTGTAAAGCTTGGAGGGCAATTTGGCTTTAGAAAGGTGTCCCTTTTAGCAACTTCCCCCTCAAGTTGATAAGTCACACCTTGAATTGGGTGCAAATGTCTACAAACAAATTAAATCGATTGACTATGATATTACCTCTCGATACATTTTCCCATGATTATAAAGAGAAGGGTTTTTCGCCCTTGGTGATTATACTTTTTGTAGTAAGCAATATGTTAATTAGTGTCTCCACGTAATACCCGGCGTGTAAGCCAGAGTGTGTTGTGCAATTGCAGATATACTAATATTCTTTCTGCTCCAATCAGTGCCTTAGAAATCTTTCAAATCACAGCTACTCGAGGCTTATTGGTCCTGGGAAATGGGTAAAAGAATACAGTGTATGTGTTAGTGCTTGACCCTTCCCTTACCACAAAAATATCATCCGACCAACCTCCAACCGTTGCGCAAGTGACCCTGGCACCTACTGGTGTCTGTGCCCCGCACACAAGTTCCGTACTCACAAACAATTGTCTTTACCTTATACAATGCCAATCGAATAGTGCCGACGTCGAGTCTGCCATACAATTTGTCAGTGATGTCTTCTCTGATGAGGAAATCAACATTGCATATACGAAATGCAAAGAGCTGATACCAGAGAGCATTCTCAAGGAGGGATCCACGAAAAACTTGTCCTCTCATAAGAAAATATCATATATCACTTAAGTGGCTAAGGACCTGCTCGGTGAAAATCTATACCGATGACCCTTACAATCTGCCTCCAAAGGGGCCTGCTGACCTAAGCCTACCTGCGGTGTACCACATGGCAGAAATTGCCTTCCAAACAGCAAAATTTCGCACAGAAATAATTGGAAAAAAGTCGGAGAAAATCGAGGAGATAAATGATAAATTATCAACAATCTGGGATGTGATCAAAGGACTACAGGAATCCCTAGACAGTCTTAAAATGGTGCAAATAAATAATCTTACTCGGATCTGGGATGTAATCAAAGGTGGGCAGGGATCGATAAACAATCGCACAAATAGCCACCAGACTCCTATGAATGTAGCATCCAGTTTTTCCTCGCCTCCCAGCAACATGGAAGTGCCCCCATCACCTATAGACCATTCTGAGGGGACTGTTGGTCTCCCAACCTCTCTCCCTCCCCAGTGCCTCCGGTGGAAGATAGATCTCCGGTGATGATTACCAGCCCTCGGGATCCTCCCCACCCTCTCTCTCCCCCCAATCCCCCATCATAGATGCAGATGAGTGTGATCATGAGGGGTCTAGCAGCTGGCAGATACAAACAAGCAGAAAGAAGAGAAGAACCTCTCTTTTGGCCGCTGGACCGGAGCCCAACATTCGTGTTTCACCTCGCCCGACACCTGAGAAGAGATGTCACGTAGTAATTCACAATCTGTGCTCATCGGTGACACCAGACGCCATAGTAGAGAGAGTCAAGTTTCTCACTGGCTCGGACCCACTCATCTCTTACAAACTCCCATGCAGAAGTAAACATATACAGGATTACCTGACTATTTCAACACCTCGATGTTCTTAAAGGCGAGAATTTCGTCCTAATATATTAGTTTCTAGATATAACCTATTCTGGGACCAACCACCCCCAGGAGAACTTACCGACACCCCAACCAGGGTCATTTCCACCACAAGTGCCAGCCAACCCCCCATGGCAAGTGACTGCCCACTCCCCCTGGCTAACCCCCCATCCACTCAAATGATCAGCGCATTCATCTCCCATCTTCGTGAGTAGCCATGGATACATTAAACATTATCTCTTGGAATATTTTTGGCCTCAAGCAGAACATTCCTCTCCTAAACATGTTCTGCAAAAACTTCAATGGCATCATTGCATTGCAAGAAATACTCCTCTGGCCACATGACCTTGTCATCTTCGATTCAATTCATGAAAACTTCAGAACATTGATGCAAGTTACAGATTAAATCATAGCCGGTCGCCCCAAAGGGGGCCTTTCTTTCCTGTGGCACAAATCGTTATACAATATGATAAAGGTGATGACCTACAGGAGTGACAGATTGCTGGGGCTTCAAGTGACATTAGGGAATTCTAAAATCCTAATAATTAATGTTTATATGCCATGGGAAAATAACAATAATTTTGATCATTACTGCATGGTCCTAGGGGAGTTACACAGTATTATTCATGATTCCCCTGCTGATCATATTTGTATAATTGGGGACCTTTATTCTCACCCAACAAAAGAATTTTATAATGAACTTACTTGCTTCTGTCAAAATCATGCTCTCTAAATTAGCACTGTAACGCTCCTCCCTCCCTCCTCCTATTCATATGCACATAATAGAGCAGATGCAATGACAACCTCCTGGCTGGACACTGCATCACATCTCCACAACTTCATGATTCTATTATGACCTGCAATATTCGTTACGATCTTGCAACAAGCTACGATCATATCCCATTACAGGTGTCATTCAGTACCCCATCCTTCCCTACCGTGAACCCCCTAACTGACCGCCCACCAGCAGTAAACTGGGATTTTAAAAACCAACAGAAAACCAGATACTTTAGGGCGACCACAGAAACCAGGATGCAGTTAATAGTTCAACCGGCGGACACCTTACTTTGTACCAACACAAATTGTAGAAATGACCACCGCAAGAGGGATCTGAATGAATTCTGTTGGAACATAATCTCCGCTATGCTTGCTTCAGGCAGGACTGCCTATAGATTTCGTCAAGGTAATTCCCGTAATATACTTGGATGGAATGACTTGGTTAAAGATCTGTATACATACTCACGAGAAATGTTTTTACTGTGGAGGCAAAATGGTAGCCCGAGGGAAGGACACTGCATTACTAATGAGGCAGGCGAGAGCACAGTTCAAACTTGCTCTTAAGCACTGCAGGTTAAATGAAAAACAACTAAGAGCCGATGCAATGTCTAGAAACTTAGAATCTGGTGATTATCCTCGTCTTTGGAAAGATATCCAGTCTTTAAATCCCAAAACTAAAAAGCTGTCACAGAGAGGGGAAGCAGTCGGAGACAAAGCTATCGCAAGTATGTGGGACGATCACTTCAACAATATCCTGAATTGCATAAATGATCAAGATTCCTGAAGGGATGTAGATAACCACCTTACTGACAACATTCAATTTCATTTTGCAGACCGTATTATGCCAGGTAACATCACCAATGCCATAAACAGCCTACCTAATAATAAATCGCCCAGCTGTGATGGTCTTCCTGCAGAGGCTTTCAAATTCTGCCATCTGATAATTTACATTTTGCTAGCTGCCCTGTTCAATGCGTGCATAATTCACCAGTTTCTTCTGGACTCCATACTCTTAGTTCACTTGATACCATTAATCAAAAACAAGCTAAAGGGTGCAGCTGACCCTAGCAACTACCGGCTAATTGCAATCACAACGATCGCATCGAAGATACTTGAGTCGGTTCTTCTAGTGAGACTTCTCCCCTTTCTACACACCACTGACAACCAGGTGGGTTTAAAGCAAACCACTCAACTGACACCTGCATCTACATACTGAAAGAATTGCTGAACTACTACCTATCATCAGCCTCTCCTGTTTTCCTTTGTTTTGTAGATGTGAGAAAAGCATTTGACAGAGTAAACTACCTGAAGCTCTTCCTGAAGCTGCATAAGAGGGGCACACCCCTGTATCTAATTGGCATTTTACATTGCAGGTTCTCGCACATCAATTCTGTGTCAAATGGGGTAACGTATTATCGTACACCTTCGGCTCCCTAAACGGGCTTCGGCAAGGGGGCATTCGCTCTCCATACCTGTTTAATGCGTACACAGATGCCTTGAATGTCAAACTGAACTCACTCTCAACCGGAAGCACTGTCAATGAAACAACTATAAACAACCTCTGTTACGCCAACGACATGGTTCTGATTTCCCCATCAGTGCAAGGTCTCCAACGACTCATCGACACTTGCCGCCAATATGCAGAGGAATTTGATATAATCTACAATGGAACCAAGACCCAGTGCATGTCACTGCTCCTGAGATCACTTAAGCATATTACAGAACCACAAATTTTCCTCAGAAACCATCGGCTGGAATTCGTGCACAAATTTCCGTATTTGGGTCACATCACCAACGACCTGAAAGATACGGCAGTGCATTTTTTTCTCACCAATATTATTCCTGTTATTACCAGTATTATGATTACTATCTTTTATACTACCTCAGCTATTTTGTGGATAAATGCCGATTATTCATTTTTTTTTATCATGTCTCGTGTATCTTGATTGTATATGTTACTGTCTATATTTTGTATATTCCATGCATATGGCCCTGAGCTGAAATAAAGGATATTATAAAACCAGAGTAAAAACCTAAAACAGTTTTAAGGAATTATTACTAGAATAATTTCTAAGGTTAGCCATGCACTTAATTTTAGGTTGACTTTGCAGTTAGTTTGCCTTGATGAGGCATCACAAATGAAGTACACATGGGCTTATGTTAGGTGATGCCACGGTACTTGGATGTGGCTGTACTATGCCAGATGTGGAACTAAAACTCTTGGTGCCAAGTGGCACTGATTTTAAGTAAATGGAAAAGACAGAGTAATGGAGCCACTTTTCGTCGCTAGCTCTGATTTCTGAAAGTTGTGGAATACTTAAGGGGTCATGATCAGTAAAGAATGGTAAGAAGTAGTTATGATTAGTATGCCAGGATCTTATTCCTTAGCCTCTTGAAAGGGCCAGGTTCGACAGATGAAGTACCAGGCTGGTCATGCAACGATGGCACTGCTGCTAAAGGAAGGTAGTTAGAGGATGCAATTAATCTGACAGGGACATCTACCAGTATCTATGGAAATGGTATGGTGCCAGGTGTGGCACTTGTGTGGTAAAGGGCCTGGTGATTGCTTTATAGTTTTCAAATTTACCATATAAGTAATTGCATAAAAGGGAAGTCAAAGGACTTATAGTACTGGAAGATCTGGCAATTTGCACTTCATTGGCAGAGTGGGAAGCAAAGTAAAATTGAGGAGCCATTATAAGCCTTTACAAAGGGATTCATGAATGGGCAAGGTTGCCAAGAAAGTATTAAATTAAGAGATTGGGAAAAATTATTAAAGTTGTAGAAGAAAATATTACATGAAGTTAAATTACAAAGTTATAAAAAGCATTATCAAGGGAAGAAACCTGGCATCCTACTCTGGTTAGAGGTGTCAGAATCCTTCATAATTAAGGTAAGGCACTGCCAAATTGGCACTAGTGCATGGAAAGCTCATTGACACACTTAGGCTACCTAGAGCTTGTATGCCGTTGAGATTGCTTCCATGGCCCTCTCTGAGGTCAGTGTTAGGACATTGTAGGGGGACTTGGTAGAACTGGGTCCGAGGAAGGTATTGAAGTACCACCTGTTCCAGCTTCTTTGACAACCGAAGCAGGGATATTTTTTACAAGCTCTACCACAAGTTGTTGTTGTTCCTTGAATTCATCGGCCAGTTGAGATATGGCAGAATCCTTACTCATAATTGTGTTATGGAAGACTGGGAAAGAGAGGAAGTGGTTGCCATGGTCATGAAAAGCTCACAGGTCACAATGATTAGCTCTTGCATGGGTTCTGAGGCCACACCAGATGACAGGGGATCCAGACAGGGATCTCTTGAATGGAGATCTATGGCATGCTCTGGCACTGGCACTAAGGTAGGACCAGGTACTGATATTGAACTTGGAGTTGGTTCTTTGTTAGGGACAGATGGAGCCTGGCTCTGCTCGGTGCATGCAAGTGGCACTGGCAGAGAAGGTGAGGTAAGTTTGGGATCTCCGTGAAGAAGATCTATAGGGTGCTTTGGCACAGCACTAGGGCAGGCCCTAGCACCAGGATGAGATGTGGAATTGGCCCTACATTTGAGACGAACGGAGTGTGGCAATCGGGGCCTTCAAGTGGTACTAGCAGTGGTCTCAAGTCACATTTGGGATCTTTGGAAGGGAGATCTATGTTGAACTCTGACACTGGCAATAGGCGCAATGTTGGAGACTATCAGAGCCTAGCACAGCACTGGGCACTCGTGGTACTGGTAGTGAATTCAAGGCAGGTTTGTGAGGCTTATTTACGCCTGATGAATTCTTGGAAGTGTTAGGACCCCTGGGTTATCTTAACCCTCTTGCGCACAGGCCGAAAATATAAGTGTGTAAGGTACACGACTTTTCCCCCAGACCGAAAAGAACACGCGCATGGAAAATTTTTTGCTAAAATTCGGTACGTCCAAACTATAACTCTTCTGGTTGATTATGTCGGCAAATGATTGAATTGTTTCCTAAAGCAATCAGAACATCTTTACAAGGCTTAGAAATAATAAAAACGATGTGATGGACGTAAAATTTTAAAGAAAAATCATAGATATTTTTTGGGAAATCATGAAAAATATAATAGTTAGGTTTGGGGGGGTTTGTTTTATTCCTAAATTGTGAAGAAATGTTTGATCTCTCACGTGGAAGCATTATGCCACAAATGTGTTTGCTAACGAGCTGTAATTGATTAAAGAATGCTAATTATTTATGGAGTGCTATTTACAGATTTTCCAACCTACTTATGTTGACATTCTGTATCATAGCTAAGTAAGTTACTGGCGTCGGTTTTTTGTTTTCTTCGAGATTCGTCATCTGTCGACCCAATGGCGTCAACAACGTTTTCTATGATTAACACATGTTTTTTTCGTGAATTTTCCCCGAAAATAACTTTCATATGAGTGCGTCATCTGTGCATTTACAGATGAAAAATTTTTGACGCTCTACGTATCATCAGATCATGAGAGGGTTAGGTTAGGTGGAGACTGGAAATCCTGTCCTGTAGGAGGTCACAGCCTCCGAGAAAATAAGTGACTAATGCAAGAGTGCAGATTTTAGCTTATGTGAGGTCTTGTGTGCCTCAGTTTGATGGTGGGGAGAATAATCAATATATGATTTATATCCTCAATGGTGACAAAGTTGATGTCGGTCAATGCTGGGTCCATGGGGACCTTGTCTTCCCTTATCACGGATTTGTGCATCAGAACCATTGAATGCCTTGACCTAACATGCGGGGTATAGTTACCTCAAGGAGGTGCCACTTATATGGGACCCTCGGCTGCAGGGCCTAAGGATTTATGATTATAACTGTCAAAACAATGGTGGGGGGAAGTATTTGTTTTATCAGAGCATGTCTCCAAGAGGGCTGAGTTGCCATAAACTTTGCAAGCTGTGCAATAGTTTTGGGTATAATCTTTTGGGGCACTGCCCCATGGAGGGAGCAGGCCACTTGTTGCTTGCCCCAGGGCCAGATGTGGCTCAGTTGGGCGTGTTCCCACTGGTGGTCTTAGGGAGCATTGGGCGGAGCCTGGGCCCTGAGACGGCAAAGTTCAGTGAGGTGTCCAGCCCTCTTACAGTGGCTGCAGATTGCTTATTTCAGAGGATGTTCATTTTTGGGCCAATTGATTCTGGAGGTTTGAGAAGGGGATGGGGGGGAGTGGGGGGGCAGAAATCTTGCGTCCCCAAAGAACTAGGCAGCTGGTGGTGTGTGTCCCAGCTGTCAGATAAGCAATAGCACTCAGCAAACATCTCTAAGGCCTTTCCACAAATGTAGGCAGTGAGAGCAGGGGGGTGGGGAGGGGGGGCATTAATATTGAAGTCCTTGAGCTTGAACTCCTCAAGTACATCCTCAACAGCGGTGGCGTTTTGGACTCCAACCATCTCCTGACTGCTCTGTCCTTATGGTATGCCTATTTGGCCCAGGTTTGACCCCCCTCGCCCTTTGGGTGGTGGTCTCCAAAGTTGTCTCCAGTGTTCGGGGGTAATTTTGTATGCCTTAGTGATGGCCTTACAGACCTCATCAACTTCCCTTCGTCTGCTTGGGTAAAGGAGTGAAAAGTGACTATGCCCCTCTCCTCCCAGCTGCTTTCCCAAGGGCAAGGAAACTTCTACTGGAGTGAGTGTATGACTGGCTCGGACCTCTTCTATTTGGTGGAGCCAGACCTCAGATTTTGAGTTGTTATAAAGATGCTTGGACGGTAAAGTGAAGACTGGGTAGTGGCTGGAGTGGGGTAATCAGCACTAAGTTGGGTGAGCTGTAGTGCAAGAGACCTTTATTTCTTCTTCTCCTGTCTTTCCTGCTCCTCTCTCTCTCTCTCTCTCTCTCTCTCTCTCTCTCTCTCTCTCTCTCTCTCTCTCTCTCTCTCTCTCTCTCTCTCTCCCCCTTGCCTTTCTCGTTCCTTCTCCAGCGAGTTTTAACTAATCATTTTCCACTATCTCCTTTTTGGTGACGGTGACCCACCCTTCTGAGGACTCATCCCCTTTTCCAGTGCCCATGAACATTTTTTAGTCGTTGGCATGCACGATGCTGGAATTTTAAGATAAAAAGGGGAATGTTTATAAGTGCAAGTTCTGTAGAACGGATTGTGTTGCTCTTGGTACAGACTCGTTCCTGGGGAATCGAGCAGGGTAATTGGAAAACTTTTCAGAGAATGAATTCTGATTCATTCAAGAGAACAATTTAGTGGCACTTATAGGGCGTGGCTCACTCTTGGGAGTCGAGTTTGAGGGTTCTGGTTCGTTCAGGAGAATGATTTCTGATCAGTCCCAAAGGACGTAGGGTTTTTGGTGTTCCGTAAAACATAGGGTCTTGTTTATGATGAACTGATTTTGGCTTATCCCTGACGACATAGGGTTGTTCGAGAAGCACACTGTTGGCACTTTGTAGTGCAGGGTTCGTTCCTGGAAATAGTGTGTTAGGTCAGGGTTTTGTTAAAAAAATTGCTTGATGCTTGCACATGCAGAAAGCCGGTAATTTGTGCAAGGTTTAGGGTGTGCCAAATTTGCAGGTTTTTTCAAATAGAACAGGTTTTATAGTATGCCTTGTGCATGGATGAAACCAGCTAAAGCATGGATTTTGTTCCAGAGAAATCAGATTTTGTCCCGGGGACATATGTTTGTTCACAAAGAACGGGTTATGGTTTTGTGCTGTAGAACGCTAATTTGGGTTATTCACACATGGATGCGGCCGGCTATACTGTGAAGTTAAGTTGGTCCGTAGACTGTTGGGTCATTCATAGGAAACGAATTGGGGTTTGTTCTGGAGAACTTAAGGTGTTGGGGCACACAGGGTTTGAGTTTCCTTCTTGTAAAGAGATTGGTGGGATCCCTCAATATGGGTTAGGTTTGGGAACTTGGTTGTGTTTTGGAACAATGAATAGATAAAATGGGTACCGTTAATCTTTGGTGAGAGACAAGTGGTACTGGCACAGTGGGTTTAAGGTTTACGTAAAGGTTATAAAATTGGGTTGCTCTAGGCAAATAAGAAGCAGTAAGTTAGGGTTACACACAAATATATGCCTATATGAATAATTAAGTGAGATTTGTCGTAAAGGAATAATGCATTAGTTGTGACAAGGATAAATGTACTTATTTCTTTTATGACCTTCGTAAGGATTATTTTTCTCCACCTTCCAGATGGTGGTGTAGTTACTTAGCTTCTTAATTAATGCGTGGGAACTATGTGGGTACGATGCTGTCATTCAGTACGCCAACCAAACTTAATCTTTAGTAGTCCCCAATGCTGGGTCATTGGACACGAGGTGAGGATTTAGTCTCCAAACAGTGTCGCACCTGGAAAAGAGTCCTCAGGGTTATCACGAGTTCGAGAGAAAGAGATTAGCAGTGTCTGCAGATCAATGATTTAGAGATCTGAGTAGGGGCTTTGTTTTCCATATCCTTATTAGTTATCAGTATGACGAAAAAGGACTGTACTACTACTTGGGAAAGAGTAAGACAATTTAAGGATTATGTTAATTTCTCTGAAAGGCATAAAAATTATATTTTACTTTTACTTCCTTCTGTAAAGCTTTGGGGGGCGAGTTGGCTTGGGAAGGGTGTTCGTTCGCAGCCCTATATTAATAGATATATTGATTAATATAATACTCTCCCGGCACTAAAAGATTAGTAACCAGTTAATACTGTAAAGACCACTGGATGATTAGTGGTCTAGGTTATGGTAGAAAGAAAATGCAAAAGCTGGTGAAAATGCTAACAAAAGTTCCTGTAGAGATTAGTAATTCGAGTTTTATTAGGATTAAGGGTTCTTTTTTACCGTACCTTTATTCAT
Organism: Macrobrachium nipponense; assembly: GCF_015104395.2. Lineage (NCBI taxonomy): Eukaryota > Metazoa > Arthropoda > Malacostraca > Decapoda > Palaemonidae > Macrobrachium > Macrobrachium nipponense. The sequence goes on from NC_061091.1 coordinate 29,269,671, forward strand.
ACTCTACTTTCACACCTTTAAATTAACCTTTTGACTCTCAATCTCCCTTTCAGCGCTAAATGACCGCATCATAATTCCCGACACTTGCTTGGTCTTTTGGCTAAATTTTCTAGAATATTCCATTCCATTCTGACCAATCTAGTTTGTTACCAGTGGCGGAACTACTGGGGGTGCAGGAGGGGGCCCATCTGGCCCCATCATAATGTCATAGTAGATTGATTTGGTAATATATATGTAAATATTTTAGGCAATATAAATGATGATCAAAGTAGTCGTGGAAGTAGTTTTTTTATTCTTATCTATACTATAGTATCATTATCATTATTACAACTATTATTAGTATTGTCATTATTGTTATTATTAGTAGTAGTGGTGGTAGTAGTAGTACTAATTATAATAATGATAATAAAAATAATAATGATAACAATACTAATAATAGTTGTAATAATGATAATCATGGCAGTATAAATAAGAATAAAAGTTATGATAATAATGATACTAGTAGTAATCATAAAATCTAAAAGATGATGATAATCATGATCCTAACGTTAAGATAGTAACAATAACAACGGCTACCGTTCGAGAGGACAGATCATATCTAGATGAGACCGTATGCTGGACGAGGCCTCGTTCAGTGCTTTGATGCGCCTTCCTTTCTTATGCTGCGAATCACACCTCATTTCTCAAGAAGTGTTGGTTTTGATCGGGTGTTATCACTGTGCTGTGTCATGTGTGTATCGCTGTAAGCATTTACCAATCTTACTGAAAATGTTTACCCCAAAGCATGAAAGTGGTTACCCAAAAAGAAAAATCAAGGAAGAAGAAAAGAAGAATATTTCATAAACTACCTAAACTAGATTCGTATTTCAGCAAAAAGGATGTTTATACAGGTGAAGATGCCATTCCAACTTGCTCTAGTAGTGAAGATGTTGCAGATAAAAGCCAAGAAACAAGATCTGCAGATTCTGAACATGTAGGCGAAAAAGGGGTGGAGATAAGGTATTGTTCTAAGTCGTCCGAGAATGACCAAAAGTTAGTCGACGTAGCTATCGTAAATAATTTGAATGTAGCTGAAACAGAATCCAACACAAATGCAGAAACTTGTGCTGAAGCTCAAAAGAACGAGACACTGACTTCAGACCGAGGAGACTATCCTGCTGACATTGAAAACTGAGTTGAAAAGATTAATTATAGCAAAAGGTCATGGTCATATAAATTATATTATATATATATAATTATATATATATATATATATATATATATATAATGTATATATGTGTGTATGTAATATATGTATATATATATATATATATATATATATATATATATATATATGTGACGGTACTTACTTCTTTGCACAGATCTAAGGTAACGTGTGCCGTGGAGGCTGTACTTTGGGGAATTAGGTAAAGGGGTTCTGTTAGGATGAGAAATTAATTGATATGTTTCTTTGCATTAAGTTTATTCTTCGTTAGGGGTTCTTACACATGTTTTCCACCTTCTGAGTTACTGGGCTCTTGGACTGATAAAACTTAATTGGCACTTGTTGCAATTACGAGTCTATAGGCACGAGGGAAATTTACTGAGTATTGATTGTCACTTTCACTGTCTTTGATTGCTTCGCACACCACACTTTTGCACCTGTTCTTCTTCTGGGGATTCTTCTGTCCTTCTCTGTTTCACGGCCATGCCACTGCAGCTCTCCCCTCAGGCTCCCCGGTTGTTCTCTCTCTTCTGGCTTCTCTGTTCCCCTTTTTCTCTGCTCCCTTTTGTTTTCTGCTTGCTCTCTCTGTCTCGCCTTTTTGTTCAGTTGAAATCTCCTTAGCCCCGCCTTTGGATTTTTGGATTTTGACTGGGTGTGGCATTTTCTGAAAGACTTCTTGTGCCTTAGTGGCTGCAAACATTATACAAGACCGCCTTCCTGTCAGGTCTTCTACAGTAATTCGTAGGCTTTGAATTTGTATACGCCTCCTTCTTCATGTCCTGGCTTCTTAGGGGCGTATGCCTTGGTAACCTCATAGGTCATTCGTTGATACTTCTTTTGGGCTGTCTTATGACCAACACTCATGGCTTTTGATTCGTCGAAGTCCTTAGGTCTATCTCGAGAGGGTGGAGCACTTAAGAGTTCGGCACTCCCCTCCTTTGAACAACGGGTCATAGAATTCCTTTTTAACGTATGCCAGATGGCTCTCTCTGACCTGTTCACGAAGGGAACGCCGATTAGTCATAGGCGCTAATGAGAGTAGTTTCCAATTTCTCGAATATGCCTGGTAGATATCGCTCGTCGCCCATAATCTCTTGTTGGTCACTAATCGCTGGTACGGACAGAGGCTTTTTGGGGGAGATGAAAACCAGATGTCTAATGGCTAAAAGCCTAATGTTTGGAGTAACAAAATCCCTTCGCTAAGAAAAATCATTATCGTATTCCCTTTCCCTTTCTTCCTTATTATCCGTTTCGTGCCCTTTTCTTATGTATTATTAAGTTATTGTCTTTTGGAATAACGACACTGTGCCACACTATTACAGTCTCGGCCCGCTACCTCGCTGACTCCGACAGCGTTATCTAAGCTGAAGCAAATATTATACCTACAAGAGGACTCCTAACTTATGCTTCTTGGAAATCATATTGAAACTTTAATTCTCAAAAAACATCAAAAGTGAATGTAAACATGAGCAAATCCTTGATTAAGTAATGTTAAGGGCAACAATCAAAATTGAATGTAAACATGAATAAATTCTTGAGCAAGTAACATTCAGAGAAACATAAAAACTGAATATGAATATGAACAAGTACTTGATTAAGTAATATTAAAAGAATCATCAAACTGAACTCAAATATGAGTAAATCACATTAAGAAACGTGAAACTGAATGCAAACATAACTAAATCACCAAAAAAAACAAGAAAACTGAAAGTTAAACATACATAAGCCCTTAAGTCACAAAAGTTATATAAATGCATGGTAGAAGCAAAAAATGATAACTATCCAAGTTTACAGTATATGATTGGTTCAGTCCTCTGTCCTATTCTATCTAGGTGGATATCGTCTTTCTTTATGGAAAAATAAATTTCGTTCTTCGTTGACGACACTTGATGGCTTCTTGTTGGCTGCGACCTGCTGCTTGGAAACAAGTCCTGGGAGAAAATATCCTTGTGTATTTGTATGCAATAACAAGTGTGTCCTTGACTTCCTACGGAGATTGTGTATTGTGTTTATGCAAAATTTCATTGGACATTCTTACTGTAATTTCTGAGTAACCTTGTACATTAAACAATATAACTTCACTGCTTGATACTACAACAAAATTGGCAACTCGGTTAAAGGAACCGGTTTAGTGGTTAATACTTGTAGGTTTCTTCTACTGTGACAACCAATTAGTAAGTTTTCACCAATCAATATCTTGTTTAGTAAGTTTTCAAACACTACTATCTTGTTAATGAGCCTTCATCAATTAACATCTTGTTAGTGAGTCTTCATCGATTAATATCTTATTAGTAAGTTTTCATCAATCAACCTCTAATGGATTTGAACGAAGTAAGTGTATTAATTACCCCTTCAAAATCATAATCATTTCTGAAACGAATTCTCTTATCCTAAAATCACTTAATATCTATCTTAACCCGTCTTATTTATTCTTTTACTTCTAAGAATGTTCTTATGGAACGATTAAACTTAATATACTTCTTGAAATTCTTATACTGCGCATTGAACTGTTTCTTACATACCCAAATATTTTCCCTTCAAGTCAAAATAATTTGAAGTTAGTGCACGTAACTCAAAAATTCTTGCTACAAACCGACTAATTAAGTAAGAATTGTAACAATAAAAGATTATTTCTAAGTCGACCGATGAACGGTAAACTTAGCAATAAAGAAATCAAATACATACATGGAATAAATGGGTGGGGATGAATTAATGGGTTTGTTCTTCTGTTTCACTGAAAAGTGACTCTTCTATTTCGTAGGTTATATCTAATTCCTTCTTCTGGAATTTCTTCTGACGTCTCTGTCATTTCGGATTCTTCAACTTCTTTGGTTCTCTTGACCTTGTCCTTGTTTATCCAAAATTCTTCTTCTTCTAATGATTCAGCGTATGTGGAAGGCATTTGGTTATTCATTTTCTTAACCTTTATCTTAGTTTCTTGTACGTCTACGACCTTGTATGGTCCTGTGAATTTTGTGGCTAACTTATAATTAATACCACTTCTTACTTCCTTCTTAATATAGACTTCATCCCCTTTCTTGTAGTCTACAGGCCTTAATCCTTCTTGATGCTTCTCTATCATATTCTGCTGGGCTTCTTCTAAATTCTTGTGCAATTGCTTGTGGATTACTTTAAAGTTTCCGATTCTTATCTTCATGATATCTTCAGAGTAATTAGGCTGTATTGGCTGATTCAGCCATGCATAAGGTAATCTGGGTTCATATCCCATCAAAGCTTTTATGGAGTTGCTCGAGTACTCGTATGATGTCTTGCATTTAATGATAATTGGACTAAAGGTAAATTGACGTCCCAGTCAGGATCCTGTCCTACTGTGTGACGCAATACGTCTAAAACCTTCCTGTTATTCCTTTCTACCAAGCCATTGCTAGCTGGGTGATACGGCTGTATCGCTACCTTTTCTACCTTAAAGGCGTTACAAATTTCTTGAACTAATGAGTTGTTGAACTCGGTTCCATTATCAGAAATAATGAGCTGTGGGGCAGAATATCTGCAAAATATCTTATCGAAGAGTGCGGTTGCACAATCCTTGGCACTTTTACTAGTTAGTGGTACCAACTCTGTATATCTCGTGAGCGCGTCGATACATACTAGTATATTCTTATTCCCTTTACTCGTGGTATGAAGATTAGTGATAAGATCAATAGATACTCTTTCGAAAGGAGTCTGTGGGATAGGATATTTCCCTAGTGGTACTTCCTTGTCTGTTCTTCCCTTGTAGCTGTTGCATGTATTGCAGCTCTTCACATAATTACTAACATCTTTGTGGATTCCCTTCCAATGGAAAGTTCTTTGGATTAATCTAATTGTCTCATCCCTTCCTGGGTGAGCTCTTCATGTCATCGTCGTGCATTAGCTCAATGACCTTGTTTCTTAGACTCTTAGGTACTAATCTTTTGTGCAGTACACCTAGAAATTGACCAAATGGATCATATTCGTGACACATCCAAATTAATACGCCATCTATGTCCGTTAATGCATCTATGGGACATCCAACCTTCCTACCTAGTTCGGTTAATTCTTGTTGGCTGTGTTTTCGTTCGTTTCTAACGTATTTGAACAGTTCCCTTATATCTCATCTCTTTCTTGTTCCTTTATTGAAATTTTGCCGGGAAAGCTCCTCTGTATAATGCATGGTGAGTACATTTACGTCATTGCAACATTGTTTCAATTCTTTTCTTCTTTCTTTACTTATCATATTTATACTATCACCTTGTGATACATATCTTGATAATGCATCTGCTACCTTATTCGTCTTCCCAGGGACATATTTCACTTCTATGTCATAATCTTGGGCTGTCATGAACCAACGGGCTCTTCGTCCAGAAAAATTAGGGTTCTTTAACATTTCTACTGCAGCTGCAATGATCGTGAAACACGGTTTATCTTGTAACCAAAAATGATATATCTGAAATGCTTTAAAGCGTCTATTATAGCTAGAGACTCTCGAGGTCTGTTACTGAGTAGTTCACTTCTGAGGGCTTTAATTTCCTACTGTAATAAGCTTATGGCATTATACGTGTTATCTTGGTCTATTGCATTAAACCATGCTCCTATACCAATGTGGCTTTTTGCGTCCGTGGCTAAAAGGAATTCTTTTGCCAAAGTCTGGGAAGCTAAGTACTGGCGGTGGTGTTAATCTTTCTTTCAATTCATCAAATGCTTCTTGCTGCTTGTCTGTCCATAATAAATGAGACGTGTTCCTTTAAAAGTTCAGTTAGTGGAGCTGATACGACTGCAAAGTTCCTATGAACTTGCGGTAAAAACCTGCTAAACTAAGAATGACTTTACGTCCTTCTTGCACTGAGGTGTAGGATATTCCCTTGATTGACTTAATCTTTAAGTCGTTTACTTCTACGCCCTTTTCACTTAGTGTATGCCAAGGTAGTCTATTTTCCTTTTAAGGAAGTTACACTTCTTTAGTTTAAGCTTCAGGTTGGCTTTTCTTAATCTCTTTAGGACTTCTCTGACTAAGTCTATGTGTTCCTCTATAGTGTCTGTTGCTATTACCAAATCATCTATGTAACAGTGTACGTCCTTGCCTAGTAAATCGCCCAAAATTTTATCCATCAATCTTACAAAAGTTACTGGGCTTGACTTTAAACCAAAGGGCATTCTTTACATACTGGTATCTGCCGTTACTAGTGGAAAAAGCATCAAAGGTTTACTTTTCCTCGTCTAAAGGGATTTGCAAGAATCCCTGCAATAAATCTATTGTGGTGAAGTATCTCTTGGACCCTATAGTGGCGATAAGATCTCGCATTGACGCATTGGATAAGGATCATTTTCAGTAATTTGGTTCAATTTTCTGAAATCCACAACTATTCTATAAGTTTTGTCCCTTTTTTGGAACTAGCAAAAGTGGAAAAGACCATGGGGATTTAGATGGTTCTATTATTCCTTGCCTATTCATTCTTTGTACTTCTCTTTCAATGATCTCCTTCTGGGAATGTGCTACTCTGTAGGCTGGTATGTAAATTGGCTTTGTGTTTGATGGAATGTCTATCTTGTGCGTTATTTCGCGTGTATTTCCCAAGGTGTCGCCGTCAAGAGCGACTATATCCTTATATTCGCACAATAAGTCTATGAATTCTTCTCTAACATGGTTTTCCTTAATGTCCTTTAAATGAAATCCTATCTTAGCTCTTCTCAGTTTTATGTCCTGGGCATAATTTTCATTTCCTTTACTGATCGCGGCTACTGTTCCCTTTCTACAACTCGGATAGGTATGGAGTATACTTCTGCTAGGCCTATCTCTGTACCTGGTGTTAACTTAACCTTTCTCCTCTGTTATTCGTAATCTGTAACGCTATTTTGCTCTGTCTAACTTCATGTAAACTAGAAGAATAATGTATTCCGTTTACTTGCGACTTTCAGTAAGCGTGAGAATTTCTTCCCTTCAAAAATTGGATTTACCGTACATTCTACCCAAGTACTTTCTCCTGGTTTAAGTCTTAATTCCCTTTCCCTAACTTTAAATAAGTGCATTGATTTGATTCTAAGAGGTTAATGATCTGTTGTGAACTCGTGATGCATTCTGGATATCTTCCCTCCGTCTTATCCTTCTTTAAAATACCTTTCAGTGTGGGGTTCTGTTGAGTCTGGGTTCTTTTAATTGACTTGCATATTGGTATTCTAGAAATCTCACGACCGTTTTTAATCACTAGTTGTTCTCTAGGGGCATCAATGCTTATCCCTTGTCTAGCCATAGTTGGATAACCTATCAGCAAATGAGCAAAAGCTAATTGTATATCTCTGGCTACCAGAACATTTTCTCTTAGAGCAATTCTTCCTAGCCTAAATGGAAAATCTAACTGTCCAATTACGTGGATATCATTACCCTGGACGTCTGTGATTCTACAATCACTGCTGGATTCAAACTTAAGTGAGAAAATACAACCGATACACCTTTTCTGACATTATATTCTTAGGACTACCCGTATCAAAGAATGTAATAATAGGTTCTCTACCGACATGTGCAGGAAATAATGGTCTATAATTATATTCATTCCCTATATCAACTTTGCTAACCTGTGTAGCTGGGCTTAGCCTTGACATTCCGGACGTTCTCTCTGTTATAGAGGAAGATTCATTGTACCAGTAAGCAGAAAATTTCCCATTGCGTCGTCTGACATTGACTGAGCTGGTTGATACCCTATACTTGCTGTTTGATTAGCATATCTATTTGGGACGGAATCCCTATTTCCTCTAACTGGGGAAGATTGACTATTGTTTCTATCTCTGCCTCTCGACTGAGATTTACCTCTAGGAGCTGAAACAAATTTATTTCTGCATTCTCGAGCACTATGTCCTGTTCTCTTATGGAAAGGACAGAAGGCTGTCCCTCGGCAGTCACTGGCATAATGTCCTCTCTTCTGACAGTTATAACATGTGACTGTCGAAAATCCTCCTTGAGAAGATTTACCTGGCATCTTATTCTGATTTCTAGATGGTGTCCTAGATCTATTTGGACCCTTTTCTTTTTGTCCTATAGCGACTAAAGGTCTATATAGGATTCCCTTCAGGTCTTCTACCTAGGATTTGTTTCCTCCTCTTCAATCTCTGCTACATCATCGGATGTCTCCCACTTACGGGTCATCCTTGCAATGACTTCTGTTGGCAGGCTTCCAATCATTATTGCTAGTCTAAATATTTTTTTAACATGACTCATTAGCATTTTTTGCTTGCCTCCTTCTACCTCTATCCAACCTGTGGATTCCATGAAGTTACCCCATTCATTCACATTGTTATACAACTGAGAGCTAAACTCTTGATAACGTCTTTCGTCTAACTTAAATTGACGCACTATCCTTGCCAAGCTAGTAACTGGATCTCTTTCACCAACTGTGGAATAAACCTTCCTGAAATACCGTTTCAATTCTTCCCAATTCTTAAGATCTCGGTAAGTCTCGGAGTGGACGTACCGTTCTAAGTCTCCTCCGGCTTCCAAATCAAGATAACTCTTGGCTTCAATAAGCTTTTCTCTATCTGTCCCCGTTATGCTATCTAGGCGTGTCTCCACCTGCTCTATCCAGTTCTCTAAGTTACAAGCTAACTGACCGTTCTTTCTTCCGCAAAATTTAGCTATGTGATTAATCACATGTCCCTTATGTGTTCCCATTACTGCTGCGCTCGAATTCGCGGACTGTGTACCTTCCGGCATGGTTAATTTCCTTGTTTGACTTATCGTGAGCACAGGCGTTCTTACGTTTCTGATAAGGAGTCGGTCTCCCTTTGACCAATCGACTCGTTAATGGAAATTTCTTTTTTAAGTACTGAGTATCATTAAAAGTATCAAAGTTATGACAGTAATATCCCAAAAAGAAATAATGATAATAACAATAAACTGTTTTTACTTAAGTATTCGATCACCCAAAAAAGGTAAAAGAATTTTCCCCAGAAATATTCTCAAAGTCTTACGTTACCGGTAAGCGATTCTTAAACAACAACAAAAACCCTCTTAACAGTACTGGTAAAACGATACTGAACTGACCGTAAAGTGTACGCTAACGAGAGACCTCTCGTGAATTACCCTTGTTATCCTAAACAAACAAAATAAAAAACAAGTAAACATTCATTCGACGTAACGAATAAGATTAAAAGCAAATATTAAAACAAAAAAAAATTCAAAGTATAAGAAATCACAAAACAACCAAAATCACAAAAAATCAAAATAAAATGACACAATCTAAATTAAAATTAAAATTTAAAGTTATTGGTTAGTAAAAATACAAATGTTGGGAAAAAGGTCTTAGTAGCTGATTAGTTATAATTAGTAAAATGAAATATCGTAGAGTTTTCGTTGCCAAAAAAAGAGTTCAGAGTGAAAATCTTTTAATCTTGAAATACCAGAAATTGTCTAACTGAAATGTTAATCGCGTAATTTACTTTTAATAGAGTTTAATGTTATGTAAGTGTGGGGATTTTTATTTTGGACTTAACTTCCTTCGTCGTCTTCGACATCCGGGGTTACGTCTGACCGCTTGCGTTCGCCTACCAGCGCGTTGAATGATGTGTTGGTTCCCCCCTCTCTCTCTCTCTCTTCCTCTCTTCGAAAAAAGGGGACCTCTCTC
>NC_061091.1:29279965-29284965 GCF_015104395.2 Macrobrachium nipponense
CCAAGATCTCTTTCTCTCTGTATATCCCGTGGGTTTCTTTTACTTCCTTTAAATAAACACCACAATATCCTTTAGAAGCTTGAATTTCAAGTTAGTGGCCCATGCGGGGGCTTGTTCTTTACGAATCATGGATTTTATCTTATGAATAATAAGAATAATAATAATAATAATAATAATAATAATAACCAATAACAATAATAATAATATGATCTCATCAATCATCATCATCATCATCATCATCATCAAATATTTTTTAAATAATAATATAATAATAATAATAATAATAATAATAATAATAATAATAATAATATATATATTATTATTATATTATTATTATTATTATTATTATTATTATTATTATTATTATTATTATTATTATTATTATTATTATTATTATTATTATTATTATTATTATTATTATTATTCTGCCTTTGCAGCCGTGCATTCATCGGCCCTAATTGAGTAGAGGAAATGAACATTGGAAACTGAAATTTATTTGTTAATGGAAGCAGTATGCTTTTAAAACCATTACTCGATGTTTGGATGCTTGGCCAAGCATTCTGAAAGCATATGCGAAAATTATAAACGTTCACCTTTTCATAACAGTGACCTAGATTTGATGCAGGTCTCCCGACGTTCGTTTTAAAAAATGGGCTAATATTCTGAGAAATTTAAACTTACTATGATCAAGTTCAGGTCAGGTTAGGTCAGCCTTCCTGTTACAGTTTTAGTGATAAAGGTCACCTTAGGTCATGAGTAGTAATTATTGGTTGAGATGACTTGGCATAAATTGGTCATTCCACATTTATGCCCAAGGTCAGGTCAGGACGGCTTTCGTATTGTTGCCATTTCAGTAGTGAAGATCGATTCAGGTCATGAGGAATTATTATTGGTCAAGATGGGCTTTTCTGAATTTGGTCTTTCCAAAAATTGTAATCAATAAAATTCTCCTCAAATGCGCCTCTCTCTCTCTCTCTCTCTCTCTCTCTCTCTCTCTCTCTCTCTCTCTCTCTCTCTCTCTACTGTTGCCATTTTTCTCGTAAGCCAGTCATTGGACTTTTACGACTTATAGAATAATTAAAATCATTTTGATGCCTGATTAAAAAGTGTTTGTGTGTGTATGTGTGTGGGTGTGTGTATGTGTGCGTGCGCGCGCGAGAGGAAATGCCGCTGAATAGGGAAAAAAAAGTTGATGATGTTAGTGGCTTGCGCAGTTAAACTCTTATCAAAATTTGTAATTATTCTTACCAAAGTTAACTCCGTGAATTCTGCTTCTAATATTAAATTTAAGTTTTAACATTTTTAAGTAACGAACGTAACATAAGCTTTGAATAATGAGCATAATAATAAGCTTTAAACGAGGTAACAGTATGTGAATGTAGAATCTTATGATTAAAAATAAAAATAACAACTTATCTGAGGGAAGATGTACATATAGTTCAAATATAGTCAATTTGGCTACAGTGTCACTCGCTTCAATTTTTTTACTTTTCTTTTTTTTTACGGAAACTGTTATTTCAGCCTTTACATTAACAGGCCCACAGCGACGAGTGAAAATAAAGGTATATTTTGAATCTAGAATGACGTTAATGGAAGCAATACGCCTGTGAACGCATGATTTTAAGCATTAATGCCTTCGTAAACGGAACCGTGCAAAAGCAAATTGGGGAGTGAGAATATTCTACCTAAAACTCGAATACTGAGTGACCTAGTTTTGCCTCTGTAGTGACCTAGTTTTGCCATATTTAATGACCTAGTTTTACCGTATATATAGCAACCTAAATTCACTTTGATATATAGTGACCTAATTTCACCTAAGTACATATAGTGACCTACTTTCACTGCAACATAGTGTGAACCAGTTTTACTACAACATATAGTTACCTAGTTTCACCTCGATATATGGCAGTTTCACCTCAATATATAGTGGCCAAGTTTCACCTCAGGATATAGTGACTAGTTACCATAAAATATAGTAACCTAGTTTCACCCCAACTTATAGTGACCTAATTTTACTTCAACATATAGTGACCTAGCTTCATCTCGGCATATAATGACCTAGTTTCACCTCTATATAATAGCCTAATTTTACCTCAGTACACGTAGTGACCTATTTTCACCTTAATATATATAGTGGCCTAGTTCCACTTCAACATATAGTGAACTAGTTTTACCTCGATCTATAGTGACCTAGCTTCACCTTAAAATATAGTGAACCAGGTTTACCTTGATATGTAACTACCTAGTTCCACGTCATATAAAGTGCCCTAATTTTACTTCAGGAGATGTGGTTACCTAGTTTTACTTCAACATGAAGTGACCTACTTTCACCTCAACACATAGTGACCTAGCTCTACCTCAGCATATAGTAGTGACCTAGTTTCACCTCGGAACAACGTCGTTGACCTAAATTGACCTTCTACTCCCTGAAATGGGAAAAAATATTCAAACTCGATTTCCGCATTTATTTTGAAACGTTTTCCACGTAAACAAATTTTTTCACAAATTTACCTCCAGTATACAAAGTGACTCTCTCTCTCTCTCTCTCTCTCTCTCTCTCTCTCTCTCTCTCTCTCTCTCTCTCTCTCTCTCTCACCAGTTACAGGAAATTTAGGTTGTACGGAAAAATAACAAATTGGTTTGATGTCAAATGAAACTCTCTCTCTCTCTCTCTCTCTCTCTCTCTCTCTCTCTCTCTCTCTCTCTCTCTCTCTCTCTCTCTCTCTCGAAATTTATTTACTGTTTTGGATTTTTGGCCTGTATAAAAACTGGAATCCCAAATAGTGGAAACTGTAATTTTTTAATCTTTCATTTAATAACCAAATATTAATAACTACATCGAAAATTGGAATAATTAATTATATTGAAAACTGAAATCATTCACTGCATTGAAAACTGAAATCATTAATTGCATTGAAAACTAGAATCATTAACTACATTGAAAACTGAAAATTATTAACTGCATTGAAAATTGGAATCATTACTTAAAATTGAAAACTAGAACCAGTAACTACATTGAAAACTGGAAACTAGAATCATTAACTACATTGAAAACTGGAAACTAGAATCATTAACTACATTGAAAGCTGGCATCATTAACTACTTTTAAAACTTAATAATTCACCGTGTTGAAAACTGGAATCATCTGGAAATCCATGGAATGCTTTTTGAATACAGAATATATAAATGGATTTTTTTTTTTTTTTTTTTTTTTTTGAAGAGTGAAATCGAGTATTTTCAAAGGTGTCAAATGATTGTGTTTCTGTGATATATTAAAAAATTACGGAATTTTATTAAAATTTACGAAGTCATTTGCTTGGTTCTCAGACGAATTTCATTAATTCTAAATATTTGATTCTTGATTTTAATAAGCAGCTGTGTTATATCGGAAAATGTATGAAAATGTATGAAAATTTATGAAAACCACTGCTTTTTCTTCTGGCGAATTTCAATGATTTGAAAAAGAGTACATTTGATGCCATTACGCTGTTGGTTAAATAGGTATAATCATTGTTTATTTTCCTTTAAGTACGTTTTTGTATTGGACTCGGCTTCCAGTCCCTGGCATTCCAGAATCTAGTATCTGAAGGTTTGGGAATAAATGGTGTTCCATTACAGTCCTGGAATTTTGTAGTCTGGTTTCGTGTCCGGATATTGACGATTTAAATTCTCTCTCTCTCTCTCTCTCTCTCTCTCTCTCTCTCTATCTCCTCTCTCTCCTATCTCTCTCTCTCTCTCGTTGTTCGTGGATGGTTAATTCACGCGACCGGGATAAAGCATCTTTTGTTAACCCAAGGAAACGGCCTCTCTCTCTCTCCTCTCCTCTCTCTCTCTCTCTTCTCTCTCTCTCTCTCTCTCTCTCTCTCTCTCTCTCTCCAGAGGAAGCTCCCAAATTCTCCTGATTATGTCAATATAGTTCATTGATTATAATTTCCATTTGGTTTATAATCAAGCAGCAGTTACTATATTGAATTGAATTGTATCATTTATAATGCGTAATTTGACGTCGTCGTCTTCTTTCCCACCTTTATCCCTACACTAAGGGGTCGGTTGCCTGCTGCGCCTTTCCTTACAACTTCAGATTTATTATTTGGCATAGGGGTTTTTTACGACCGCATGCCCTTGCTATCATAAACCACAGTTATTGGCGATGGGCCTAGCCTTTCACTAAAAAGTAAGACTGCAAGGCAGCAGTTTTCACAGTTATTGGTGGTGGGCCTAGCCTTTTACTCAAAAAGTGTGACCTTAGGTGACCTTATATGACCTTGTATCACAAATAGGACAGAAGGACTTCAAAGAATAGTGATTGCAATTTAGTGCGACCATAGGTGACCTTACATGACATATTGCCAAAAATAGAAGTAGGAACAGAATGACCTCTAAGAATAGTTTTTGTAATGTAGTGTGGCCTTAGGTGACCTTACATAACCTATTACCAAAAATGACGCAGGAACCATTGCATGACCTAGAGCCACATATAGAAACTGGGAAAGAATGACCTTGAATAGTATTTGTAATGTAGCATGACCTTAGTTGACCTTACACGACTTAGAACCAAAAATAGAAGCAGGAACAGAATGACCTCAAAGAATAGTATTTACAATGTAGTGTCACCTTACATGAGCTAGTACCATAAATTGAAACGGGAACAGAATGACCCCAGAATAGTATTCATAGAGCCATAAATATGAGCAGGAGCAGAGTAACCTAAAATAATATATTTGTAATGTAACAAGACCTTAGATAACCTTACATACTAGTACCAAAAGTAGAAGCAGGGACAGGATGACCTCGAAGAATAGTATTTGTAATGTAGTGTAACGTTACGTGACCTTATATAAACTAGAATCACAAATAGAAGTGGGAATAGAGCAGTGGTTCTCAACCTGGGGGTGGACGTCAGCAATTTCCGGGGCTGGCAGGGGGTTGCAAGCCCTAGGGAAAATTTAAGAATTCTCTAATTATATTTGTTATTCTCTTAAGAGTGAGGAACTAATATT
>NC_061091.1:29287465-29332465 GCF_015104395.2 Macrobrachium nipponense
TATATTCACCATTCTATTTTAGACTGGAAGCTGAATCGATACGAGTTACCTCGTAAATTAACTCTCTCTCTCTCTCTCTCTCTCTCTCTCTCTCTCTCTCTCTCTCTCTCTCTCTCTCTCTCAACTGGATTAGGACAACTTCAATGTAAAATAGGTTTTATTGTAATTAATTGTTAAAATAGAAAGCTCTTAATGATCTTTTACATATATACCCGTTTGGAGGCTCACATTGGTCTAGGTCTGAAGAGAGAGAGAGAGAGAGAGAGAGAGAGAGAGAGAGAGAGAGGAGAGAGAGAAACCTAGGAGGGAGGTTGTACAAAATTAAGTTAGGTCTCTAATTGGTTAAATGGTACCAGTTTTCGTTCATATGCATGGGCTATGCAATTGAGCAAGTAGTACTGCCTACTGCATTTTAAGCAAGATTTCAATCGATAATGACCTCAGTATTGTGATATTTTGAAATTTATTAAAATTCGGATTGCTATATAATAATAGACTCGGGTTTTTTTTGCTATGTTAGTATCATAATTTCTGTATTATGCTTGCATGTGTGTGTGTGTGGGTGCTGCTTCTCCTCTGGAAAGTAGAGGAGATTAGTCTGAGGATGTCACTAACATCACTGAAAGCCTTATACAGTCTTAATCGGCTCAAATACATTTCCAACATCTTGATTATCACGAATCTATTTGTCAGTGTAGTTCCAAGCACGTTGTGTGTGTGTGTGAACTGTTTCTCTTCAGGAATGTAGGGGATGAGTCAAAGGATGTTACTGACATCAATGAAAGCGTTACAATGCCTTATTCAGTTTAAATACGTTCCCGACATCATTATCTCTAGTCTATTTGTCAACGTAGTCCCGAGCGCGTTTACTTGTGTGTGCGTTTGTTATTTGTTTTGGACTGTCTTAAGGACGCCACTGACAGCACTTAAAGACGTATTCGGTGTATTTACATTTCCAACATCATCACTATAAAAGATCTATCTGTCAACGTGGTCCCAGGCACTTTGGAAATCGATGGTGTCCCAAGCAAACCGCGGAAGCCGCCCCGGACAACAATAACCACCACCGTTTTTTATGGCGCGCTGCTAGAGTCAGCCATTGATCCTGCATAGCACTCGCCATACCGGTCCTGCAAGTCATATCCTCCTTTGCCCCACCACCAGCATGCAATTCTCCCTCTCTTACTTCTCCTCCTCCTCCTCCTCTTACTCCTCATCCTCCCCCTCCTTCATCTGCTTTTACTTCTTCTTCCTCTGCTTTTACTTCTTCTTCCTTTCCTCCTCCTACCCCTTCTCTTTCTACTCCTACTCCCACACAATCTCCCTCACTCCCACACCCACACCCACACAATAATAACCTTCCTCCCACAGCAGGTTTTGCAGGATACAGGATACCATGAGAAGCGTCAGTTGGCCCAACCTGTACAACGGAAGCATTATTTTTTTAAAGGTGCCAGGATCCTCTCTTGATTCCTCCAGCAATGAAGGAGGGGGAGGGGGAGGAGGAGAAGACGAATGAAACGGAGAAGGCGGCGAGGGAGAAGAAAAGGAAGGAGAAAATAGGAGAAAATAGCAATTGTTATTTCGGGTCCAATGAGCTTCGATCGTCAAAGAGCAATTGAGAAGCCTCTAGCTGCAACACCGGCAATCAAGCAACAGCCATTACTAGTCCTATAATGGATCTGCAGCCGAAGGGGTTGGCAGGAATATTTTTGAAGTGGCTAGAGAGAGAGAGAGAGAGAGAGAGAGAGAGAGAGAGAGAGAGAGAAACAGCAGCAGCTATGCATTCCCATACTCTAAGCCAGATAGGACTATGGGATTATTTCGGGTGTTTTAGAAACAGCCTAAGAGAGAGAGAGAGAGAGAGAGAGAGAGAGAAACGCTATCCATAAAATATGAAGTGCACACGCAGCCAGAGAATGCAGTATTGTAGTGGTGGTGCATTCTGGCAAATTAGTTGCCATGCAGAAGAGGAGGAGGAGGAAGAGCTGGAGAAAGAGAGTGGCGTGAAACGCCGGCAATAGAGAGCAGTAAAAAGAGAGAGAGAGAGATAGAGAGAGAGAGCGAGCGAGAACAGTCATGTGAACGGGCTAAATGACTGTGCATTTCTATATGCGGAGTTTCAAAGGCACAGGAGTTTATTTTCGGCGTTTCAGAAACGCAAGACGAGTGAGAGAGAAAGAGAATATAGTCCTATGAATAGACGAAATAACGATGTATTCCCATGGCCGAAGAGTCAGATAGGACTGAGACTATTTCGGGTGTTCTAGAAACTGATGGAGAGAGAAAGAATATAGTCCCATGAATAGGATAAATAACTAACCGTTCCACCCCAAACCCTAAGCCAGATAGGCCTATAAGCCTGCAAGACTATTTCAGTTCATTTAGAACCACCCCTAAACCAACTTTCTAAAAAGAGAAATCTATCGCGAAAGTCAGGAATTCATCCCGAAATAAACTCTATGAAAAGAAACCGCTTGATAGCCTGCAATTCAACTCCAAATGATAGTTTTTGTCGGAAAGAAATTCTCCTACACAGAAGCATTTACTTCGATCTTTCAAAACAGAGTTACTGGTAGAGAAAAATATATTAACAAATCATTTGAAAATCTCCCAACTTCTATTGAAAGGTGCACCACGAACCTACACACTCGTTATATCAATAAAAACACTTTTATTTTTATTATTTTTGCTTTTATTTCTATTTTTACGAGATGGTTTTAGCTCGGCTCTGAATGAAACTGGTCAGAAAATTGGAGTTTCTATTGAGCTGTATTCAAGAAAGATGATTAAGTGGGATTGCATTTGGAAGCAATGGAGAGAGAGAGAGAGAGAGAGAGAGAGAGAGAGAGAGAGAGAGAGAGAGAGAGAGATAATCTAAAATACAGTATGATCAAACATAATGAGAATATTCAGTTATTTATTGTCTCACTAACGTAAATAACTGAAATTATATTGTCAGTCACTCTAGCTAAAAGAAAAACAAAACTATTAATTGTAATAGTAATGGTTCCGTATTTCTGCATAAATAAAAAACTCGACCTGCAGTGTCTGTACTGTTGATAAACAAGGAACTATAACTGTAAAGCTTTTGTTGCATAAAAGAACTGTAACTGAAGATCTTGTATTGTTTAAGCAACAGGAAACTGTAGTAACTGTGAAGGCCCTGTGTTGTTGCGTGAACGAAAGCACTTGAGGCGAATCGTATAAAAAAAAATCGCAAGCACAGAAAAGCGAGGGTGGGGAACTATTTCGGCAGGGCAACCTTAATATTGTCAGTGCGCGAAAACCGGGACCGCCCCCGCCCCCCGCCCCGTCTCTCTCTCTCTCTCTCTCTCTCTCTCTCTCTCTCTCTCTCTCTCTCTCTAACTCTTTCTCCCTCTCCCTCCAATACCCCAATCCTGGTAGCCCCTTCTTGGATCAAGATCCCTACCCCACCCCAAACAACCTTGGAAATTTTCCATCTGCAATTCTGCAGCACCTTGGGTTTTGCGTGAATTCTCTCTCTCTCTCTCTCTCTCTCTCTCTCTCTCTCTCTCTCTCTTTTCGTGAAGTAAGTTATTGAAGTGGAAACGTAATCATGAATTTCCTGTATTAAAAACTTTCTAATCGGGTTTATTTTCTCCTGAAATGTTACTGTCGATGTGAAAAATTGTATCATTAATTTCTAATGTACTTCATTAATGGGTAAACCATATCATATATCAGTTGCTAGTTGGGTTATTCCCTCACATATTTTTACTGTTCTGAATAATACCTCCATTTTTTTTCTTTTTACTTTTTAATCGTAAGGTTACCAGGCTGAATAAGAATGGCTTTGGAGTTGATGATACTGTATAAGAATTCTGAGACATAATCCTCACCTTGTTCTATCTGCAGAGCATCTTGTGGGTATGGTTCAATCACAAAATTAATTTTGCAGTTTATGGTTACTGTATCTTCTCACTGTTCCTTTGGTAATAGTTGGTATGGTCATTGAAACTTGCTAACTAGGTTCCAAATTTGGTGGCAGCTATTGTGGGGGTTTGGGGAACACCCCAAGAACTATCAGCATAGCATCCCTCTTCATTCATTCAGTGTAGTACTGTGTAGTAGTACGTACTTCTTAAACTCTCTGCCATATGGGTAGTTATTGTTGAAACTCTTTCCTCCAGTGTAATTGTGTACGAGTGGTTTACGATTGTGGCTTTTTGCCAATTGTGTATGTATTAGAAATAACGATTCCTAATGATTCTTCCTCTCTATGTAAGAAAGATACGTGTAGGTCTACCCTTGATGTGAATGAATGAGTGCATGTCTATGTTTGTCAGTGACCCTCATTTTCTGCTAGTCAGGAGTGTTTCATGGTTCTGACTTGGGTAAGTGGTCTCTAACCTAGTGGTAGATATTTGGAATTAGGAGGAAGAGTGTAGGTTCCATCCATCAGTGTTTTCCAAGGACAATACACCACTTTTATCACCTCTTCCTGTATTGTGCCAACACTTCCCATCCCTTCTACCATGATCAGCAGACAGAACACTGGGTAATGCTGATGAGTGACAATGACCAAGTGGCATAGTTCACAAATGGGATACAAACTCGCTAACTCTTTGTATGTTATTGAGGGAAGTGCATGAGAGGCTGGCTAACCACAAAATCAAGCTGTAAGATAGATACACCTTAAAGCCATTGAAATGTGTTTACCAACCAGCTCAGTTACCAGGGTTTAGAGGACAGAGTGGTCACAATTTCTGCACTTAATAGTGAACAACTGTTAGAGATTTGAGGGACAGCAATGATCGGTCTGTTTGTCACTCCACTATACAGGATACTCCTGGTGTTGTGCTTTCCAGCGCTGACCCCTGGATTGAAATGAAAGAAACCTTCAAATGCCCTTTGGATATTTGATGCAATTCTTTTCCGTTGTCCTGCTTGATATGGCAGATGTTCAGTGGAGAGCTGGGATTCACTCCTGGTCACAAGACGACCTGGGTGGCTCCACACTGGCCACAAGCCAAGTAGTATCCAGATCTGCTATTTCTTTTTATCAAGGCACCAATGTCATTCAGTTGGTATATATTAGCAGGTATTTAGCAGATAATATTGAGTTTCTGGTTTCTAGTCTTCCTTGACTGTGCCTAGGTCCCCTCTCTTTCCACCATTAAGGGCTACAACTCTACTGTTTCCCAAGTATTCTGGTTTAAGGGTACAGATCACATTTTGGTCTCTGTGGAGGTTTCCATGCTCCCAAGGAGCTTTAAGCAGTCATGGTTTAAACGAACTTTGACTTCTGGAGTTGGATGTAATTCTTGGAAGACTTAGTTAAGTATTTAATTACCTTCACTTATGTGATGTTTAATTGTATACTGCTTTGCACAACATTTATCATTGAACTTGTAGTTTTAGTAAAATATAAACCAATATTTCAACACACTTTTATGTAAGCACCAAACTGAATTTACCTAAGATATTGTATTTTTACTGGTATCAAGGAGTGTTAGGTACCATTTCTCTTCACTAACTAGGGCGCATGGTAGGGTTGCCAGTAGGTACCTATATATGGCAGGCCCAAGCTATGACAAGTGTGTTAACTAAGGTGTTACAGATTACAGTATTGTAAATAAAGGCATTCGATAATAATTGTCTTCTACATTTTCTTCTACGAACAGTGTTGCTTTTTGTATAAAGTTCTATGGCTTTTTGTCTCAAGAAAATTACAATAAGAGACGCATTTTGGCTATAAACAATATGAGTGGAGTTAGTTCCCGCGATGAGAACTTTGTTAATTATTTACAAAAAGAATGTCTTACTTTTTGAAGACAGTACTTAAGGTGAGAGAGTGTTTGTTTAATAAATGATGGACATTATTTACTTAACTGAAAAGGGAATCATTGTGCCTTTCTTATCTTAGCTTATACGCTACAAATGCCCTGTCCTAATGTAATATAGTGATAGTAGTTTTGATACAATAATGCTTTATGTATTCTTTATTAGTCCATATTCTGAAGCATTGCCATTTACAATTACTGTAGAAAAACTTGGCATTTTATTGTCCACCAATGTGCTTTATAGTTTATCAGTCTTGGCTTGATTTAAAATGACTAGTAGTTTTAAGATACAAGAAGATTCTGATTGAATTTGTTTCTTGCAGGTTACTGGACTGCTGATGATAGTGATTTTAGTCGCAGTCTTCCTGCCGCTGATGATATTGCGTTTCAAATTCCACTTCTTTGATGGTTTTGGAGACGAAATCACTGAAGGTGTAATCACTGTGGACCATTATGAACCCTCATCAGGAAACTCAGAAGGGTTACTTGAGGAACTTGAAGTGGGGTTCTCTCAGAATGAAAATATCAACATGTCTGAACTGGAAGGCATTTTTGAGGAGTTACCTGACGAGGAAGACTTTGCTGAAGAGAATGACCCTCACCAAGAAGAAACTGCATTGTCGCCATCTGCAGGTAGATTTAAAGGGAAAAAAGTCCTGAAACCCCAGCTAGAAGGTAATTCTCAAAGTGTCAAGCCCAAACATACACGCCAGTCTGTTTGCAGTTCACTCAACTCAAAAGTGGCACCGCTGTGCGAAAGAATAAAACCTCTCGTACTCAAATTGTTATTCAAATCAGTTTTACTCTGCCATGAGACTAAAGATATACTTTTGCCAAGCTACATTCAAATGTACAGATACCTGAACAGCTTCCTGAGCAGCTTCGGTGGGTTTGCAGCAGTCCAAACAAAGATGCTGGAGGAACGAGTCAACCAGCTAGAGAATTACACTGTGGGTGATCACAGGCTCGACTACCAGAAGCTCTTCAAGATGGTATATTTTGAAGTTTCCACTGGCATAATAGTAAAGACCAGTCCATTCTCTGGCACAATATTGTTTACGTGTCTTCATCGACATCTGCAGTACCTAACACTGACTTTTGAGTACATCTTGACCATTCATCCAGATCAGAGTCTGCGACTGGCTTTCGACACAGCTTATGAGAAGATTCTGGCAAAGCACCATACGTGGATAGTTGAATCCATGTACGAAGTTGGTATGAACATGCTTCCTACGAAGAACCAAGCAACTCTCCTGCTCAGTATAAGACAAGTTGAGAAAGTGATGATGCATGAACTGGAAGAAAGTCTGGGCTTGGTAATAGCAGAGTTAAGAACACTGAATAACTTGGCTGAGAGTATTCTCAATAAGACTGATGTGTTTTCTGTCATTCCTGGTCAAGTTATAACTTAGGTTGTAGAGTGAATGATATTTACCTGCAACTGAGTGAGTGCTCTACTGGAGAAATTAAGTGAATAATATTTAGTTCAAAATTAATCAGATTTTCTTATTTGGCAACTGTATTTAAAACTTCCAAGGTTCAGTTGTGCACTGTTTGCAGCTTAACATATCTTTAATTTAAGCACTGAATTATGCGATACTAGAATACGCTGCAGTCAAGTGAGTGCTCTAATGGATGTATTAAGTAAATCCAAAATTTTCTGTAAATTAATTCCCATATTTTCTGTAAAATTAACTTTGCGATTAACAGTAAACTACAAAAATACTTTGACATTTCTAATACTACGTCAGTTTTGAACTCCTTGTAACTTATATCTCAAAATCTTGACTATTGAATTTTGCAATAATACTCTTATTAAATAAAACCTTTTAATTTGACTGTAAAATCCTCATAACTGTATGTATACCCATGCAACATTTTCATTTGAAGGGCAAGGTGATTGTTTTCATATGTACACACCAAGGATTTTCCACAGATGAGTTCAACAAAGTTTTAATTATTCCCAGAGAATGACATACAGTTAAATATGAACAAAAAATGTAGAGAGTGACATTCCCATATATACATAAAAAAATTTCAGATCCTCCTGTTGAAATTGAAATGACAAGGTACAGTTTCATGTTATAGTGTTTACTTGGAAAGAATTTTTTTATACAGATTGATTGATAATAAGGACTTTAGTTGAGATTTTAAGATAGATATACAATTTTATCTTATTCTTTTCTAATAACTGATCTCCTCTTTTTGTCTTTCCTGTATTACCTTCTGTTACCTAATTTTTTCCAATGAACTCCATATTATTTGGAAGCTAAACGAACACAAAGTTCTTTGGAAGCTTGAATTTTAAAAAGTGACCCATGTGGGCTTGTTACAAATGAATAGATGTAAATGAATAGATGATGATAATAATAATAATCTTGGAAGTACGGTAACTGCTGACTAGAAACAGTGACTAGAATGAATTAAATGTTTGTCTATCTTGCTGGAATTAAATAAAAATGTTTTGTAAGCGAGTCTTTGAACATGATTCTAACATTATACAGTTTGTTTTGGAAGACCTGACACTTCAAGGCTTGAAAACATCGAAAAACAGAAATGCTCAATGAAATACACAACATTAACAAGAGAAGTAATAACTGTTTACCACTACCTAAAGTATAACTACCATTGTCTGTATTTATAGATGAGAGAACAAGCTCGTATAAAAAAGAAATGTATGATTAAAGTAATTTAACCAAAGAAGCATTACTTCTCCAATGAAGTATTGTTTGGACATTGTGGTACTATACTGTCTAGTAACTATTCCATTCACTGTTATTCAACAATATTTGGTGTCTTGAGTAGAGTTTTCTGTTAAAGGTTGAGTCACCTTAGTCCATTATAGCAATCCTGTTAAGTATTGACAGATCTTCATGAAAGTTTCACTGGGAATTTGTATTTTTTGTTTACTCTGGATCCAAATATACACATAGGGTCAAGGAATCTTTACAGCAATTACAAGGTCAACTATATAGACAGTGGTATATCTTTGTGAAACTTGTGAGGATACCCATTCTATGCTCCATGGTTTTATCTACAATATGATTATTTAACTGGAAAATACACTGGCTACAGAATTACTAGCCAGTTTACAAAAGTTTAGGATAATTTCTGAATGTCTGTTGGAACCATGAAGCAAAGAATAAGCTCCTTTACACACAGTCGTCCTCAGAATCACAGGTGGGTAGGTAAGGAACATTCACTTCATAAAAAGATTATTGCTGAAATTTCTATTTTCATTTTCTCTCGTTCTGATAAAACACTTTGCTGTGAACTTTGTCAGTCTGTCCTTATCAGATCAAAATTCTTTACAGCTGTGTCACATTTTTGCAAATATGCAACCATACGATTTGTTTTTCTTAAACTACCAATTGACTGGCAGTTAAAACAATGCTCAATGACTTTCTTGGCATTTGGCGCAGTTTGTCTTACATTCGGGAGACTTTTGGGGTATCCTTTATAGTGTCTCCTCTTACATTCCTTTAGCTTCAATCCCAGGATATCATCCACAACACACCTTGCAACTCTTCTCATAGGACTTGCTCCAAGTCCTCATCTCAATAAGCAATGGGATAATGTAATTTACATAGGCCCATATCTGAGACTTCTTCCACCTTTCAATATCAAAAAGCTGCCCTTTGTAAAGCCTGCAGTTTTTCCCTTAGAAGACAATACTTCTCGCCAAGGCAGGAGTACAAGGTCTTCGTGACTCCAAGTCTTTCAGTGTCACTTGAAATTTCTCTTCCATCGTGGACGACGGGGGCAGTCCTCAGACATCGGTCTCTACAGAGCTCTGTCTGCCTATTGCTGTAAATGACTGAGCTTTGGTCATGGCACCCAGGTTGTTCCGGCCTTTTAATCTTCGCATCACGGGAGGTAGGGTCGCACTGGCGTTGCTGTCCAGTGAAGTGTTCTGGAATGGAAACATTAAACTCAGTCATAGATATTAAACTCAGTCATAGATGTAAAACCTGCTGTTAAGTACATACAGATTGATGTACTACACATTTAAAATCTTTTGAAAAGCAAAGCACTCCAATCATATTCAATACCTAGGCTGAAAGGGATATGCATCTTGTACACCCAATCCAATCCTGCTTCAAAACTAGGAAAGCAGCAGAGTAGGAAGATTTTAACTTTCCACTAATTTTTTTTTTTGCTGCTCAACTAAGGTTAGTCCACTCTCACACTCCTTACTAAATAATATTTTACATTGGATAAGTTACATATAACTCAGAATTTCTCTTATGAAACTACTGGTTGAGTCTGTGATAAAAGTTAATGTGATCATATTATTATAGTAATACATGTAGTATCATCATTACTGTAAGTCAGACCACAAACAGCTTGTCCTGAACGTTAGTGCCTAAATATCATACATACTCCAGTCCTTTAAGAATTGATTAAGGGTACACTAAAATTGAGGACTGACTAATTTGGGGAAATTTAGTTCCAAATATTACATCTGGGCATTCCTAGCCCTGAAACTACTTCACAAAATGCCAATGCTTAAAATTCAAAAGCCACAGTGTCCTAAGAGCTAATAAGGTTAACAAAGTTGCAACTTAATCTTGCTAATCATCACAAATAGGATTTCTTGAAGGCATCTTCACCGAGATATTACAATTACCAAAAATATATTATGCCCAGCATCTCAAATGCTCTGTACGTATTGTTTATACATGACATATTGGGAACTCTATGGGGATCTGAGATTTCTAAGGTCAGTGACAGCACACTAAAATACTCTTCGCTAACTATAATACAATTGCTGTCAATTTTAACATCTAAATAGTTTTTATAATTGACAGAACCATATGGTATAGGTAAATTATACCTTTTTGAAAAAAGGAAAAGTTTGTTAAATAATACTTCCGTAATTACTGTATTAAGAATTAGTTGCAAGTGGTCCATAACCAGATAAACCTATTTCTTTCACATTTTCTCAAATTAAAATAAAACTAACATGAACTCAAACAATTATCCTAATTGTAATAACTTAATAACATACTCTATGGGAAATTAATAAGGTGGTCAGGACTTTAATAACCCACTGGCATGAGGAAGCTACCAACCCCAAACTCCTAACAGAGATGCCATTATCAAGCTCTTTGAAAGGGGATTCAGACACAGAAAACAAGTGTAACAATGCTAGGTGAGATGTCCCCATTCTTCAATTGGGATAGTGTACAAAGTGAAAGGCCCCCATTCTTCAATCAGAAAGTAAGTGTACTAGTCTTTCAAAGTGCCTCTCATATCACTTTACATAAGGATTACAACAATGTACACGCTGGTTCCTTACACCATCAGAAAACTATACACTACAGATATAGTGATTCTAGGCACAGTGAACATCACTGGACATTCAATGAGGCACTGTGTTGTCCTACAGTAATGTCCTTCACTTGACTCGAGAACATTTCATACTTTCCACAGCTTTGCAGAGGTGGTCTGGTACTAAAACAGCAGTGCGTACCGAGACCAGTCCCTGAATAGTATGTAAATCAACACAGGTTCTAAACAGGTGGAAGCACACTTCTCCCTCCCTAGCTTTTTACATGATAGATCAATCAATCAACACCAAGAACATGGAAACTGACCAATCAGTAACTCCTATCATCAAAAGTGAGGTTTCTTTAGACTTGAAATACATATACATTATAAAGTATTTAAAGTAAAATCTGTCACCACTTGGAAATGCAAGCTTACTAGTTATGTATGTAAGCTGGGGAACGATGATTAATGTAATCTCCTATACATCCTGGCATTTATTTATGCAGAGGACCCTTGTTTTGTATGTTGTATGAATACTAAACTCTGGGAAAGGTTTACGGGGACCTGTACCTCCTAAAGTAAAGGAAGATAGACCTTTACCTCCTAAAGTAAAGGAAGATAGACCTGTACCTCCTAAAGTTAAGGAAGATACAGCTTGGCAGGTAATAATCATATAAAACCTAGATACAATCGGGTCAACCCTTCATATGCAACCTGAGTTAGACAGACAGAAGAAATCGTTGCACGACTATATGATTCAAATATTGGAAGCCCCCTTTTTTTTTTTTTAAGTAGTTCACTGCCTCAGACTAGCATGTATCACAACCCCACACAGTCTACAGTACACATATAAAAAAGGAAGAGACAGGAACAGGTCTTCACACACTACTTCAATCATGCCCTCCATGATACCTTAGGCAAGATATTTTTCCAGGCAAATGCAGCTCGGGTAGTGACAAAATGTATCTTGAGCAGTCTCCACCAGTCCTACAGAGAGGAAGGAGCTCTCTCGGCAGATTGGGATACCTTGAGAAGACACAAGGATCACTCTGAGACTGAAAATGATGAGCACTAAGTTCACCACTTGACAAACTATGGCAAATGGCAGCAGACATAACCAGCCAAATGACCTTGGGGTGTTGGAAGGCATCTCTGAATGCTGCACTAGGGTCTAAAACTTTTTAGCAGAACACCTGGAGTTTTCTATTTAACCAGATGGCAAACGATGCCAAACAGGTAAGTTACTAAAACCTCAAATCTTGAACAGCCTTTTTCCCAGGCAAGAAAGTTGAGACTAGTTGGATCCTGCTATCTGTCCGCTGCAACTGAGCTGCCTTGACATGACATGCATTCTGCCAGAGTGTACTTTGCTGACAGTTTGATGTATTGACAGTCCAACTACTAATGCATAGGCCTTATCAACTTACAAAGAGGGAGGGGGACCTTTTCCCTGTTACTTGATGTTCGTCACTTAACACTAGTAAATGACACATCGACCTACCTCAGAGTACTTGCAATGCTAACAATACTGCGCACACCTTGAGTGCAAGAATATGCACATGAAATTGTCTATAGTTCAAACTCCCAATGCAACTAGGTCCTCCGGTTGTGCATCCCACCCTCAGTGCATCCAAAATAAAAGAATCTCTGCAAGGTGGGAGTTCCATGGAACTCCCATACTGAGTTCCTGTCATCCATTGCCTCTTCAGGCTGTCCTTAACCTGGTTGTGGGGCACAGAATGTGACACAACACTGAAATGAGTGTACATGGACCCACCAGTGAAACATGAACTTTCCCCAAGACTACAAGTGACAAACCTTAACTTGACAAATTCCAGCCAGTGGTTCCTGTCTGGACAGGAACTATCCTTTGACCCTAAAAACTTACTGACCATGGAGTTTACAAGAAAAATTACTAATAATCAGCATACCCAAGCACTTAATCTGCAGCTTCGGACCATGCAAATAGACAAGAAGCCAATCCCAATCCTGTAACAACCACATCTTTGGATGCCAAGATCTGCCAAAAAATCAAGTGTATTTTTCAAGAAAGCCCAGCCAGAAAGCTGAACACCCATGTGAACATCTGGAGGCTCTCGGCAGACCAAATCACAGAGCTTTGAATTAGTATTGGGAGTCCTGCAGGATAGGTATCTGAAAATAACCATCCTTCAGGTCTGCATAACTCATTAAGTTACCCTCTCTTATGAAGTTAGTACTACATACTGTGGAGTTCCCTCCTAAACAAAGTCTATTCTAGAAATTTGTTTAAAGGAGGGAGATCAATGACCAGTCTCCATTTTCCCCAGCCCAGAAGAAGCAACTGTTAAAGCCAGGAGAGCCATCATCTAAAACTTGCAAGGCTTGATATTCAAAACATGGACCTAAACCTCAGCTAATTGGACCCAAGATAAGGGAAATCAGCTGGTTGGAGACATGGTAGGGCAGCAGTCCTTGAAAGATAATATGAACTCATCTGTTAATACAGAGACTACCCTGAAGGATAGAATAAATTAGAATGACTCAAGTTCCCTGACAGGCAAGACTTAACTTAGTGATCCTTATTTTTTCATAGCAAAGTTTGATGATGCAACATACAACGTATGTACCCAATACCAGTACATGTACATGCCCTAAAGAGTTTAAGTTTACACATTCCTAATGTATCTCCAACTACAGTCATTCCCATAAAAATAAAAATAAATATCAGAATAATTAAAATCTTACTCTCTCTATTGCATTACCACTGATTAGAACTAACATAGTTTATGGTAACACAGCTCAGTACTTAAAGATGCTTCTAAGGTCAACAGTACATACCATAACATGAGGTAGTATCTTTTCTTGTCTTAAGCACTATACAAGAAATGGGATAATGAATTTCACGAGACCCAAAGTGTTAGGAACGTTTAATGCTTCAGGTTGTATGATGACTCCTCAATCTCGATCTCTCTTTTCTGATAAAAATGAGGACTAAGTGGTCAAGTGCATATCTTGTGACAGTCATGAGAATAGACAATGAGGATTAACAGCACTTGTGGGCCTGTTAAATTTCAGTCACTTTCAGAATGCTTCTGCCTAGACAAATGACACCCCTTACTTGATGCACAACAAGATTGACAAAACCCATAAACCTTAATTCCCTTGACTCAGTTATTGGATGTTTTAGGAAAACTCCCCACAGACAGAACTTTTATGCCCTACTGAATAAATTCCTGTTTGTTTCTACAAACTGGCTTGAAGGAGGGAAATAGATGACCATTTGCATTCTTATATTACCTCCCCAACCAGGAAGAAGCAACTGTACAAGCCAGGAGAGAGGTTATCTAAGACCTGCAAGGCTTGTTTTTCTAGAATGCTAACTTGGCTAACAGGGCCTGAGGTAAGGGAAATCAATTGATTGAAGACTTGGGGTAGGGCAGCAATCCTCACAGGATAAGGTTCACTGTAATGCACTAGCAGAAACTGTCCCTGTCTCCCTGTCTCTTGGCTGCTGTTTATTTAAGCCAAAGTGGATGAGTTAACTTGTAGGACTCAAGCCCCAGAAAGACAGGAGGTAGGTGATTAAACTTTTTATGTGAGTATGAACTAAAAGTTTAAAGTTAAAACATTGAAGACTAAGTGTAAAGTAGGTATGTCCTAAAATTGATAATGAACCCGAGGCGATGCAAATCATGCCAGCTACAACAGAATTTTGCACAAAAAGCTGAACATGTTCTCTAAACCCAACAAATTCATGAGAATCTCCAACTGCCAGTCATTCTCGTTAATGAAAATCAATATGTATTATATGAAAGCAATTACATTCCCTGAATTGTCCACTACATAAAACATTCTCTTATACACTTAAGGTATAAAAGACAGTCTCTCTCCTAGTCTTAGGCAATAAGAGGATCAAGGCTACTGAAATTCATGAAATCAAAAGTGTGAAACAATTTTTAAAATTCCAAGTTGTATGATGACCCATTAACAATTACAGACACCACCTTACTCAAGAACACTCAACTTCCAAACATTCAGAGGTACAAACAAATGGGATTGCAAATTAAAATTATGCTCAGAGTGCTCCCCTTTGCCACCCTAAGTTCAAATTTTATTTTGCACACCTATTCTGTACACACAGTAGTACTTTATGTACAGTGTACGTATTGTGTTTTAGTATTAAAAAAATTAAAAATTTTTGAAAGTAAATTGTATTTTTCCTAACTATGCAAACCTGAGGTCCCTTACTTTCGGCAAAGCTGAAAAATGGCTGTTAAACTCTTGAACAAGGTAGTTAGGGAGTAACTACCGTCTGGTAGGCGGGAGTACTTGCTCGGATGTAAACATTCCAGTTTGCATTTCGGCCTACGTTTCAGATTGAGGGGTTGCATGAGGTGGGTATAAATGTAATGCAAAGGACCCCAGGTTTGTATAGTTAGGAAAAATACAATTTACTTTCAAAAACTGAGATTTACTCCTACATGATAAACGAACCATTGGTCCTATATATTAGGAAGACTCACTGGTTGGAAGGAGGAATCTGAGTGAATCTCTTGAACTGACTAGAGTTCGCCACACCTAGGCTACTCCTGGTTGAAAGAGTGAG
This sequence comes from Macrobrachium nipponense, assembly GCF_015104395.2. Lineage (NCBI taxonomy): Eukaryota > Metazoa > Arthropoda > Malacostraca > Decapoda > Palaemonidae > Macrobrachium > Macrobrachium nipponense. Next base: position 29,303,135 of record NC_061091.1, read on the forward strand.
GAGGAGTACCATGCCTCTAACATATTGATTAGAATGTAGGAAAAATCATGTCAGACCTCTGGATCTTTTCGAATGAATGAAGAAACGTGACTCATTTGAAAAAAGGCTAGGAAGAATCTCTAAAAGTTGGAATCAGCATGTAAAGAAAAAACCCTAAAGGGTTTGTCTTATCAGCAGGGTCCTCTTCCTGCCCTTGCTAGAGGATGGAGCAGGACTGCTTCTATGATTCTAGGAAAAAAGATGTGTAAGCTTACAGCATCAGACGGCAGTTCAAGCAAATGTCAGTTCGTGTCCCCCACTCCCTCCCTGAAGGAAGAGAAGCAGGAGAACGAGGAAGGAGAAGGAAGAGAGACCAGTCACTCTCATAACCCCTCTAGTTTCCAGAATTGTACACCTTAGGAAAGATGCAACTTGACCTCTTATAGGAGCTATATAAGAACACAACTTGTTGAGTATTCACCACGGGTCCAAGGAAAAAGGGTTCCAATTACTTGTGAGCATGACCGAAGGAAGATAGACATAAATTTGGTCAGATAAGACCACATCTTTGCTTGGTTCCAGCCTGACAGATACTTCCAGAATGCAAGGAATGGACCAAACCCTTGGCTTCGAGAGTTCTCAGTCGGAGTGTACAGGTGGTGTTAACAGCAGTTGTAAGTAAGCCCCTCCAATCATTTCATGAAGTCAGAAAGAAAGATGTATACTAGACAATTCTCCCTTGGGCACGAAGTACTAGCGAAAAAAGCCATCCATATTCAGAATAGAAATGTTGAGTCTTCTTCAGAAAGCACCTCAGCACCCAACAGGTCAAAGCAGCGATTGATCTGGGTCACCGACTGCAAGGTTCAAGAGTGAGGGGATCATGCGAACATTAGACGCCAGATGGTTCTGAGTTTGCAACAACATCCGAGACAGAGTCGAGTAACTCATCCCCATCAATGAAAAACGTCTATCCTCTTTGCCAGTGCCGGAGCAAGACAATGGATGGACTTGAGAGTCAGATCTATGTCTTGGTGACTCTCGTAAGGGCGTGTGCAGGGCATGAGACAGAAACCTTAACAAGAGTCACATGCCATTCAAGGGCCTGACAGCCCTGTGAGGGCTAGGCTGATCGAAACTTCTCAATGGTAGCTAAATCTTGACTGAGGAGAAAAGACTACTTTCAGATAAGGACTAGGCCAACGTGGAACTTGGTCTTTCAACTGAATCAGAGAGAAGCAACTCCTGACAAAGAAGACAGAGGTTGTAACCTGCTGAAAAGCAGCTCTGACCTGAGAGAAAATCCTTTCAATGATACCAACCTGTGAAGACGGCTCTAATCCCTATAGTACTGTAGTTGCCGCTCAGTGAGAAAACCTATGCTTGCAAGTGAAGCTGGATAATCTCCAGTCATGAAGGCAAAGGGGCTGTACTGCTTGACAGACTGCTTCAAGTGCCGCAGACACAGAAGGTTGTGTCTGGGAAGAAAACTCTGTGCTTCAGAAGCACAGCTAACAGGATGGGCAAAAGGTGAGGTCCTCCAGCATTAATCCTAAAATTCAGTGTGTGCACTGTCTGAGTACCACCTCACAAATTGGACAAATACAGAGAGGAGTCAACGACATAAAGGTTGTCCCACAATGTCAGAATGCATCACCATAGTGGTCCATGGGTTTGGTACAAAGGAGCATAAGAAACTTTAAGATTTCTATTGTGATAGTGAGCATGCAAGATGAGCAACCTCTCTGTGAAGGTCTGAGGGAAGGGAGCACTCTGCCCCAATCACTTGAAGCCAGATGCTAATAAGCTTGTCTACCAAACTATTTCATGCCTGAAATGTATCTGGCTCACAGCTCCATCGAGTAGTACCTAAAATGTCAAACAAAGAACCAAGAGGAAAAAGAGACCCTCCTGTTTGTTGACAAATGCCACCACTGCTGTCTTATTGTTCAACAACAAGACCACCAAGTGTCCCAGAAAACTTATCCTGAAACTCTCTGAGGGCCTAAAACGCTGCCTCGAGTTCCAAGATGTTGATGAGAAGGTATTATTGTCTCAGTTGCACACCTCAAAGACCAAGCCGTAACGTGTGCACCCATTCCTTGGTCGGTGCATCTCAGAATGGAAGCATGACCCAGGGAGAATATGCAGGCATAATTAGAGGTTCCTGTTGATTGTACATTAGCCCAAAACCTTCATCATCCCCAAGAGTGGAAGGACAAAGGACTAGAAGTAGATCTCCTTTGTTCTTGCTGAAAAGAACAAAGGCAAATCTGCCCCTGAGGGAACAGGTTCTGCAGCGACAACAGGAGACCAAAGCCAACAGGAAATAGTCGAGCTAGTTGCTCCCATAGCTGGGAACACAGAAGAGGAGATGGAATGGAGATTTGATGAAAGGTGGCTGAGACACAGAAGGGGGTAGGTACTTCTCCAAGGTATATCCACTACCAGGTCTCGGTTATGTCACCGTCATGCTGTCAAATGATTCGACAGGTATCCTTTCACCAGAGCAGTGGCAGAAGGAGATCACCGAAGAGGTTATTAAGACCCAAGGGCCTTGGCCATTTCCCAAAGGAAAAGGCAGACTGGCACGTACAGCCTCCATAATGCAGAGTCCGCTTCAGGAATGATAGCATCCGAGAAGCAAAGCCTTAAAAGGGTGAAGGATCACAGATCCCATTAGGAGACTGCCTGGAAGAACACCAAAGCAATGTTCTCAGGACAGCTGTCTCACGTTGCGAGAGGGAAACATCCTTCGTGGTAAGAACAGACCTAAAAAACCCCAGTCCAGGCAAACCAGAGCCAGGGCAACCTGTTAGTCGGCAAAAGACCCTCGAGCAAAAAAAGCACTACTGTCGAGGCAGAAGAGGGGGAAGGCGCTCCCAATGGTGTCACTGCGTCCCAGGCTTTAGATAGCTACATTCAGCTTACATTCAACACTAATAACAATATCCTATTTTGAATATTAAGGTGTAATTCGCTTACAGTAAATTATTAAAACACTTTTCAGTTGCAAATGTACATTCAGATATCCTTTTATTTACCAAAAACTTACACATACCATAACTATCTAAAGCCCGGGACGTAGTGTTACCATGCGCAAACACCACAGGCAGGTGGACAGATGGAAAAAAAAAAGAGTTTAGGTACATGAGCTACATTGTGACCGATCCTAATGTACTTTTTTATAATCCGATGTTGGCTTATGGATTAGCCTACAAACTTAGGTATAAGTAGTATTGTCGTGCTATGCAATATCCAAAGAATACAATGTCAACTCAAGAATAGTATTGTGGTGCTGCTATGCAATATCCAAAGATTACAAATTACAATGCCAACCCAAGCACAGACTTGATGGCGTTACAGGGAGAGAATGTTCCGTTTTCTTTCATGTTTACGTTTCGATGGGGAATTTACTTATAATTGGATCACATTTCATCTGTCTTTGGCATTACCCCTATTATAAAAGGAATCATACTAACCTGATCTACCCTTAATATGTGAGTTAGTAGGTTCGGTGAAAGAAAATCCACTTTTTACCAAAAGTTCCCCTATACTAACATTGTGCATACACAATAGCATTCCAGGATCGCCAGCATACAATAACATATTAACTCTGAGGTTAATTATAGTCGACCATTAGAAAAAAAAAGGTAATTTATTAATAAGCAACCAAAATACTATAAGAAAAGTCAATAGATATCTCTCCCTGTGGTTTACTCCACCCAAAAACCCCCATTTCAAAGGGTCCCCGGTAAAGATGAGAAGTTAATAATAACTGACCGACAATTAAACAACACCTTCGTCTGCAACACTAAAAATATAATAATAAAAATACATTTCGAAGGTCATAATCCGTGCGAGTTACCCTGTAGTTTTACCTGGAATGGAGATATATATAACCTGCGAGCAAGAAGAGCACACGTCAGACAACACTAGTACTTAGTATTAAATAAACAAACGTAAGCATTTCATTTTTTTGAACTCCCGGCAAAATCTAACTTATTTACAATGTTATATGTCTTTTCCTTCAGTCTAAAAATCATTTCCCATAAACGTACCTGTCATGTTAATCACAATCACTTTCTACGTGTATTTAAAACTATATTAAATAACTTTAAGTAACCTTATCTAAATGGAAACGAAAATCTGTCACTCTGTTGTCGTCTGCATTCGACGCGTTAACCAAGACATCGCTTGATCGGCATATGCTGCTTTATGACTAGGCGCAAACAACCATTCTTTGATGGCTCTTCATTCAAGCCATTATCACCATCATATATATGATATATATATATATATGATATATATATATATATATATATATATATATACATATATATATATATATATATAGTTGTAGGAAGCCCACTAAAATTTGGAAAAAAATTTAGTTTTTTATTTAAGCTTTCGGAGAGTACATTCTCTCCCTCTTTCAGAAAGAGAAGTAAAAGTTACATAAACTGAAAACAACGGTCAAGGTAAAAGAAATAACATACAAGCATATGGTTGTATCAGAATAACTGCCCTACGGTGGTTTGCCAATCTTTTTTAACAACTTAGCTACACTAACTACATGCTTTGTCATATTTGAATTACAGAAAAGGTCCAGTTTAAAATTACTCTTATATATATTCATAGCGTCAACATTTTGGATTAAAATGTATTCTAATAGTTTGCTTTTTTCAGTGTTATTAACAACCTTTATGTTTTTCATTTTGTCTAGGTTAACCATATGATTTTTACTTTGTCTATGTTGAAACAGGGCGTTATTTTCATCACCTTTCCTTAATGAGTCACGATGTTGTCTTTTTCTTCTGTCAAAATCAATCGTTTCACCTATATATGTTTTATTACACTCTTGACAGGGAATTTCGTAAATGCGTTCATGTGTTTTGTCTACAATTTTTAACAAATAATGTTAAAAATGTAGACAAAACACAAGAACGCATTTACGAAATTCCCTGTCAAGAGTGTAATAAAACATATATAGGTGAAACGATTGATTTTGACAGAAGAAAAATACAACATCGTGACTCATTAAGGAAAGGTGATGAAAATAACGCCCTGTTTCAACATAGACAAAGTAAAAATCATATGGTTAACCTAGACAAAATGAAAAACATAAAGGTTGTTAATAACACTGAAAAAAGAAAACTTTTAGAATACATTTTAATCCAAAATGTTGACGCTATGAATATATATAAGAGTAATTTTAAACTGGACCTTTTCTGTAATGCAATTATGACAAAGCATGTAGTTAGTGTAGCTAAGTTGTTAAACAAGACTGGCAAACCACCGTAGGGCAGTTATTCTGATACAACCATATGCTTGTATGTTATTTCTTTTACCTTGGCCGTTGTTTTCAGTTTATGTAACTTTACTTCTCTTTCTGAAAGAGGGAGAAAATGTACTCTCCGAAAGCTTAAATAAAAATCTTTAAATTTTTTCCAAATTTTAGTGGGCTTCCTACAACATATTAGAACACGGATACAGTGTTTAACTTTGCAATAATATTTGATATATATATATACTATATATATATATATATATATATATATATATATATATATATATATATATATATATATGCAAATGACCGAGAATATAGGTCAATGAATCATGTAATATAAGAAAATAATATATCTGACCACAATCAACCCTTAAATGGTTTGGAAACTTTTTTTCCATACTTCGTGTGCCAAAACCGATCATCTTGTGTGTCAAAACTTCCACATTTCCACGTTTCGCAACAATGAATTTCACTCCAAAGAATTAAATATCTGAAGAAGACGGCCTCTTCTTTATCAATCTATTTTTTGGGCTTAACTAATTAATATTTTCAATGCTAATTCTTCGACGATATTAATTCAAAGTTTTTTCATGCAAAACTTTACGAGTAATTGATATGAATCTTGTGACATCTTGTAACCTCTAGAGGCCGGGTCACCTCCAGAGGGAAGCCTGGCCTACTACTTTTGCAAATCATTAACCAGAATTATATATTTATGACATTTCTGCGGAAATTTCACAGCTGTAAGTCCATAATATTTTGTAATTTACTAACTTAGTTGTTCACGACCTTGGGAAAGAGCTTACGATAGAAAAATACTCAAAACATATAAAAAGTTTTCTTCAATTTGAGTAAGAAAGTGTCATAAACTATCGTAATTCTAAACGTTTTTAGCTATCATAAAAATAATCAAAAACACCCAAAATCAACATAAATTAATCAATAATAAACAAATGTGTGTTAAACCAATTTTTAAGCAACTGTGCATAGGTCTAAAAAGTACAAATATTATTCAGGTTAAACTGACATAACGTTTAAATAACTCATAAACCTGAAATAGAAATAAAAGCATTGCCAGCATACTGATATATGATTATAAATATTATAACAAAATCTGAAACTGAAACGTGTTGAAAATTAAACATAAACAAAAGTCACATTTTTGAGTGATTTTGAAACGTTTCTTCAAACGTCAAAGTGCACTTTACCACAAGCAGACTAAAGCAAGTTGCAAGCGTTGCATATTATGTGCTCCATATTAACCGGCAGCCCTAAAGCACTAAATCTACGATGAATTAAAACTATATTATTTATTATTATGGATATTTTCGAAGGTCGAGCCTCGACATCTGTTGAAAATTGTTATGCCATAGACCAATTTTTAATAAATAAACTTAATAGCATAACAAACATTTGCAAACAATTTCTGCTTAAACTCTAAGACGCACCATTCAATTTAGTCACATTCTAATAAATAAAAAAAGTGGCTAGTCTAGTATGCTATACATTCTAAAAAACAAAATATACTATTCTAGTTTGCTAATTGTGAGCAAAAGTCATTCTAACCATCTCCCATAAACTACCTTTAGGTATAGTCACATCACCGCTTCTGAAGGCGCGGAGGTCTGTCTAACGTTCTCTGGAAGTTCAGAATCGAAGTTAAAAGAAGGCATTTTATTATGAAATTACGAGGAATAAAGACAGAAGTAAATACAGATACGTAAATAACAGACAAGGAGAATAAATGTACATAGACTTAAAATGAAATGAGTAGATGGGTAATTTAGAATTGCACACGTGGAGGTCGGTCTATCGTGCTCTGGAAGTTCAGAATCGAAGTTAAAAGAAGTTTTTTGATGAAATGAAGAGAAAATGAGAAGAAATGAAGAGAAAATGAGAAGTTTATACATGGAATTAAGAGGCATGATAAAGAAGTATATACAGAATTTGGGTAAAAGCAAAAGAAGGGCATACTGAGGATCAAGAAACAAGAAAAGGGGGAAAATTGTCAGTTTGGGTCCAAGTAGGAAAAATTCGTTCCAGTAGGGAAGGAGAAGAAAAAAGGCATACGTTGCAATATTAGAGACATACTGTATATATATATATATATATATATATATATATATATATATATATATATATATATATATATACATAGTATTTATTTGCTTTAGGCCTCGTTCTTATATCTGATTCTTGCAGAATGGAAACAGATACATATATGACATTAGGCTCAATGATGAAATATTAGTTTCAGTCACACACAAATCAGATGTTAGCGGACAAAAAACAGTTAAAAGAAAGTATAGTGTACAGTATTGGCAATTATGAATTGATTATCAGAAAATTACTAGTGATATTTAACGAACAGTAATCATCCATATTTAGATTGCTCATAATTAATATTATGACCAGAGAATTCCTACCGGAACCCAATGTGAACGCCTTATGAAGTTGTAGTAGTTTTGCAAAGAATTGTCAATATTTCTAACACAAAACTCAGTAGAGAGAATAACACAAACAGGCAAATGTCAAAATGTACCTAGCTTGCATCCAAAACTCCCTGATTTACATAGATGCAAAACTTATGCCTTACATTAGCAGGTGTGTAAACAACTGTTTAAACCAACATTCAATAAGCCTAATACCACTAAGCTAATCAAAGAGATTCTAGCTCCATAGTAAAAGTTTATATTCAGCATTCTGGCTCAATGACGTCATTTCCTGTATGTGTACAAACGACGATAACTATTGCCAATTTCTTGTGCAATTCAAAGAATATACACATCTTGTTTGTGCTCCCAATGCAAAGAATTCATAAAAATAATCCTAAAGAAAATGAGCTAATTAGCAGCCTTCTGACTGTCGATGACGTCATTTCCTGTATTTGTACGAAAGACAACAGACGCTCTTGCCAGATTCTTGTGCAATTCAAGAGAATATAAATATAAATACATTTTTTGTTTGCTGGCAGTGCAGTGTAAAGAATTTAAAGCTCAACAACCTGCTCCTGACTTGAATTAAAATGTCTATTACCGTGACAAGAAAATTCTAGTAATTATTTTTTAATATTATGATGTCCACGTCTACCCAGTACACGAGGTAGTCTTATTATGAAAAGAAATACTCCCAATATTTTAAAAAGTATGTATGAAAACTGTGAAAACGGATATTAACACTGGAAAAACAACCTTAGACTTATAATTATAAATACTCTCTATTCCAAGACGTTATGACATTCTGATGTCTGAAGGAAATATCATAAAAATATCAATTTTTAAGCCATTTTGGAATCACAAAAACTTTATATTTATCTATTAATTCATTACTTTTCTATTTATTTCTCTAGGAATACCTGCCAACGTCAGCCTAATCGACTACCCATATTTCTGGGCCGATAACAGCCTCTGATTTATTTTTTATCCATCAGGCGTCATTAAAAAAACAAAACAAAAAAAGTTCGGTGACGTTCGCTGGAAGTTCTATTGTATTATTCTTCATCTATTTTGTTTTACTTCATATTTTATTATCGAATGGAAGTTTTTTTTATTATTTCTTATCAAGTTTTTTTTCTATTTTGTCGATGACTATGATGTATTAACAATTTTAATTATTTATTAAATAATTTCCTTTAATTGACCCCCCCCCAATTGTTTTAAATTATTTATTATTTATCTTTTAATAACCATAAATAAGACCCGACTTCTTGGCCGCACCCACCCCCCCCCCCACCCTCCACACAACCCAACCCTTTCCTATGGCGGGTCACTGACCTCGTAATTTTGTTTTCTTATCCTGGGGGGGGGGGGGGGGGGGGGGGGTTACCCTGCCCCAAAAAGACTTACTAGTTTATTTATAAAAAACGTTAAAAAACTGTTTATTCGCCAAAAAACAGACTTGATTTATTTGCAAAAACGTCTCGAGACGGTAGACGGAATTTTCACATCTAAACTGAAGAGCATCGGAAGATTGTTGGTTCTCCTCTCTTGCAAGAAGAAGAAAAAGAAGAAGAGGAGGAGGAGGAGGAGGAGGAAGGAAACACGGTTTATAATTTGGCTCATCCGTCTTTCCCCGTTTCCTGAATATTGTGAGAGTAATCGAAGGAATGCAATAATAAAACGAATTTCCAGAGCGGAAGGTTATATGAGAGAGAGAGAGAGAGAGAGAGAGAGAGAGAGAGAGAGAGAGAGAGAGAGATTCCAGCATTGGTGGCTGGACTATTCCCACAAGCGAACGGTCGAGAAGATTTCATGTTTTCCCCAAAATTGAATTTATTTTTAATTTTTATGCAATATAATTTTACCCTTCCATTGTAAGGCTATGCAAATATTAATAAGGAATTTGACTTACTATTTTTACATGTAAAAACACATAGTAACTGACAATGCCCACTTCTGAGTCAGGGAGACCCCTGGAATACCCCAGTGAGCCTGTGTAAATCTTAAGGTCATTTAATTTCATGAAAAATTATATTATTCCGACCTTATACCAACACTCGATACCCAGTTGTGACCCAGAGAGGCCCCAGAAATGAAAAATGACAAGTTCTGCTTCTTCTGACCAACAGCGAAAAAGTTGAAGACGTGAGAAGGAAAACAGCACAACTGGACAACAAGTTGAAAACATGTAATCGACAACGTCACAACAACAGACAAAAATAACAATGAAAATAGCAAAAAACATTATTTTACTTATTGAAGAAAACCCAGAAGAGACGAAAAAAAAGAGCCAAATGTAGAAATATCTACAGACTGGTCCCCTGACAACATGAAGATATATTTAGCTCCTTTTTTTAGAAGACTCTCGATTTATTGGTTGCGGTTCCAATAACCTTATTTCGGGCATATCGGTTCATTTTCATTAGATGATATAAATTTATGTCTTTGATCTTAATCCCTGGCTTGACTGTCTTGTAATGTATACTTAGTATTTTCATGGGGAATTTGAGCAGAATTTAAAAAGCAATATCAATGTAATTCTATTTTCCATATCAAAGATGTATTTTTATATATTCATCAATTTTTTATTCTCAAAGTAAATTAATTAAAGCGAAATACATTTTACATTTTATATACGAGCTTATTAATCAGAGAATTAATAGGTGAAAATGTTCTACAAAATAAAAAAATATGTAACATTCTAATATCAAGGAGAGTAAATATGCAAAAGAAGGGGTTTCTACAAAGTCTACAGCGATGTAAGACTGTTGTATACTTTTCTGTCATATATGAATATATATATATATATATATATATATATATATATATATATATATATATATATATATATATATATATATATATATATATATATATAATTGCAACAAACATCTACCACTCGCATTACATATCCATCTATACTCTTATAATTCTATCAGAAACTTTAAAAAAAATCGTAGTGAATGAAACGTAAATACAAACGAATTAAAACGGGAAATAATACAAAAATTAAAGAAAGAATCGAAAGTGTAAACACAAATCTACTGACACTTATTCCCAGGGTGTTTCAAACCTTTGGTCGAGTCGAAGTCAGCGCCGGAAGCTCGAACGTCTTGACGAGTTCTGAAGAATCATATTCATTCGTCAGAATATTGATTTTTAAATTGCTTTTCAATAAAGAGTGGAATTCCTATATATAATCTCTAGTCGTAAGCAATTCTGCGTCTAATATCATGGAACAAAAAAAGCTTTTCAATTTGTTCCTTCATCAAAATCGGCTTTACATTTTTTGTTCCTTTACCAAAAATGGCTTTTCATTTTGTTCCCTTAACAAAATTGGTTTTACATTTTGTTCCCTTTAAAAACAATGACTTTACATTTTGTTCACTTATCAAATTTGCTTTTCAATTTGTTCACTTATCAAATATTGCTTTTCATTTTGTTCCCTTATAAGAAAAATAGCTTTACATTTTATTCCCTTATCAAAAATGACCTTTAATTTTCTTCCCTTAAATGAAATGGCTTTTCATTTTGCTCCCTTATAAAAAATGGCTTTTCATTTTGCTCCCTTATAAAAAATGGCTTTTCATTTTGCTCCCTTATAAAAAATGGCTTTTCATTTTGTTCCCTTACAAAAAATGGCTTTTCATTTTGCTCCCTTATAAAAAATGGCTTTTATTTTGATTTTTCCCCCCCTTATTTTTAAAAAAAATTTTAAAAAAAAACATTTTTCGCTTTAAAACCACCCAAAAATAGCTTTTCATTTTGTTCCTTCATCAAAAACAGCTTTAGAATTTGTTCTCTTATAAAAAATGGCTTTACATTTTTTTCCTTATCAAAAATGGCTTTACATTTTTTTCCTTATCAAATATTTCTTTTCATTTTGTTCCCTTATTAAAAAATGACTTTACATTTTGTTCCTTTATCAAAAATGGCTTTTCAGTTTCTTCCCTTACATAAAATGGCTTTACATTTTGTTCCCTTGTCAAAAATGGCTTTTCATTTTCTTCCCTTATATAAAAGGGATTTTAATTTTTTCCTTATCAAAAATGCTTCGCATTTTGTTCACTTATCAAATATTGCTTTTCATTTTGTTCCCTTATAAAACATGACTTTACATTTTGTTCCTTTATCAAAAGTGACTTTTCATTTTCTTCCCTTATATAAAATAGCTTTTCATTTTGTTCCTTCATCAAAAAGGGCTTTAGATTTTGTTCCCTCAAAAAAATAACTTCATTTCGTACCCTTAACTAAATTGGTTTTTCATTTTGTTCCTTATAAAAAATGGCTTTACATTTTGTTCCCTTAACAAAAATGATTTTACATTCTGTTCCCTTATAAAAATGGCTTTTCCTTTTGTTCCCCTATCGAAAATAGCTTTACACATTTTCCTTATCAGAAATGGTTTTAGATTTTGTTCCCTTATAAAAAATGTCTTTTCATTTTGTTCCACCATCGTGGGAATCGACCCAACTGCTTTGTTTTTATTATATAAACAGACACTGCCAGTTTGTAGGTATATGTAGATGTACACAATACACTTACATATTAGGTTAACAACAGACTTACACATTCACACAATATGCTAAATTCACCAGCTACTTCTTAGGAGACTTGAATTTCAGGTCAGTGGTGCCCTTCGTGGGCTTGTTCTACATGGATAGGGTTCATGTTCTGAATGATAATAGTAATAATCATTATGTTAATATACACACAGACTTACGTGTGCGGGTGTGTGTATACACAATACACATACACAACAATTTATAAACAAGCTTACACGTTAATTAACGCATTATGCTAATCTCACCACATACTGAAAGTTTGAATTTCAAGTCAATGACCTGTGGGGGGGGGGGGGGGGGGGGGGGGGGGGGGGTGGGGGGGGGGGGGGGGGGTGTTCCATATGAATAGGGTTCAGGTTCTTAATTAATATCAATAATTTGTTAATAACAAATTCACATTGATACATTACACATAAACCTTACTAGGTACATTACATTTGAAATGTTGAGATAAGCAAAGGTTACATAACATATGTACATTACAAAATCAGTTGTCATACTGTAATAGAAAAACAAATTATGATATGTCTGTAGGTAATCCCTGTTCCTGAATAAATAAATAATGTTAAATGAATGAAATAAATGAATTAATTATTAATTAACTTATTTGACTTACCGATGCCATGGATGTTGTGTCATATTCGTAGGTGCTTGCTGTGGATTTTTACGTTGACACTATCTGTCGCTCTGTCGACGCTGTGGTGTGAAAAAAAGAGAAGAGGAATATTAGCAGACTGGAGGAGCTGCATACACTCTTCATACATGAAAACGGTAAATATGTGAATATATACATCATGTGATAGTGTATTAATACGTTTGAGAGCATATATATATATATATATATATATATATATATATATATATATATATATATATATATATATACATATATATATATATATATATATATATATATATATATATATATGCATGTATTTTTTTCATATAATCAATTTCATATATTATTTACCTGGAACATTCAGGTTTAAGAGTACCTTGACTGTTCCTGGTTAAAAATATATAAAAAATTGATTTTATGAACTAAAATATATATATATATATATATATATATATATATATATATATATAACATTATTATATATATATATATATATAGTGTGTGTATATATATATATATATATATATATTGTGTGTGAGTGTTTTCAGATTAATTAATTTTATATCTTTTTTACCCGGGACCGTCAAGGTATATGAGATATGAAACTTACTAATTGGAAACCGCAAAACTATTAATATCTTTGTATTAAAAAGAATTTAGTTAAATAAGTGGATACACTGATAACGTTACTCAGAAATGAAATAAAAAAAATATGACAGTAAATATCCATCATTCTTATATAATCAACATCTACCGGTTAACCAACGAAGCAGGCGCCCGTGCTGGTATTAGGGCCTACTAAATCTACACAAAAAATAAATGAATAAATAAATAATAATGACAAAAAAAAGTCTGGTCAACCATAACGACTTTAAAATGGCCACAAAAACGCAGGAATAAAAAAAACTATCCATTATCTTTAGGTAACACATACAGATTGCCCTGCGAGGCAAAAGCTTGTGCTGGCATAAGGCCCAAGTCAATTTACAACAAAAACAAAGAAATCAAGTCCTCCATAGTGTCTTTAAATTGGCCAAAGACAAGGTAGAAATAAAATAAATAAAAAGTATTGGCAAAGAAAATACCAGTAATCTTTTGATTGTAAACACATACAGACTACCCTACGAAGCAAGAGCCTTTGCAATAAAAACAAAAAGTCAGGTCATATATTAAGTCTTTAAATTGGCCAAAGACAACTCAAAAATAAAGAAGTAGAAAGTTATATAAAAGTTAAATAAAATGACAAAAAAAATCTCCATTATTCTCAGATTCTATTTCTGGCGGCCTAATTGCGGGTAAGTACTTCTACTTCCTCACTCTCTCCTTCTTCCTCCCCCTTTCCTCCTCCATCTCCTCCTCCTCCTCCTCCTTCCCCTCCTCCACTTTATTTTTGGGGCGCCCTGTTTTCAGGCACCCCATTCCGAAGTTGATGTGGGTTCACCTTTATTAGTTTGTTAAAGGTTATCCAGTTTTAGGGAATAGCTTTTTCTTCTGTGTTTTACTGGTTTGGAATAAACGTCTTTGATATATGATAAATTTCATTACAGTTCTATTTTCTGGGTAATTTATTTAATAGTATATAAAAAATAAATGTATTATTATTATTATTATTATTCAAATTGGAAATAAGCATCTTTAATGCATAATAAATTTTAATGCACTTTTTGCTTGCAGGAAATTTATTGAATAATATAAGCATATTATTATTATTACTAGCAAACATATGTATACATAAATTATGTTTCACGGGCAGAACCGGCTCCGTTTCAGGGAGTCCCTTCTCACTCCCACCCCCTTTGGAGGGGGGGAAAGGGGAGGTAGGATGAGACCCTATTTTAGATCATTTTATGGGTCCCCACTATAACCCTGCCAAGTTTCATGCCCATTGGACCAGCCGTTTAACCGTGATTGAATGACAGACGGATGGACAGACATTACGCCCATGATAGTAAGATAATTTACTGAATAACATGATTCAGCAAAATAATAATAATAATAATAATAATAATAATAATAATAACAATAATATTATTATTATTATTATTATTATTATTATTATTATTATTATTATTATTATTATATTACCTATTCACATAAGAGAAATGTGACAAAAACTTGAAACATTAAAACAGAAATTAATAAACAAATAAACTCGTAGACAGCAGCATACAGAAAACGGGAACTCCTCAAAGAAAACGGACAACTAAAACAAAAGACTTTTAAAAAGTAGGTATTTTTCTTCTTTCCAGAATCTCCTCCTCGTCCTCCTATTCCTCCTCACCTCTGAGATCTGGAAGGAGGTCCTTTCTTGAAGAGTCCTTTGAGCTTCCCCTTGACCGAATCCTTCTCCACGTCCGTAGGAATGTCACTGCCCGATCCTCCAACGCCCACGCCCATGGCCTGAGAGGGACGCGACATAGGGGGAGAGAAGTTAAAGGATTTTATTTGGCGTTTTCATTAATTTTTCATAAATGTGTTTAGGGTACCTTCAGTAATTTTTAAGAAAAGTGTTAAGAGAATTTTTAGTTATTGTCAAGAAATGTGTTTTGGAATCCGTAATGCTTAAGAAATGGGGAGAAGTATTTTTTGGGATATTTATGTGGAATTTTCTGTAATGCTTAAAATATGTGGAAAAAATTTGTTTCATGTTTATATTGAATATTGAATAATTTTTAGGAAATATGGAAAAGCAATTTTTTTGTGGCATTTGCTTGGAATTTACAGTAATTTTAAGAAATGTGGAAGATATCTTCCGTGACATTTATTTGGAATTTTCAGTATTTCATAAGAAATTTGTTTGAAAAATTTCCAGAAATTTTTAAGAAATGTGATTACGATTTCTTGAGAAAATGTGATTGTAAACCTAAGGAGAAATAATTCATAGAACCAACTTTATGTCTCAGGAACTTAATTTATAGTACAGAATTTGCCACAAAATACAGTAAATGTATTTTATAAATGTATAAATAAAATGGCATAAAAATTTAATTTTTCACAAATAATGGTAATACTTATATAACTGTATCTAAGACAGTTTTATAGATGGCATTCAATACATTGATAAATAATGTAAAAATGCTAAAACATTTTGTTGATCATTGATTAAAACGTACAGAATTTAGAGCCAGACAATTTAGCCTTCGCTAAATGTATACCTCAACGTCATATACACGTCATACCTATGCATTTCATATTCATGTCAAATACACATCATATACACGTCATATACATTTCATGTAATAAACACGTCATATACTTGTCATATACATCTCATATACATGTCACATACACAACATATACATGTCTCACACATGTCATATGCACTTCATATACTACATGCTATGTAAACATCTTATGCATGCCATATACACATCACATAAATGACACTTCCTATACACGTCATATACATGTCATATAGACATCATAACAAGTCATATAAACATCACATACAAGTCATATACACGTCACTATGCATCATACACATGTCATTTACCTGCTGTATGCATATCACACACATGTCATATACATGTCAAATACATGTATATCACCTTTAAATTGATGTCTCTGACCTGAGACGCCTTTCATTGATCTTCCCTCCCCTTCCCCCTTCTTCTTCTCTCCCTATTTTTAACCTTCAGTCCCCCCAGCCCCTTAACGATGGGGGGGAAAAACTTTCTTCCGGTTCCCGACTCTTCGATGGACCTGGACTTGCCGAATTTCGACATGACCCCCTTCAGGCCCTTCTTCTTCTTCTCGCCCGCTATGGAATCGAGGTCGCTCGTCTGTGAACCCGTGGAGATTCTGTGGAGGGTGGGGGGGAGAGAGAGAAAGTATGAGAGGGAGTGTAGGGATTTCAGTTTGCGAGAGGAAAAGGAGTTTTTAAGTTTCTTGTTTTTGGTTAACCTTTTTTTTTCTTCTTTTTGAATTCAAGAAAATGAAGGTAATGTTATGGATACAGGAATATTATTTATTTTTTTGAATTGATTGAATTATATATATATATATATATATAATATATATATATATAGTAAACTATATAATATACAATACATATATAACATATATACGATACATGTAATTATTATATATATATATAATATATAAACTATATATATATATATATAATCATTTATGCTAATATATGTAGATATGTATGGTATAAGGAATATATTATATATATATATATAATTATATTATATATAGATATATAATATATATATAATATTATATACATATGTATGTATATATATAGATAAATAGATATATGTGTGAGTGTATAACTGAATCACAAACATCAGAAACGTGGTGAATATATAAATAAAAACAAAATCCATGAAAGAAAGTGAAACAAAGGAGGCCTTTCCACTTCTCGTCTCTTAGTAAAGGACAAGAAGTCGAAAGGTCTCGCAATGGTAGCTACTCCATTATTTCACTTTTCTTCGTGGATTGTCTTTACACAAACACACGCACACACACACACACACACACACACACACACATATATATATATATTATATATATATAATATATATATATATATATATTTGTAACAAATATATACTGTTCTCATTTCTCTGGCCTCTTAACACAGGGACCAGATTGCAATCCATTAAGGGAGGGTGAACCATACACGATGGTAGCGAACTCATCATTTATTTTAAGAAAAGGGTCTGGCCTGATAAAAGCATGAGATTAGTCACGGGGTTTAATAGGCGTACTAGTTATCCCTTTAGATACCTTTGCCCCAAAAACTATATTCCTGTGATCTCCTTTCTACTGATCTTAATTGTCTTTTCAGGACTGTCGGCACTGCTTCCTTAATCCCTCACCACTTCCGGGGCCTCAAGGCCCACAGGTGAATAGCATCCGTTCGAAAGACGGAGAGCAGAAGTCGCCCCTAACTCAGTACTGACTCAGCTATCGTCCAAGCAACACCCTGCCTACTAGATTCTAATTTCAGGCCTGTATCCAGAGGTTTTTTTATGTTGGGGTGGAGGCTTCTTTTCCCAGAACTAGACCTTTCTTTATAAATGTCATTGCATATATAGGTATATACAAGATGAAATACTTGAAAATGCTATTTATGTTAAATTAAGAAGAAAAATTGGGTATGCGGTCTATGCCCTTCTAGCCAATTAGTTATTTGAAGTATTGACTTTAACAGAATTTTACTTATAATGTTGAAAGTTTGCACTGAAATTAAAAAATATTTCTTCAGTTCTGGATTTCCAGAAATTTACGACCCCCTGTCCAGGCCAACCCCCCTAGTTACAGGCCTGAATTTCCGGGCCGTAGCCTTTTATTCTAGCACAGCCACACTAGCTATAAGGTCACAAGCAACCTGGCCTCCAAGTCGCTCTAAATTGATAATGGAAGGCATATCGGATCAAGTTCACTTGCAGTAGTGCACGCTGCAATATTGGCTTGCCCGATAAGTCTGAAATTAGCTATTTAAGTGCCAGAGTCTGTTTCTCTCACTTAATCTCTTGTTCCCTTTTCAAGATTCATCTACCAAAATAAAATTCCTTGTTTACAGCCAGGATTTATTCCACTTGTTTGAACTGTGTGAAATGAAGTAATTTAATGTAAATATTGGCTTACCTGGCGACCTTCCCTTTGTTTTAAATGGAATCAAAGGGTAAGTTTCCTCTTTTGTTACATTTTCCTAACTATTTGGTTCTGGGTAAGTGGCCCATAAGGCAACCTCTAAATTGATATTCATTACATTTAGCCAAAGAGCATCAAATATGTAGCAATATATATATATATAATATATATATATATAATATATATATATATATATATATAAATATATATTTTATATGTAATATGTGTGTATGTTACTCGTTTGAAACACTCACCAGCCCAGCAAGAGAAATACTGACAAATACTCACCGGTCTAAGGACACGTCTCGATCGTACTTCGCCCGGCGCATGTCATCTGTCATGGTGGAATCTATGCTTGTCGTGCTGCCCGCGTCCGTCGACACCCAGATCTTGCCCTGCGGGAGAAGTGTAGAATAGAACCAGTGGCTGAGTATAATTACCAAGAGGTGTAGGAAGTTATTAAGGGGCACACAACAGAACCGGGGGTTGAATAGACTTATTATCCATAACAACAACAGAACAGCTGGTTAAGTATAGTTCTTAACAGGCGTGGAATAGAACCAGTGGTTGACTATATTTACTAAGAGGCCTATAATAGGACCAGTGGTTAGTTAATAAGAAGTTTAAAATAGAACCAAGTGGTAAAATACAGTTATGAGGTGTAGGATAGAACCAGTGCTGTGCATGAATTGTTATTACGAGGTCTTTTAGAATAGTTACCAAATTAAAAGTTAAATACATTTATTAACAAAAGTTGTAGGATAGAGCACCAAGTGATTAAATACAGTTGTTTTTTAATACAGTTATTAACATGGTTGGGAATTGAAATAAGGTTAGTAAGAGGTTTAAAATATAGCCAGTCGTTGATTATATCTATCACGTGGTGTAGGATAACAACCAGTGGTTGACTGTAGTTACTGAGGGATGTAGAATAGAACCTGTGGGAGATATTCTAAATATCTAATATCTTTATAAAAAAAAAAAAGCACCATTCACGTCTCCCTATGATCTAGAAATTACAAAAATGTTTTAGGAATGGTAGCGGAATATATATAATATATATATATATAGTATATATTATATATATATATATATATATATATAATATTATATATATATAGATATATATACTATATATATTGTATAATATTAATATATTTTTTATATATAATATATATATATATATATATAATATATATTATGTCTATATTACTATCCTATATATAATATATATTATATATATTAGATATATATATGTGTGTATTATATATATATTATATATATATAATATATATATATCTAATATATATATAATATATATATCATACATATGATATACATAGACATATATATATATATAATCATATATATATATATATATATATATATATACATATTAAAGTATATATATAGATATATACATATATACACATATATATATATGAGAGAGAGAGAGAGAGAGAGAGAGAGAGAGAGGGGCCTTATTTTTACAATACTTCCTTACTCATGAAACAACGCATCAAAACCCCGTCTGGACCATTTGCTTTCACAAAGAGAGAGAGAGGGAGAGAGACTTCCTCGCATTTCGAGAGGACAAGTAAAACAAAAGAAAGGAAGTGGGCGCCTCACATTTCGTATGAAGTCCATTAAGAAAAATTCTTAAGCTCTATGAAATATTCCACGACTTTATGTACTTATGACTTATGTCTTTATAATTTTATACTTTCTGAAAGTTTCACTCGATTTTGCCATCATTATGCTTTATAAATTGATGATGCATTGACAAATAGGCGAAAGGATCTGAATAATAATAATAATAATAATAATTAATAATAATAATAATAATAATAATAATAATAATAATAATAATTTAGACTAGACAGAATTATCAAGTTTTCAGATATATTATGATCAAATACGAACCTTTCTTGTTCGTAAATCTTGGTGTATCGTTAAAAATATACTAAAATTACTTAGAAAATATACTTAAAAATCCTTTAAAATACAATTTAAATACGAGGAATACACACAGGAAAAGTTTCTTATTTTATCAATAATAATAATAATATAATAATAATATATGAAGGTAGGAGACCCTCTCTCAAACATGTTTTGTTAAAGATGAATGGCAGCATCAGTGGAATTGATTTTATATATTGTCTTTTCAATTCTTCTTATTATTCTCTTCTCATCAGGGCTGATATTTGCTAATAGCTGGCCCGATGTTCATATCTCGGTGAAAGAAATGTTTTTCTAAAAAATAATAAATTTATTGATATGATAACAAAAGTGGTTAACAAATCTTAGTCTAAGGGCGTAACGGAATTCCAACGTTTCCAACCGTATCATCGGTTCATTTTCAAGGAAAGGTGAGCTTGAACTGATTGCCATGGGTGTTGTTGTTGTTGGAGATTAAGCCAGCCTTGTGCTGGCACGGGCTCTTGCTCCTAGAGCAGCCCGTAACTGGAATATCTGTAAAGATACAAAAAACAGTGCTTTGGCGGTTAGTTTTGGAAAGGAAATAGGGTGACAGGCAGGATTGCAACCCCTTTGAACCTTACGGTACCCATCAGTAGGAGAGAAAGTTTATAGCAGTGAGACTCAGCCTAGCTGAAGAGTGCTGAGTAGGAGGAAGGAAGCGAGTTTTAGTTTGAGGGAAAGAAGGCGTTACCTATAAACATTTTAGGCGCAATATATATACATGTGTAGCATCTGAAAATATTGCAATATATATCAAACCAACATTAAGCAAGTATTATAGTATATATACTGTTCATGACATACTCACACTTATACATATGCTCCCAAAGATGTTTTTTTATGACTCCCCATTGCAACCAGTGGGAAGTAGAGGGTTTGTGCTTTGTGTGGCTTTCATTGTTTTTTGTTTACAAGACACTAGGAGATTCCCATGTGTCTATGGAGAAATGCCGTGTGATTCATCCTTTTACCTGGGAGGTGGGTGAGACATTAGGAGATTCCCATATGTCCCTATGTTATTTAAGATGTGTCTGTGATCTGTGCCGGTGTCAGCTCTATTTCAGTTAGTTTTTGATCTGTAAGATTGTGTCCCTCTGGGCAGTCTAGTAGGTAGTGTTCGAGGGGCTGGATTGCCTCTCGGTCACAGTACTGACATAACCTGCCCTCATTTCCTATCATTTGCCAGGTGCAGAGGTATCCTAGCCTTAATCTGTGTGTGATGACTGAGAGTTTTCTAGTGGTTTGTTTTGTGATGTCATGCGGCGTTAGATTTTGTGACATCCACATACCACTTGACGTCCTTGACTCTTGTAGGTAGTGACGTCGTACTTCACTCTCTTTCTTGGAGTTTGGCATAGCTTTTTGCCATTTCCTTTAGGTGTGTTTATGGATTGGTTGCACTTTTTAAATGCTTACTGTACTGCAGCTGAGGGCACTTTTGGCAAGGAAGTCAGCTTCATCATTTCCCTGGATTCCCACATGGCTGGGTATCCAGTTTAGTGTGACTCTCCTGCCAGCAGCTTGATGTGAATTGGCCAATGATTTTATGGCTGTTATCAGTGTCACATTTTCTTTTGGATTGGTCGCTTTGATAGCGAGTATTGCTCCTTTGGAGTCAATATGCACTGTTGTGTGTCCTTCTTTTAAATTGAATTTTCTAAGCTTTTTGAGAGAAAAAAAAAATTGCCATTAGTTGCTGCTTGTAGTATGGGAGGCATTGTTGGATAGCCTCCAGCTTCCTTTGAAGTCTTGGGCAGCCACTGCTGCTTGCAGTTGCTGGAGCTTCTGTGTCAACTGAGCCATCAGTGTAATATATGTTTTTCAGCTGCTGTGTTCCCGATTGCTTCTTCTGCTGCAGTTTTCATTTGTGCTGCTGTGCACAGTGCTTTGTTTGCCGGTAGTATTGTGAAGTTATACCGGATTGGGTCTTCGACCCAGGAGGTGGTTTTTGGTATCCCCTCAGGTGGGACATCCTTTGTTATGTGTTTGAAATGGGGTCGTTCGAATGGGTCGTTCGACGGTATTTTATTGTGTCCCAGGTGCTCTGTCTGATGGCGCTGCATTTTCATTGGCTGAACAGAGGATTAAGTCCCTGAGTCAAGACGGCTTGACTCAGGGACTTAATCCTCTGTTCAGCCAATGAAAATGCAGCGCCCATCAGACAGAGCACCTGGGACACAATAAATACCGCCGAAGCGACCCCCATTTTCAATCAGTTCAAAGCTCACCTTTCCTTGAAAATGAACCGATGATACGGTTGGAAACGTTGGAATTTAATCCGTTACGCCCTTAGACTAAGATTTGTTAACCACTTTTGTTATCATATCAATAAATTATTATTTTTAGAAAACATTTCTTTCACCGAGATATGAACATCGGCCAGCTATTAGCAAATATCAGCCCTGATGAGAAGAGAATAATAAGAAGAATTGAAAAGACAATATATAAAATCAATTCCACTGATGCTGCCATCATCTTTAACAAATAATAATAATAATAATAATAATAATATAATAATAATAATATTTTCAAACAAAAACTAAGAAATGGGAATCTGATTAATTCTTTATATAACTCTCTCTCTCTCTCTCTCTCTCTCTCTCTCTCTCTCTCTCTCTCTCTCTCTCTCTCTCTCTCTCTCTCTCCAAGGCCACCCTACAAAAAAAGAAAAAGAAAAGAAAACGAGTGAATGAAAGCGTGCCATGGAATATTCCATAATTCCAGCTCGACTCCATTCCTGTAGGAGTGCGGATGACAGGAATATCGATATGCGAAGATTCCCAATTTGCGTCTCACGCAAGGCACTCTTGTTTAGACTTCCATATATCAGAAACACGTCGAATAAGAACTACAATGATCGTGTTGTAAAAACACAACCATGATTGTTTACTAAACCTCCTGGATCTATAAACACGAATGGGAATTGTGAAATTAATGAGAATCACTGGAATATCTAAGGTTAACGGACCTTCACGTAGCGGATTTCTGTACTACTTATCAGCTGTGATATTATGATTATTTTTTTTTGCTACTCTATAATCTTAAATATAGGAAATGTTTACATAATCATCGTAAATTAAATGCTAAGATAGTTTTTAGCTGTAAGACATATAGAAATATGCAAGTGCAGGCTATACGTAATATCACAGGGTCTTCGTTACTTATCAAAAAGCCACAATCCTTCGATCAACTGAATGTCAAGTAAAAGTGAGTTTAATGAGCTGTAAGAGATCTTAGAATGAGTATTCAAGTGCAGGCTACCGTCTTAAATGCGACACATTTTGAAAGAAATCTCTTAAATTGAATGATGAGGTAGTTACAGTTTAGTATAAGTTAGTAACTATGTAAAACCGCTTTTTGCTGCGAGAGATCTAGAATGAATATTCAGGTGCAGGCTGAAATGTATAAGGTAGTCGTCGCTTATCGAAAAGCCAGGCCCCCACTAGTGTCCGTTAAGTTGTGGTGCTACGAGAAATTGCCTTTAGCTGTCAAAAATCTAGGATAAATATCCCAGTGCAAGGTTAAATATTACAGAATCTTCGCTACTTAAAGAACTTCATTATCGGAAAACCAGACCCCTAAACAGTGTTGCCAATTGGTATGTGTTTACCCTCTAAACTGGGTATAAGACTTACACAAAACCGAGGAAATAAGTGAAATTAGCGCATCTATTTTTAGTATACATACATATTAGAGAAATTTATCATAATTGCATTACTATGACAACTAGCATTCATGGAAACAGTTTGCAAATGCATCAGCATATGTGTGAAGCTCCATTAAATTAGCAACGATGCTCCTAACTGCCCGCTAAGTTGAGGTGCTTCTTATTGGGTATGGAGACTCACCCTGTCCTCAGCCATCTGGTGGTCGAGCGACTGAGTCTTGCGGTACAAAGTCGACTTCTGCCCTTTGGATAAGGGCTTGAGCCCTCCTCTCTGGGCACTTCTGGGCCGTAGGGGAGGACCCTCGTCGTCGGTGTCCAGGTCTGACAGTGCTCTGTGGGAGGAGGAATATGGGAGATTATTCTATGAAGATGATTGCTGGTGTTTGAGTGTTGACATGAGTTGGGTCCAATCTAACCTGGTTTCTAAGCTTATGACCATTTTATGACACTCTATAATCCCTGAGGAGGAAGGTGTCTTTATGAAGAAATCTAACCCGGCTTTAAATAATTTTGTGTCACTTGTTATAATCCCTGAAAATTCCCAATGCCTTGGTCAAGGGTTTTCACTAGTATACAATACATAAAAAATATATATTGAAAAAAGGTTCTTTTAATCGTATCAAAAAACGTTTTCCTTTGTGTATAACAATTATTATAAATTGGATTTATAGATACAAGCATATAATTCACATCTACAAAACTCTTCCTGTTGACAAACTACAAGAAAGGACAAAAGCAAGACGCTGTTTAATTAGTGCTTATAAGGATTAAGCCTAATTTCATTCTATCGTAACCTAACCTAGTAAGGAGCATCCTTGTAGTTCAAATGATCGATTGCATTTTCTTTCTTGTTTATCATATCACTAACCAAGTGTCAACAGGAGATTTACTAATCAATATTTGCAGCTGTGGGCTAGTTAGCTACTGCTAGCTATATAGACATAAAAAGTAATTACATATATATATAAACGCATCATAATGTTGTAACATATTTATATGAAAGATCTGACTTACAGAATTTCCATTGTTTAGATGCAAGGTTGTGTTTCTCTCCCCATGCTATTATACAATTTCAAATACTCTTTTATCTTGTAATTATTGTTTCCTTATATCTCATCATTCCCTAAATGTTATCCAAGTTTGTACAACTTGTAATGATAAGAAAGACAAACGAATTACATATTAAAGAAGAATACATTCTATAACTGATCGAATAGCTTGACATTCGAGTTCCCAGTCTGATTGAAAAGGCCTTAGAGTAAAAGACAAAAGATCTATCACTCCCTCCACTGCCTCATTTTTCGCGTGACCAAATGCTCTGTTTACATTTCATATCACGTTGTTATTCTTCTTCTTTTCTTTTTACCAAAGACTCCGATTCCCCTCCTTGCTTCCAGGAAAGAATGCTTTTGATGAAACATCTAAGGGCCTGAACTCTGCTTCCCGGAGATGTAGTGTCTTCAAAATATTGTGAGTAAATACACAAACTTCCAGGTACAACAAAACTAGGCCTCCAAGCTGCCTTTCTTACGAGTGCATGCGAATGATGGAAGTATAGTGATATCACTGCTAGACTCAGTAAACCGTCACGAATGATGATTATAATCTAATTGCGAAAGATGGAAGTACATAGCTATATCACTGTTAGGCTCAGTAAAGTCACGAATGATGACTATAATGTAACTGCGAAAGATGGAAGTATAGTGATATCACTAAACAATAAGATTCAGTAAACAGGACTGAATTATAACTATAATTTACATAGCTATATGGACAAATGGAAGCTATTATTGAAACAACGTAAAGCAAAAAGTATCCAAGGCCCTTCCGAATTTCTTCAGCTAACGAACAGTTTACCTTTCTTTATAGTGGAAAACCAAGACAGACAAAAATGCCATAATTGAGAAATAAAATTGCTCTCTCTCTCTCTCTCTCTCTCTCTCTCTCTCTCTCTCTCTCGTGGATCTCTCTCTCTCTCTCTCTCTCTCTCTCTCTCTCTCTCTCTCTCTCGTATCTAATAAAAAGAGCCCATAAAAATGGCAAAATATAGAAAGTGAGTACTATATTTCAGAGATTGCTGTCTCTTTTCAGGTAGGTAATGAATGAAGAAAAGTTACAGAAAGGTGGTATTTATGCCTAGAGATCCATCCACAGGCGGCTGTTTTTACTAAGTCACCCCAGTTGATAATTTCTCTATAATCTTCTTAAGCGTTGATTGTAGGAAGATTTCATCTATGATATCTGGATCCCAGGTGCTCTTTGAGATGTTCATTACCTGTCTTTGTTTAATCAAGGCTGACCGTATCATCTGGCTTTTGTACCAACATTTGCTGCTATAAATTATACGTAACGAATTCCAGTTTATTCTGTTCCCCAGATTTCCTGGAAAAGGAATTTGAACTTATTCATAAGCAGCTTTCATCTTTAAGGTATCCTGACCATAAAATTGAGAAAGCGATTCATAAAGCCAACATAATTTTCTACCAACCAACCCCCTCAAGACATGACCAGAGAGACGCCCAACAATAAAATACAAATCCCTCACCTGGACAGGATCAAGACGGTGACCCAGACCCTCGGAAAAGCTAACCCTTTTGCCTTTACCTACCAAAATACCCTAGCCAAATCCCTGATTAACATTCAACAAAAGACAATCCCCAAAACACTGGAGTATACAAAATCTCATGTCTGGACTGTGACCAATCCTATATCGGTTTTACATGAAAATCACTTCCCAGAGATTAGTACAACATGAACAGTCAGTTAGATATGGACAACAGAGCTCAGCTATTTTTAGCCATAAAAATAACCATAACCACAGAATAAACTGGAATTTATCACATACAATTTATAGCAGAAAATGTCGGTAAAAAAGCTAATGATAGAGTCAGCCTTGATTAAACTAAGACAGGCAATGAACATCTCAAAGGGCACCTGGGATTTAGATATCATAGATAAAATCTTCCTACAACCAACGCTTAAGAAGATTAAAGATGAATTATCAGCGGGGGTGACTTAGTAAAAACGGTTACCTGTGTTTGGATTTCTTGGAATAAATACCGCCTTTTCTGTAACTTTTCTTATTCATTGCCTACCTGAAGAGAGAGACAGCAGTCTCTGAAATATAGTACTTACTTTCTATATTTTGCCATTTTAATGGGCTCTTTTTATTAGATGGAATTCTGTTGTAACAGAACATCTTTACCATTCATATATACATATATAAATATATATGCGTATATATGTGTATAGTATATGATGTGTGTGTGTGTATATTATATATATAGAGAGAGAGAGAGAGAGAGAGAGAGAGAGAGAGAGAGAGAGAGATTTTGATTTATATAGATTTTTGGCATTAAGCCAAGCACTGGGGCAACTAAGGCTATTCAGCGCTGAAACGGAAGTTGACAATAAAAGGTTTGAAAGGTGTTACAGAAGGAAAACCTTGCAGTTGCACTATGAAACAATTGTTAGGAGAGCGTGGACAGTACGATGGAAGAAAGAGAATATGAACGGAGATACAGTAAAAGGAATGAAAGTAGTTGCAGATAGGGGCCGAAGGGACGCTGCAAAGAACCTTAAGTAATGTCTACATTGCACTGAATGAGGTGCAATGACGGCACTAATTCCTACGAGAGAAGGAGAGAAGAAGAAGAAAAGAGAAAGGAGCGAGAGAGAAAAGGGGAGAAGAAGAAGAGAGGAGAGAGAAAAGAAGGAGAAGAGAAAGAGAGAATAATTCCTAACCCCAAAATCCCTCTCCCCCATCACAATTCTCAGAACCTCCCTTCCGATGAGAGAGAGAGAGAGGGTCACCTGACCTCCCCCAAAGGTCCTTCAGTAATTCACTGAGGTCACCATCTGCGACAATGCATAACAAAGCAGTGACAGGGTCAGACAGAAAGGTTAGAGGTGAAAGGGGATGATAAGACGGCCGAGGCCAAGTTAGGTCAAAGGTTATTGCTAGGAATAGCCCAGCGATAGTCATTTCCATGTGGTCTTTGTTTCGATTGAATAAACATGACAATATTTCGACTTCCCACTGAATGAGAAACATGGCAAAATGTAGTGTGACCTCTCCCTGGATAAAAAGGACATGACAAAATGCAATTTGATTTCACACTGGATAAGATAAATAGCAAAATGTAGTGTGACTTCCAACTGAATGAGAAACATGACAAATTGTAATCCTGACCCCTCCCATTGAGTCAGGAAACTTGACAAAATGCAATTCTAACATCCCACATTCCATTCAATATGAAACATGACAAAATGCATTTCTGACTTCCCACACAAGTAGAAATAAGAATAAAATGCAGTCCTGACTTCTCACTGAAGGAGAAAAATGACAAAAAGGAATCTTGACTGCCTACTGAATGAGAATCATGACAAAAAAGAATCCTGACTTCCCACTGAATGATAAACTTGACTAAAAGCAATCCTGACTTCTCACTGAGTATGAAACATGACAAAATGGAATCCCGACTTCCCACTGAATCAAGAAAAATGACAAAATGCAGCCCTGACTTGCACTGAATGAGAAACATGACAAAAAGCAATCCCAACTTCCAATTGAATCAAGAAACATGACACAAGTAATCATAAATTCTTGCGTCCATGAGAACCGTGACAAAAATACAATTATGACCTGCAGATTTAAAGTAATCTTACAATGTCTCCCTTCGTGTATAAAAAGAGCAAGGTTTATCTGTTTATTTTAACTGGAAACTACAAAGTGGTATCTACCAGATATTTGATTAAATCTGGAAGTAATAGGTTTTCATCAATATTCATCAATGACAACATTGTTGGCCATTTGGTATATTTTACTGCATTCCTGTGTGAATGATTTTGTACTTCCCTTCATGTATTTATCTATTTATTCATATATTTGTTATTTTGATTCCAGCACGAAGACACAATCAATACAATGCGTCACTCACCTGCGGAATGATGGCGCCCTCTTCAGTCTGTCTTTGTCGTCGAACAGGTTGTACATCCTCTTCATCTCGTCCATTGTTCTACAGGCCTTCTTGAGAGCATCTGTGAACTCCTCCTTTGTTCTTGGTTTGGGCTCTCCAGCTGTGGTTCAAATATCAAATATAAAATAAGAATAAAGAGAAGACACTTAGTTAATAACTACCCTAACCTAACCTAACCCCTAATTTAACGGACTGTACTTGATG
>NC_061091.1:29337465-29344965 GCF_015104395.2 Macrobrachium nipponense
GTTCCTTAATAGAGTTCTAAAGGCGTTCTTTCTGAAACATCTAACCACTTATCAATATTCAGCCTTCTTGGAAATCCTATTTCTAGGTCTGGAAAAGTGAGACATGAAGAAAATGGGCATCTCGTATTCCCTCTATCTCTCTCGGTTTCTGAACAGAATTCAAGAGACGTGCTTTCCGAACCCCCTGGAAACATATCAATATTCTATTTCCAGGTCTGGAAAACCTATAAATGAAGGAAATTTGCTGTTACACTCTCCCTCTCCGTCATTGGTTCCCGGATAGGATTCCAGACTCATGCTTTTTTAAGCCTCTGGAAACATATAAATATTCTCCCTCATTGGAAATACAATTTCCAGATCTGGAAAAACTAGAAATAAAAAAAATTACCTCTCTCTCTCTCTCTCTCTCTCTCTCTCTCTCTCTCTCTCTCTCTCTCTCTCTCTCTCTCTCTCTCTCTCTGTTCCTGAATAGGGTTCCACAGGCGTGCTTTCTAAACCCTCAGGAAATTTATCAATATTCTGCCTTCCTGGAAATCCTATTTCCAGATCTGGACTAGCTAAACATGAAGAATAATGGCTCTCTCTCTCTCTCTCTCTCTCTCTCTCTCTCTCTCTCTCTCTCTCTCTCTCCTCTCTCTCTCTCTCTTCCTGAACAGTATTCCTGAGGCGTGCTTTCTGAATCCTCTGGAATTTATAAGTATTCTGCCTTCCTGGAAACTCTATTTCCAACGTCTGGAAAAGAAGCTATAAATAAAGAATCTCTGCACTTACTACTTCTCCCAGTCTTGGTTCCTTACCTCGTCACTCAACCTCTCCATTTTGGTCTGTTGGTTGAGGTGTTCCCTGGACGTTCCGAGGAACTTGTCTCTCATGGCCTCGCGTTCCACCTCCGTTCTGTCCTTCTCCCTGCGGAGCTTCTCGTTGATCTGGCGGAGTTTTGCGTGGGCCTCGCGCAGTTCCAGGAGGTCTCGTTGTAGCTGGAATGGATTTAGGCAAATAAGTGGAGAGATAAAGAGGTTTTTCAACGTTATTTCAAGGGAGGTCCATACAAAAATGGCCCATAGTTTATCTATAATTTATTTCTGTGGATTTAGGTAGGTAAGTGGAAAGATGGAAAGGGTTTTCGACGTTGTTTCAAGGGAAGTCCATAAAGAAATGGCCTATTGTATATCTGTAATATATTCTTGTGGATTTAGGCAGATAAATGGAAAGATAAGAGAATGTCTTCAATAAAATTTCAAGAGAGGTTCATAGAGAAATGATCCATAATTTCCCTTTATGATATTTTTTTTGTTTCCAAAGCCAGCCATTAAATGTTAATGATATTTGTTTCATGTTTGCAAAGTAATCCATTAAATCTCAGAGCAATACCTCCTTTCCGCCATGCTTTCAAATCCAGCTCATAATATAATATAGAATTATTTCTGTGAAATTCACAATGCCATGAGAAACTGTTATATGATACAAATCCAGTTACATAAATAAGTTGTATTATTGATAAAAGATAATTAAAAGACTTTCGAACACTCGGATTTATTTATATAATTGTGGATTTTTGGCGTAAAATAAGATTATCACTAATTCGTTTGGATAAAATAAAAAGTGTTTGCTTAAAGAGGGTTATACAAATACACAAAAAACAACGTTCATTTATGACTAACCAACAGTAATGAAGGGTCTTTAAAATCCTTTGGATCCTGTTATGAAATTCAAGTGCAAATATATGGATTGATATCGATATTTTCTCTACTATTTTTTACTAATGCTCCCTCTGCAACTTCGTTTATAGATGCAAAAACAAGAATGAACCCCATATCATAGAATTTTAAGACCTTTGGACCCTACTGATGAAAAGCTGCAAATTCATTTAATTATATAAATATTTCTTCTATTATTTTACTAATGTTCTCTCAGTAACTTCGTTAAAATATTAATTAACAAGAATGAACATCAAGAATCAAGGAAAACTAATTCTATTTCTCCTGAAATGGATTTATTTTCAAATGTCCTTAATCGGTTCATATTAAGACGTATGGATTGTAACTTAAATCTCAAGGAAGGAACCAGGTGTCAGTGACCAAGGAATTTTGTGCCCACAGGTATTTCCTAATTAGATTTCGAAGAGTTTATGTATTTTCAATCAATACCACCATCCTGGAGAAGGAATCTGCAGGGTCGATCCCTCAGCGGGACAAAAGGACGTTAATTAGGGAGTCTATAGACAAAGGACTATAAACAGGAGGCCAAAGGGTCGACTCACCTCCTGAACCTTTGACTTGGTGTCTGAACTCTCTTGGCCTACAGTTTTCTTCAGCTGGTCTATCTTCCTCTTGGACTCCAGCCTCTCCAGATCTCGTTCTCGCTCGACTTCGTACAAAGTCTGGAAAAAAAGATTCAGATTCAAGTAGGTGATGGTGACCGGAAAGTACAGAAGGAGGAGGAAGACTGAGGTTTGGTTCTGTCATTAAAGTTAGAGGAAACAGACGGTTAACATAGGATATTGGCAGCTCTGACCGTAATTGAACTAAAGATAACACAGGTTCTTGACAAGAGGGTTAGCTTAGTTGACCAGAAGTCGTTCCGTCATTATTTAAGTTAATGGCAACAGACAGAATACTCAGGCTATTAACAGAGATAGTTTATCTGTACCAATAATTGGTTCTGTTACTAAAGCTGAAGAAAGTAGACAGTTAACATAGGCTCTTGAAAGGGAAGACTAGACATTTTGTACCAATAAGTAATTATGTAATTCAGTAACTTATGGAAAGTAGACAAATAGCATATGGTCTTGAGGGAAGGCTAGATTATCGAACCAATAAGTAATTCTGTCATTAATTAAACAAAAGATTAAAAAAAACAAAGGCTCTTCAAATGAATGGTCTTGTCTTTTAGTTCAAGAAAGTCGACAGATAAAAAAGGCTCTTGACAGGAGTTAGTTTACCTGTATCAATAAGCAGTTTTCTCACTGAGTAAATTAACGAAAGTAGACAGATAACATGACATCTTGATGGGAGGGATAATTTAGATGGACCAGTAAACAGTTCTGTTAAGTAAGTTAAATCAAAGCAGAAGAATAATCAAAGCGTTTCATATTTAAAGGATGGTCACTAGATTCAAAATGCAGCTTTCATTAACTCTTCTGATACCAGGATAACTCAGTTTCGTGTCCTGAACGTTTGGTATTTAGTTGACTTCTATGTAGATTCTGGAATTTTGTTAATAAGGTTTCCAAAGAATTATGACAAAGTTATACAGAGGACACATGGAGAACATCTAGGAGAGTAAATTTCTCTCTATCTCTCTCTCTCTCTCTCTCTCTCTCTCTCTCTCTCTCTCTCTCTCTCTCCACAAACTACAGAGCATCAATAGACCAAAATGACGGTAAACTGAGCACAAATATGTAACGCTCAATAAAAAAAAACTAAAATATATACCTGTCTGAGATCCTTGGCCAAGGTTGCGGTCTCCTGGATGAGCCTCTGCTGTTCCTCTCTCTCTTTCTGCCAGTTGAGTTCGAGTCGAGTTCGAAGACCAGGTACTCTTCTGGAGCCACCGACCAGAAGTCTGTCCTCTTCGTACTGAGATGAGGGTGAAAAGGTTTTCGTGTAACTGAGGGCTACTGCATTTTGTCAGGTATAAAGTAAAAGGTGGATGGGTTCAGTAACATCTCAGTTTAACGGACCTAAACTTAGCGGACTTGTGTAGTCATTAGCTGCAATAGTATGACTTGGGGGGGTTGGATGGTTTAATTCAAGCTCATTTCGTAAGTACAAAGTCGATTAGATAGGTCTAGTGTTATCAGGAATAATGCATTGATTATTTCTCTTCATATTCAGTTACATATGATTCATTTATAAACAAATATCTTGAACTGAATGTTTGGTGTAAAGTACAGATTAGTTCAGTTTAGTGACTATGTGGAATTCCTGGTAGCTGTAAGATAATTAGGAATTATTCAAGTGCAGGTTATAATATAAGGTCTTTGTTACTTTACGGACTTCGTAACTTATCAGAAAGTCAGAAACCCAAAGTGTCTGTTGAGTTGAAGTGATACTGTATTTGCTGTTATTTAGATTAATTAGTTTCTGAACGTGAGAAAATCATGGCTGAAGATGCCTTCTGTTACTTCTTAAATCAACAAAGATTGTGGCACTTGCATGGGGTGTGTAATGGAAATCTGATTCAATATTTTGCATCACCTAATGGTGGCGCCTTTTTAGAACCTACTATTACTAGTTTAAAGCTAAATCTACAGAGGTAACAAAGGACTATAAAACGCCTATTATTACCAGGTGCAATCTAAATCTACCGAGGTCACTTACAACCTCTGAACTTCTGACTGAATCAGGTCAGGACATAGAGGGTGTAAAGATAAACGGTACGACAAATGTTTGAATTTGTTTCATCCCATTTTAGAAATAATGTCTTGATATGATGCAGTATTTTACACCACCTAAATGAGAGGCCTCTCGGAACCTACTATTACTAATTATAACCCAATCTATAGATGTCAACAGGTAAAACATGACCTTTGACCCCTGACTGACTAATCCAAGACTGACCTCATTCAACTTCGTCTGGAGATCGCAGAGTTGGATCTCATAGTTGGTCTTCTGGTCTATGAGGTCGTTCTTCATCTTGGCGTTCTCGATCTTGGCATCAGCCAGCTTGTCCTCGAACTCTGTGACTTGAGACTGGAGTTCCTGCGTCTCCTGGAGGTGTTGTTGGGCCTGCAGGTCGAAGGGAGGGGGAGATGGAACACAGGAGAGAGAGAGAAAGAGAGAGAGAGAGAGGGGTTAGTTTGAAATGTCTTGGGTGACAGGAAGTGGTGATCAAAGCTACTAAAAGCTGTTGAATCTTTCTATTTTCCAAAATGACAGAAAATGCCGTGAAATAATGAGGTAAGGGGTATCTATAGAAGTGGGTTTTATAGATTTTTTTCTAGATCTCTATCCAACAGGACTTTACAGGCTAAAATACATCCTAAGGGGCCTTGATATTCTTACATAAAGATTATTCAAAAACTATATTCAAAAGGATTTCTCAAGCTACAGTATTTCCTACGGTTATCACAGGATATCATATAGTATTCTGAAGGACCTCATTATCCTTCTCTACTAAAATATTCTTTAATGATTGACAAAATACATCCTACTGATGGCACTACAATGACTATTCAGTAGGACTCTGCTCACTAAAAATATTAACTAAAAACTAATCCTGTTTAGGATTTATTTGTTTCAAGGACCTAAACAGAATGAAAAATCCTAAGGCAAAAATGAATTTCACTGACTGAAAAACCTACAAAAAATGTATAAATAAATTAGTGTTAATGCCAAAAAATACTGAAAAACCTTTAGGAATCTCATTCCATCTAAAATCTATTTTCAAAAAAATTCACAATAAATGTATGATGAGAGTAATGATGAGGTTGCATTGTCCTTCGTAAGCCAAAGAAAGAAAGAAAAAACTCGTTAAAAAAACATTCAACCAAAACGTGGCTGCTTGATGCTTGAAGCACATCGTTAGGTCTGTCATATTTCAATGTCTTTTTAAAAGCATCATTGTATTCTCCACCCAGCGCCTTTTTATAAACTATAGAAGCTTTAGCCAAGCGTGAGATCTTCTTTTTATTTTTATGAATACCTACAGATACATATAAATATATAAAACACTCAGCAGTTGCTTTCTAAAATCATTTATTGGCAGGTTATGTATGCTTTGCGCGACCACCCGTTCAGGTAACCGTTTCACTCGACTCCTAATTAATGACAGGTAGGGCCCGGAAGTGGTCTACCTGATTTGACTGATTCTGTAGTTTGAGAAAAGCCTGATTTTAGTGATTCCGGTTTCCTCTAGTCATAATTAGCCTGATTTGAAGAAATCTGTCGTTGAAATAAGCCTGATTTTAACGATTCTCGATGTCCTCTGGTTAAGGTAAGCCTGATTTAACAGAGGGAGTTAAATTTTGGATGCTTTATCACACAGTGACATTAAGTGATATAAACAGTCAGATCTAACATATCAGCACATCACTGTGTTAAATCAGGCTTGGTTTAACATTCGATCTAAATAAATGGTACATCCATTAGTTATATTATCATTGATATACCGAATATGGGAACGTATCTTAGTCTAGCAATACATTTTTACAAAGAAATGTGATGTATTACGCTAGTCTTACATATGCCTAGTGTCCGGATTTCGAGAAAAAAATGTTAAGGCGTCAATATTTAATTTCAAATTTGTGTTATTTTACTTACGAAGAAAGACTTTTGAGATAATTTACGTCAAGTAATTAAGACAGAAATTTTGTTGAAGATTTACTAAATAATTGCGAATCAAAGGGAGAAAATATATGCTCAACATTGAATTACATCTTTGTGTAAAAATAGTCTCTCAGTTGATGACTGAATCATTTGGAAAACATAAAAATATGATCACACTTTAATATTAATTAGAAACGTGATTATTACAGTATTTCACTTGTAACTCAGGCGTTATAAAAAGACTGATTGATGGTATTTAGGGATTAAAATTCATAATAGTCTGACTAAAATTGCAGAAACTGAATATCATCGGATTACCAGAAATTATAAGAATTTAGCCTTGAAAACGTCGGATGATGACATTTTCATCTTAAAAATATGTCTGAAAGAATTTCAGTGTCTTCATCTTGGCATAATGAATATAAACATTTATTAATATGCATTTTTTTATTGAGCACAATGGCCTCTCAACTTTTCGGTTTCTTCGCGCATTTTAGAAACGCTTGTTACTCCTAGACCTAAGATCCAAAATTATTTTAAAAATTCAGTTATTCTTTCTTAGTCTGGATCTAGGGTTATTAGTGACACTCGTTTCCAAAATGTGAAGAAATTGAGAAAAGTTACAAGAACATTAAGGTTAATAAAACAATTTATACACTAGCTGGAAAAAATAAGCAGTCGAATACTATTGTTGTCAATTTTTCGGTCAATTTTGACATCTGAAAGTGACCCTATCCAGAGTTATGTGGTTAACTGAACAGGTGACGACCTATTAGCCTTTAGAAGTAAATTTATTATTTTATTTTGGCCTGGGTATCAAAAGCTCTTGAAAAAAAGCATGCCCATGGCAGGGGCTCCTGATACCCCTAGATAAAAATAAGCTTTCAATAAGCTGAAATCGGCGACCTTGAAATGCCTAGACAATTATAGACACTCTGGAAAGCAACGTAGGCCTAAGTTAAGCTGAGTTTTCGTCTTCGAAAGAAAAGGATTTTCAAAAGAATTATCGTAATGAAAGAAAAGGTTTATTGTAATTAAAACTGAATGGAAAAGTTTGAAAAAAAACCCACAAATTGGAAGACATATATTTAAAACCACCCACAGTTTCAAGGGGTCATCTAATGCAACACGGGGCTTCAGTCTGAAACCCGCACTGGGTTTTAGTGTAAATCTCACAGTGGGTTAAGTAAGAGCCTAAAACCCACACTGAATTTTGGTGTAATACTCACAC
>NC_061091.1:29349965-29357465 GCF_015104395.2 Macrobrachium nipponense
TGAAGTTGGTGTTGCCCTTCATCTCGGCCAGGCTCCTCTGGGCGCCGTCCAGCATCTCCTTGTAGGTGTCTCTCTCCCGCCGGTACTTCGTCATGTGCTGGGTCAGCGTGGAGACCTCCTCCGTCATGGCCTTCATTTTGGAGTCGTATTTCATCTTCAGCTTCGTCAGCTCAGTCTTGTTGGTCTTCTCCACGGAGCTCAGCCTGAGAGAGAGAGAGAGAGAGAGAGAGAGAGAGAGAGAGAGAGAGAGATGAGATATTGCTCTATTTCACTGATTTCAAGAGTCTGCTTTTTGTCATAATCTCAGATCAACTAAGCAAAGCCTCATTGATAATTCAGCTTCTAGTTAAAATGCTCATCATTGATGAATATATTAAAAGATTATTATTATTGATTATTATTATTAATTATTATTATATTCCAACATTCTGTTCACTGAGGTAATTTTTGGCCAAGAAAGTAATACGTTATTGGTATTTAGCTTCTGGTTAAAATGGTCATCACTGATGAAGTAAATACTAAAGTATTATTATTATTATTATTATTATTATTATTATTATTATTATTATTATTATTATTATTATTATTATTATTATTATTATTATTATGCAATAATCCAGGTCAACCAAGCAAAGCGTCATTGATGTGATTCAGCATCTAGTTAAGCTGGTCATCATCAATGAAGTAAATACCAAATAAGCTTTTATTATTACGAGCGGAGCGAAATCTTACTGGAAACGGGCTGATTTCAAATACTAATATCTCCAAAAGTATTGAAGACAAAAGAAAACTTCTTTCGGCAGATAAAACCTTACATCTTTAAATGTCATCCCATTTAAGATCTATTTTCAAAGTATCAGTCTAACTGGCAGTCCGGCACGGCCCGGTCCTAACGCCAATGTTCAAATACTAATATCTCCAAAAGAATCGGAGGTACGAGAAAAATTCTTTCTTCAGATATAACCTCACATCTTTCAATTTCATCCCATATAAGATTTATTTAATACCATTTGAAATGCAATAAACAATAAGAGTTCAAAGATACCTAATTAACCCTTTGATGGCTTAACTTGAAGCTTCGCGAGTTATCGCCTCTAGGGCGTCCTACTGATTATTATTATTATTATTATTATTATTATTATTATTATTATTATTATTATTATTATTATTATTATTATTATTATTATTATTATTATTAAGAGTGTAAACCGACTGCTTTTAAATTCAAACTTCCAAAGAATATTATGATGTTCATCTGAAAGAAGTTAGAGATCACTATATATGAGATACAGAAAGAAGAGATTAAGTCATTAGAAAGAATAGCAAAAGATGAATTCAAAATGTGTATCAGCATTATCAATGACTGTTATCATTATCAGAATTATTATTTTAATATTTTACTTACATAATTCTTACATAATTATTAACTTCTTTCGAATCAACCTCCCTATTCTTTGGAAGCTTGAATTTCAAGTCAATGGCCCCTGTGGTGGGCTTCTTCCATATGAATAGGGTTCATCTTCTGAGTAATAATAATAATAATCGTAATAATAATAATAATAGTAATAATAATAGTAATAATGATAATATGCAGGAAGTAAAACCTCTTTTAACCATGTTTTACTGGAAGTAATTGCTGCCTCAGCGGCATTAATTTTATAAAGGTTCTTCTCTATTTTCTTAATTATGTTTTTCTCATTGTGGCTTAAACTGGTGAGCAACGCACCGAAGGTTGGCATGTCTCAAATAGGTAATTAATTATCAAAGTCGATTTTAATTTTATTAAAAAATGCCAGAGGCGGTAGTCAAACTTTCGGGGTATAACCCGTAGAGTGTATCAGGAGTAAAGTTAAATACGATTTCTTTGGCAGGGGCAGCGACGTTCCGTCTTCGACTTTGATAATTACCTATTTGAGATATGCCAACCTTCGGTACGTCTCTCGCCAGTTTAAACAACAATAAGAAAACCATAATTAGGAAAACAGTGAAGAACCTATATAAAATTAGTGCAGCTGAGGCCGCAGTTACTTTTAATTAAATAATAATAATAATAATAATAATAATAATAATAATAATAATAATAATAATAATAATAATAATAATAATAATAATAATAACAAAGAGGACAAATGTATATTTACATAGGAATTATGTGATTAAACGTAAACCGCTCATAGGAATCAAATGTTCAGTCAATGCAGCTCGTTATCGAGTCTATCTATTCATCTACCTGTCTACCTCTGCATGCAGTCGATTTTACTCACTTGCTTTCAAAATTGCTCCTAACATAAAGGACAAACTAATCATTTCACAGGGATGGTTTGACTGAACAAAAACAATTTACAGGCCTTGAAAGTTTAGTGAATTCTGCCTGTTATTGTGTCTACCTATCTACCCGTTTACCTGTCTACCTCTACATGTTACAGATCCTACTCACTTGCTCCTCAACTCCCGGATGGTCGTGTCGTAGCCAGAGGTGTCCTTGGTGGGACGCGAGGCATCCTTTCTTTCAGAGAGCTCCTGCAGTTTTTCGAAGTCCTCGACTTTCCTACGCAGCTCCTCGCTCTGCAAAAGGACAGTTGGGGAAGTCTTAATGAGATTTTCTATTGAAAGAGTGTCTGGAGGGATTCTCTCTCTCTCTCCCTCTCTCTCTCTCTCTCTCTCTCTCTCTCTCTCTCTTTACGGACATTTGATGATGATATGCCACTTACTAATAATATTTTTCATGAATGACATTTGAAGATACTATAATCATAAAACTCTCTCTCCATATTCACTTATATTTAGTGAAAGGACCCGAATCTCTCTCTCTCTCTCTCTCTCTCTCTCTCTCTCTCTCTCTCTCTCTCTCTCTCTCTCTCTCTTGTTACTGATATATTTTTTAAACAATATTTGTCGTGAATGACGTATGAAATAATGTATCTTCCAACCAATTTCCTTATCCACATGTATTTGGTGATAGGACTCAAATCTCTCTCTCTCTCTCTCTCTCTCTCTCTCTCTCTCTCTCTCTCTCTCTCCTTCCCAACAATGCAACAGCAATTCCGCACCTCCTTCCTCCTTTCCCCTTGTAAACAAGAAAACCAAAAAAGCATTCTTCTTCGAACCCACCTCTCTCCTGTAGTAGGAAACCTGGTCCTTGATGGCTTCCTCGTCCCTCCTGTACCTCTCGAGCTGTTGGTTCTTGTCGTCGATGATGTCCATCAGACGTTTCTTCTCCGAGTAGGACGCTGGGTCGAGGGACACCTTGTTGAAACGGTCCTCCAAACTCTTGAGTTGCTCCTGAAGGGAAGAGAAATAAGATGACCTCAGGGTCCGTGAAGATTTGGGAGAGGGAATGACGTGGTGGCTTTTCAGATACCTTGTAAAAATGACCTTATCTTTCATAGAATGACATTTTCTTTCATAAAATGACGTAAGGGAGGGAAATGACCTGGCTTCTCAGAAACCTTGTGGAAATTACCTTTCCTCTCATAATATTCCCTAAGGGTTGACTGAGTTTTGGAAGGGGTGTGACCTGGTTTCTCTGAAACCTTGTAAGAATTACCCTTTATTTCACAAAATGAGCTCAGATTTTATTAAGATGTGGGAGGGAAATGACCTAGCTTCTCAGAAACCTTGTAAAAATTAGCTTTGCTTTCACAATATCACCGAAGGGTTTATTGAGAATTGGGAGGGAAATCTAGCCTCTCGGAAACCTTGTGAACAAAATGGCCTATTTTCATGTCGAAACCCATGAGGGGTTCCGCATTCTAGTCTATTACAGAGGCCATATGGAAGAGATGGATTGCTAAGAAATGAGTTGCAACAGACCATAGTGGTTTGGTGCAAAAGACTACGGTCAAAATGGTTGCAAATGCAACCGATCGTAAAAGATTATAATGCAAGTGGTAACGATGGGGTCCCAGGGTCAACAAGGTGTCGATCTAGAGTGAAATTTTAGAGGAGACTCACGAAGTCCCAAATACTCTTTAATTAGGCATAGGCACAAACACCTGTTTACCTGCATATCTAATTTCTCCTTAATCCAGGTGTCCTGTCTCAGGTTATAAGTCTCACGGAGAGTTCTGAGTTCGATCTCTATCGTGTCGTGGTCCTTCTTCAAAGCCGCGTAATCGTGCTGGTTGTTCTCCCTGGCCGTCGACAGCTAAGGAAACACGAAAGAAAGTAGAGAAGGAAAGTAGAAGAAAGACTTAGATTAAGGCAAGATAAAATCATAAAAATAATTTCTAATATTTTTTCGTCTTTAAGACTGTCTTTGGCTGTTAGGCTTTGTAAAAGCAGTTGTGAAATTGCAAAATAGAACTAAATGCTTTGATTTTTTTCTAAAGGCGTGACTAATTTATTGTCAGAATAGAGGTCAAATAACTGCTTGCATGAAAACAAAAATTGCATGTAAACAAAAGATTAAGCTTTACTAATTAAAAAACAATGGTGAAAGCAAATGCAATAATTAATATGCTTTTGCTTTAAAGGTATTTATTGAGGTTTATTGTTTTAAATATTTGTGGATAGTTTTTTTCGTTGTGAAAAATAAAAATTCAAAATTCCATGCGAACACAAATAACAATGAATTAATTAACAAAATAAAATTATCTTTAAATTTAACTATCGTTCACTAAATGGATCTGATAATATATATATATATATATATATATATATATATATATATATATATATATATGTGTGTGTGTGTGTGTGTGTGTGTGTATGTGTGTGTGCATATATATATATATATATACATATATATATATATATATATATATATATATATATATATATATATATATATATATATATATATATATCCTTCTATCCAAGGTAGGAAGTTAAGTGAAACAGGGACTTAGAAAAAGTATTTTCGTAGTATAGAATTATCTACTAATGTTATTATTAATTTTGTATCTCCTTGTCTAATACTTACATGGATTTTTTTTATCTAGATTTATTACGAGAAATTTAGTTTCTAAGGTATTTTGGGTTAGATATGTAAACTATTGTTTTTGTGTTGAAAAAATAAAATGTAAATATTCCTGATTTCGTGCCTATAATTAATAATCTTGTAACATCTACAAAATTCAACCATAGAATATGAAGAAAATAATAGTATAACATTTTTGGATGTCTTACTTATTAGAAATAACACCAATTTTAGTTTTAAAGCATTTACGAAACCCACGAATAACTTATTATATATTCATTTTTACTTTAACTATGCCAAAGAAATTAAGATGTCAACATTTTCCAGTACGTATCTCAGAGCTCTTAGAATTTGTACTCTGGAATTTTTAGAAGTTGAGTTTAAAATTACTGATAAAATAGGAGTCATTATGTTACCCTCCAAATTTTTTGGAACTTTATAAAAGACGTATTAACCAAATTAAGAATATTCACTGTATACCACATCTTAATTTCATTCCTACTGTACCCATTTGAAAAACTATTGATATTAACTTAGTACTTAAATATAATGATATTTTAAGAAATAAACTAATTAAGAATAGCCCGCCAAATTCAAACAATATTGTATACAGTATTCCTTGTAAAAATGTAATAAGATTTATACTGGGCAAACTTCTAAAGAACTAAAGGGAAGAAGCTCTCAGCACAAATATTCCATATCAAGAGGATTAACAAATAATGGCATTGTGGATCACTGGCGTAAGACAGGCCAAGCTATTAACTGGGATAATTCCTCGATAACCTGCTGAGTCAAAGATCACCGAAAAAGGAATCTGTTGGAGTCTATTTTTATTGAAGCCACGTCAACATAGAATTTAAATCTCCATCCAGGATTATACTGTGATACTCTTTCCTTATCGTTTTTGCTTAAATACGTTGCCCAGATTAACAAACTGTAACCCTGTCCCCTCTTTCTGTTTTTGTATATAAAGATCTGTCAACTTCTATCATATTCAGTGTGAACTTGAAAAATGTAGAATATACTATGAAAGTGCTTGTTCCAAGTCCTTTTCACTTACCTCTCTATCGTGGATTTAGG
This sequence comes from Macrobrachium nipponense, assembly GCF_015104395.2. NCBI lineage: Eukaryota > Metazoa > Arthropoda > Malacostraca > Decapoda > Palaemonidae > Macrobrachium > Macrobrachium nipponense. The sequence goes on from NC_061091.1 coordinate 29,355,967, forward strand.
ATATTCTCAAGTACATATTCTTTTGTGGTACATTGGATATTCATACATACATACATACTACATACATACATATATATATATATATATATATAATACATTATATATATATATTAATATATTATTATATATGGTTATATAATACAGTGGACCCCATATTCGCGGGGTATATGTTCCAGACACTTCCAGACACCCCATGCATAGCTAGAGTCCGCGAATACTTAGAACCCCAATAAAAATTCTAAGAACTGCCTATTTTGTTAGTTCAAACTCAAGAAAAACCCACCAAAAATGCTTATATGTGGTTATTTTAATAATTTTAGCACATAAATTGCATATAATCATGAAATTGACTTGAAAATCCAGTAATTTGTGGATATCACTCGATCGAAAACTACCGTGAATACGTGAATTTCCCACGAATAATGGGTAGATATGGTCCATTGAGAAATTCGCGAATACGGGGTCCACTGTGTATGTATGTATGTATGTATGTATGTGTATATATATACACAGATGTATTCATATGTACATTAGTAGTCTGCATCATCGTTTGACAGAGGCAGTAGTCAATAAAAAAAATTAACAAATACTAACAAATATAAAGATTTACAAAAAATAACTTCACTAAAAAATTTAAAACATTTAAAAAATCACATAAAATTCTTGCATGGCTCCTTACCAACCAAGAACTTAAAAAAGAAAAATGTTAAAAAAAAACAAAGAATAAAGAAAAAGAAAAAATAACAGAATCAAGGAATCTATAACTGGTAAAAATACCAAATGAAATTAAATTTTTGAATCATGAGGAAACTGCAAAAAATAGATCTACAAAAATTCAGTTTGCTGCAAAGATCTGTTTATGAATTAAATAGGTCAGAAAAATAACTAAGAAGAATTATTGGAATTCTATTACAATAAAATCCAAAATAACACACAAAATTTATATTTAAATTTTAGAAAATTCTTTTATAAGGACACACAACATAAGATAAGAATTGGGTTTTTTCCAAGTAAAATCTATAAAAAAGACGATTTAAAGAAGAATTTTTTAAATGAGCAAAAAATTAAATGAAAACGTAGAGTACTCAAGTAATGCTTTGTTAGCTGAAGAATGTTATTTTTAAACACATGATTGCATAAGGATTCTGTAAATAAACAGAAGGTGAAAAGTAAAAAAATAAACAAGTAATGCTTTGTTAGCTGAAGAACAAATAAAAAATTCTATATGAACTAATTACCTCCTTGTTCTCCAGGGCAGTAGTGTACTAAAAGAAAGAGAGAAAGAAAGAAAGCAAAATGTCTTATATATCAGCTCTGAATAAGGTTTTCTTTCACCTGTCAGGACTTTCAGTTAAGTCTACTATAAAACTGAGCAAAGTATAATACAAAACATAAAATAAAAGTAGCCGTTGAAATCGTTTTTTTAATAATGCATAGACTTGATTTGAAATCAGATATGCATAGATGTCGGTGTGGAGGAAATCAGTTTGCAATTGAAA
>NC_061091.1:29364965-29397465 GCF_015104395.2 Macrobrachium nipponense
ATGAAATAATTTCTAAAAATAAAGCAAAGTTATTAAGAAATATCTTTCTTCAAGTCACTGCAAAATAAATTGTAAGAACATTAAAGATATACATAAAAGAATATTCACAATGGCCCTAAGAATAGTTAATATAATTATTAAAGTATATTTTAGTGAGAAAAAAAAGAATAAAGATCTTTCAAGTTTGCTTACTTTCCTCCAAGATACGAAACAAACAGGCAAAACAGGATGCAGACAGATAACAGACATGCAGTTTTCCAGAATCATCATAACAATAACACATATGAAAGTTTAGATTCGCAGAGTTCAGGTAGAGAGAGACAGATCGCGTTCTATCTGAACATTCATTTTTCTGGGTTATTATTTTTTTCCTTGACATGTCCTAAGTCTTAAATTTCATCCTCAGGATTTTTTGGTCGTGATATTGTCTGATTTATAAATTTTTGCTCTAGAATTCACAAATTTCTATGTTATTTTTTTGGCGGGGATACGTCGTAAGTCAGACATTTCTCTCTGAGGATTTTTTGGTATTGAAATGTCTAATTTATATATATTCTTGATTTTTATTTATAAATTCTAAAGATTCAACATGGAATTGTGTAGGATTCACAAATGTTTACGAATTATTATTTTTTCACCGGGTGTGTCCTAGGTCTTACACTTCGTCCTTAGGATTCTTTGGTTAATTTTTGGTTGTGAAATGTTTATTCTATGAGACTTTGTTCTAAAATTCACAACGTTTTATGACTTATTAATTTTTTTAGACATGTCCTACGTCAGACAATTCCTCCTGAGGATTTGGTTTGCTCTTGAAATGTCTAAGTTATAAAGTTTTTCTCAATTTTATCTATAAATGTTTAAAATTCAACATGGCATTTAGTAGAATTCACAAAGTTTTATAAATTATTATTTCCTTCTGGATACGTCTTAAGTCAAGACATTATAACCTGAGGATTTATTGTCTTGAAATGTCCAATTTATAAATCATTGCTCGATTTTTGTGTAGAAATGTCTAAAGTTTATTAATATTTGTAATTTATTCACATAATTGTTCCCCTTACAAACCGGCACGCAAACCATCTATAATTTATAACAACCATATTTATAAATAACCTAGATAAATTATTTACTAATAAAAGTGTTGAAAAAGAATAAATATAAAACCTATCACAAAACAAATATATTTTCGAAGTCAGTCTCGCCCACACTGAACGTAAAACAAAAATCTTGTCATTTCTGCACTACACTTTTCTGAAATATTCTTCTGTTAGATATGACTTTTTCTATTACACAGACTTTTTTTTCTTTCTAAAAATGTTCCAAGCAAAATCCGTTTGTGCTAATGGATTTACATACCTAAAACTTCCTAGCTTGTGAATATATTTATGGAAACAAATATTCATTGTTCCAACAATAAATAAAGGCCCCTATCGTTCTTCTGATGCTAAAGTTGGACACATTATTCACGCTGGCCAACTTTGGGGAATTTCACAAAAGTATTCAGAAACCTTTTATTTTGGGCCTGCATAGTTTTTTGTTAATATTTGCCAAAAGGGGTGACCTAGATATGCCCGTATGGGTAAATTGTATTACATTCTAAACCATTTAATATGTTTTCGGATAAAATCAAAATGTCTTCATGGCTGTTGTTTTTAAGAGACATTTGCACGATTTGGACTTGAGATTACAAATCGCTATCCTTTAAAATACCCCAAAATTCCTATCTCCTTAGTAACTCATCAACACTTCCACTACTTATGTCATCTCAAATAACTGTTTTCCAATTTCATCTTCCTGAGAACCCTCCCTCGACTAACCTTCTACCAAAACCCCCAATTCAACCTTAGGAAATATTCTCAGCTTTAGCAGGAAAGCTAATCTCCTTTCTACAACCTCCAAATCCTTCGTCTTTCTCAGCACCTTCTTTCCCCTTCGGTATGTCGTCCCCTTCCGAGTGTCTCCCTCTTCAGTATGTCCTTCCCTTCAGTATGTGCCTCCTTGAAAATGTCGCCCCTTTCATTATGTCCTCCCCTTCAAAATGCCGTCCACTTCAGTATGCCCTCAACTTCAGTGTTTTCCCATCCAGAATGCCGTCTTGCTAAGCTTCTTTCTACAATCTCTACCTCCCTAGTCTTTCTAAACGCGCTTGCCCTTTCAGTATACAATCCACTTCAGTATGTAATTAAATTCCCCTTCAGTAAGTCGACTAAGCTAAACTTTCTACAACATCTTCCTCTTCCGTCTCTCTCAACGCCCTTGACTCTTCAGTATACCTCGTCCCTCAGAATGACGGCCCCTCTTCAGTATGTCCACCCATTCAATATGTCGTTTAAACTAAACTCCTTCATGCAACCTCTAATTCTCCGTCTTTCTCAACTCCTTTGCCCCTTCAGTATGTCGACCCCTTCAGTATATCGTCCTATTCAGAGTGTTTTTCCCTTCACATTTCGACCCCTTCAGTATGACGTCTAAGCTACGCTTTTTTATAAAACCCCTAACTCCTTGGTCTTTCTCAGTCGTCCCTTTCAGAATGACGTCCGTCTTCAGAATGTTGTCCCCTTCAGAAAGTCATCCTCTTCAGTATGCCATCCTCTTCAGAATGTCTTCCACTTCAGAATCGTCCCTTTCAGTAAGTCGTCCCCTTCAGTAAGTCTTCCCTGTCAGAATGCCATTACTTTCAGTAAGTCATCCCCTTCAGAATATCAACCCCTTTAGAATGTCGTCCTATTCATTATGTCATCTCCTTCATTAAGTCATCCCTTCAGAATGTCATCCCACTTCTCTAAGTCTTCAGAATGTTGTCCCCTTCAGTGGGTCGTCCCTTTAAGATTGCAATCCCTTCAATAAGTCGTCCCCTTCAGAATGTCATCCCCTTCTGTAAATCATCCCTTTAATAAGAGTGTCTTCCTCCTCAGATTGTCGTCCCCTTTAGTATTCCCTCCCCTTCAGAATGTCATCCCCTTCAGAGTCTCTTCCCTTCAGAATATCACCCCCTTCAGTACGCCATCCCCTTCAGATTGTCTTTCCGTTGAATGCGTCTCCCCCTCAGAATATCATCCCCTTCAGTAAGTTGTCCCCTTCCGAATGATGTAGCTATCAGACTGTCTTCCCCTTCAGAATATCATCCACCTTCAATAAGTCGTCCCCTTCAGAACATAATCCGTTCAGTAAGTCGACCCTTTTAGAATCTCCTCCCATTCAGTAACTCATCCCCTTCAGAGCATCTTCCTTTACAGAATATCATCCCTTTCAGTAAGTCGTCAAGTTTAAAAGGTCGTCCCCTTCAGAGCGTCTTCTCCTAAAGAACATCATCCCCTTCAGTAAGTGGTCCTGTCGACTTCAGAGTGTGACTTCAAGAGTGTCGCCCACTTCATAATGACGTCTGCTAAAGAGTTTGTTCCCCTTTTGTATGACCTCCCCTTCAGAATCTCATCCCATTCAGTATTATCTGACCTTCAGAATGTTATCCCCTTCAGTATAACCTCCCATTCAGAATGTCACCCCATCAGTATAACTTCACCTACAGAATGTCATTACCTTCAGTATGACCTCCCCTTCAGAATGTCATCACCTTCCATATGATACCCCCTTCAGAATGTCATCCCCCTTCAGTATGATACCGCCTTCAGAATGTCATCCCCTTCAGAATATCATCTCATTCAGAATGCCATACCTTCAGAATATCATCCCCTTCAGTAAGTCGTCCCCTTCAGAATGCCATAGCCATCAGACTGTCTTCCCCTTCATATTACCGTCCCCTTTAGAATATTGTCCCCTTCAGTAAGTCGTCCTCTTCGAACGTCTTCCCCTTCAGAAAGTTGACCCCTTCAGTGTCTTTCCCGTTAAAGAATATCGACCCCATCAGAATGTCTTTTCCTTTATAATATCGTCCCTTTTCATTGTGTCTTCCCCTTCAGAATGTCGACCCCTTCAGAATGTCATCCTCTTCAGTAAGTCGTCCCCTTCAGTATGCTGTCCACTTCAGAATGTCGTCCCCTTCAGTATTTTGTCCTCTCAGTAAAACCTCCATTTCAGTATATAGTCCCCTTCATGGTGTCTTCCCCTTCAGTATGTGGCTCTCTTCAGTATATCATCCCGTTCAGTATATCGTCCCTTTCAGTATATCGCCCCCTTCAGAATGTCGTCCTCTTCAGAATGTCATCCCATTCAAAATGTCGTCCGCTTCAGTACATCGTCCCATTCAGAATGTAGCCCTCTTCAGAATGACGTCCCCTTTATGGTGTCTTCCCCTTCAGTATGTCTTCCCTTTCAGAATGTCGTCCCCTTCAGTATGTTGCCCCCTTCAGAATGTCGCCTCCTTTATGGTGCCTTCCATTGGAGAATGTCGTCTACTTCAGTACGTCGACCCCCTTCAGAATGTCGTCCTCTTCAGAATATCGTCCCCTTCATTTATGTAGTCCTGTCCCCCAGAATATTCGGACCCCTTCCGTAATGTCGCTCCTTCAGAATATGTCCCCTTCAGGTATGTTGTTGTCCCTTCAGGAAAATGTCATCCCCTCAGAAAATTTGTAGAGTCCCCGTCGGAATGCCGTCCCCTTCAGAATATCGTCCCTTTCAGTATGTCGTCTCCTTCAGTATGTCTTCCTCTTCAGAATGCTGTCCCCTTTAGAATGCCGTCGTCTTCAGAATGTACTCTTCAGCATATCGCCACCTTAAAAATGTCGTCCCTTTCTGAATATCGGCCTCTTTGGAATGATCTCCCTTTCAGTATAACTTCCCCTTCAGTATATCTTCCCTTTCAGTATGTCGTCATCTTCAGGATGTCGTCCCTTCCAGTATTCTGTCTCACTTCAGTATGTCCATCCTTTCTGAGTGTTTTCCCCTTGAGAATACCATCAGGCTAAACTCCTTTCTACAACCCCTGATTCCTCTCCTTCAGAATATCCTGCCCCTTCAGTAGGTCGTCTAACCTCCTCACCAGGGAATCGCGAGCCTTTTTGGCCAGGCGTAGGTCCCTCTCGGCCTTCTCCTTGGCCTTCTTGAACTCGGAGAGCTCGTCCCTCATCTCCTCCCGCTCCTTGAGCCAGGACGTCGTCAGCTCCTTCTGACGCTCCTCCGCCTGGGAGACGCTGGTCTTCTCCTCGTCCAGCTGAAGAAAGGAGGAGGAGGAGGAGGAGGAGGAGGAGGAGAAGAAGGAGGAGGTCGAGCACCAACGGAGGTAGATGAATCAGCGAAGTCGAGAGGAAAGAAAAGAAGATAAAAACCATAAAGTAGGAGAGAGAAAGGGATATTAAAAAGGAAAATAAGTTGGATGAAGGGAAGGATAAGGAAAAGGAAATATTCAGAGGACATCAATATTCAAGAGGAATGAAGAGAAGATAAAGAACATTAAGTAGAAGAAGAGGGTAAAAGATATAAACAAAGATCAGGTGGGAAAGGGAAAAGGGAAAGGAAGGGTAAAGATTAAGAGGACATAAATATAAATAAGGAATGAGAAGCACTATCTCGGAAACACTGAGAAACACCACTCAACATGAACGGACAGACAAATTCTACTAAAAGTCAATACTTCAAATCATATAGTAAACGAGGCAGTTAGCAGAATATTATCAGCATTATTTTTGCATTAATAAGTTTGCCTGCTTCTTGTTCTGCTGTATATTATACACGGTGCATCAAGAAGACTATCAAATTGCCATGCACGTTACAGAATGCAATTAATCTACATTGCAAGCAACTGAGAGAATATATATAAATCTACTGTATACTATAAAAGTATTGCTTCTTGCCTAGAATAGTCAAATCTAGTTACTATGAATTTCACGCGAATATAAAGAGACTATATAATTTTATATTATCTATAAATGATTACCATATTATAATTCTATGTTATCTATAAATAATTACCATATTACAAGGGTATTTGAAAGCAATTGCATGTTAAGAACTAATATGAAACACATGGATTTACATTGTAGATAGTAAATGATTAACAGATTAAAAAATTTTACTTAATGTTTTACTAATAATGTTATAAATGTCCATTTTTTCTGACTGGGAAAATAATGTAAGTCAGTGGTAAATAAACTAGAACATTGGAAAAACAAACTTATTTTTCAATGGTGATTGACATAAATTTAAGCAGTAATATTATTCTAAACCGTTACTACAGAAGCCACAGCTGGACCATGCATTTTACGCACTGGTAAATTAAGCTTTAAATATTCAACAAAACTAAAGAAAATTATTTGTAAAGACAACAACATTAAAAAATAAAGACATATATGAACCATGAACTATACGGTCTATAGCAGCATAATCACATGTATAGTATATAAGAGTCCCAGACTCGACAGAGAAGAATATACTGAATGTGATTTGAAGACCCATCACTCGCAGATCTCACTTACCTTGAATTGAAGCTTTTCAAGGGCGAGCTTCGCCTCTCTCTCAGATTTCTCTGTGTATTTCAGGTTATCCTCAAACTCCTTCAATTTCTTCTCAAGGGACGCCGCCGTCTGTTGGGCTGCCGCCAGCTGCGGCGAGACAGAGCAAGGGAGGAAAAAGATTGAGTGCATCAGACGGTTGTGATCGAGAGAGAGATGGCGGGGATAGAGGAGAGAGGCTCAAGGTTGTCTAGTTATGGGAGAAAGTTGGAAAACAATGAACAGCTGCAGAAAACCGTTTTTTCGGGATGGGAGTAAGTTGGAAACAATGAACAACTGTAGGGAGCTGTTCTTTCATGATGGGAGAAAGTGGTTGAAAATGGTTGAAAGTCTGTCTTGTGGAGGAAGCAATTTGGAAAAACTGGTTAAATATCTGTGTTCTGTTGGGAGAAAGTTGGAAAAGATGAAACATCTAAAGTAAATGGTTGAACGCCTGTCTTGTGGTGGGAGAAAGTTGGAAAAGGATAAAAAAAAAAAAAAAAACTCCAGAAAATGGTGGTGGAACATCTGACTGTGGCGGGAAATAAAGTAAAAAATATAAAAGATACAGAAATTATTCAAATGGAAGCTTTCCAATGCCAAAGTACTCAGAGAACCCAGAAAAGGTAATATAGTACATAGCAAAAATTCTTCCTTTCTCTTCAGATTAATAGAAATATGGATACATATTTTGTAAGCAGTATGTATTCTTCCCTAACAGTATTTAGGAGATATTATCTTATTTATAATGAATTTAAATTTCAAGGAACGAAACGCATCCATAGAATCATAAATTTCAATAAGATATTAACCACAAACAAAAGTAAAACTGACAATTCTAATAAAAGTGATAAACTCTCATCTTTTATTCAACTAAATAAAAGTAAAACAAAATCAATGTTGTATACATTAAGGAAATTATACTTCTTAAAACAGAATACATTTCCTTACAAATAAAAATAAGTCAAAATGCACACTTTAATAAAATTGTTTCCCTAAAAAGAAAATATATTTCCTTTGTAATTTCTCGCTGTAAGAGAAAATGCGAAATACATGATCCCCTTATTAAAGAAATAATCTAATATAAGCATCGTGAGATTGACCCAGAAATGTGTCATTCAGGATCATGCAATATGATGCTAAAAAAGAAGTTAAAAATAATTTCAAATAAAGCAGAAATACCGGGAGATTGGTGGTCCCTGTGACATGTAAACAATACAGGATAATAACTTCACAAGTTGGGATAAAAATCTCCAAAAACGTCTGCATTCAAATGGATAAACGGATGGATGGACTGAGTCAAAGAATGGGTGGATGTTTGAGTCAAAGAATGGATGGATGGATGAATCAATGAATGAAAGGCTGGGTGGATGAATGAATCAAATAATGAATGACTGGCTGAGTCAAAGAATTGATTGATGGTTTAGTAAAAGAATGGATGGTCGCTGTGTCAATAAATAAATGGATGGTTGGATGGATGAATCAATAAATGAATGGATGGGCGGATGGATGAATCAATAAATGCATGGATAGGGGGATGAATGAATAAATGAATGGATGGATGGGTGAGTTTATGAATGAATGGAAGCGTGAATCAATGGATGGATGACTCAGTGGAAGGGAGGAAAACGATTGAGTGCATCAGACGGTTGTGATCGAGAGAGATGACGGTGATGAAGGAGAGAGACTGAAGGAGAGAAATTGCTGAATTGAACATCTGCCTTGTGTTGGGAGTAAGTTGGAAAAGTGAAGTTAATGGTTGTCTAGTTATGGGAGAAAGTTGGAAAACAATGAACAGCTGTAGAACACTGTTCAGTCTTGATGGGAGAAAGTTCGAATGATATGAAAAATTGTAGAAAATGGTTGAAAGTCTGTCTTATGACGGGAGAACGTTCCTAAAACGAAAAAAAATTGGTGGGGGTGAATAACATGTGGCAGAAGCAATTTGGAAAAACTGGTTAAATATCTGTGTTCTGTTGGGAGAAAGTTGGGAAAATGTGAAAAATCTGTAGGAAATGGTTGAACGCCTGTCTTGTGGTGGGAGAAAGTTGAAAAAGATGAAACATGTGTAGGAAATGGTAGAAAGCCTGTCTTGTAGTTGGGGAAAGTTGGAAAAACATGAAACATCTGTAGAGAGAGGGTTAAACGCCTGTCTTGTGGTGGGAGAAAGTTGGAAAACGATGAAACATATGTAGGAAGTGGCTGAACGCCTGTCTTGTGGTGGGAGAAAGTTGGAAAACGATGAAACATATGTAGGAAGTGGCTGAACGTCTGTCTTGTAGTGGGAGAAAGATGTAAAAAGATTTAAAAAAAAAAACTGTAGAAAACGGAGGTGGAACATCTGTCTGTGGCGGAAATAAAGTAAAAAATATAAAAGATGCAGGAATTATTCAAATGGAAGCTTTGCAATGCCAAAGTACTCAGAGAACCCAGAAAAGGTAATATAGTACACAGCAAAAAAGTCCTTGCTTTCTCTTCAGATTAACAGAAAAGTGAATACATATTTTGTACGGAAGTATGCATTCTTCCCTAACAGTATTTAGGAGATATTATCTTATTTATAATAAATTTATATTTTAAGGAAGGAAACGCATCCATAGAATCATAAATTTCAATAAAATGTTAACCACAAACAAAGTAAAACTGACAATTCTAATAAAAGTGATAAACTCTCGTCTTTTATTCAACCGAATAAAAGCAAAATAAAATCAATGTTGTATACATTAAGGAAATTATACTTCTACAAAAAGAATACATTTCCTTACAAATAAAAAAAAAGTAAAAATGTACACTTTAATAAAATTGTTTCCCTAAAAAAAATATATATTTCCTTTGTAATTCCTCGCGTAAGAGACCATGCGAAATACTTGATCTCCTTAAAAAAGAAATGATTTAATATAAGCATCGTGAGATGGACCCAGAAATGTATCATTCAGGATCATGCAATATGATGCTAAAAAGGAAGTTAAAAATAATTTCAAATAAAGCAGAAATACCGGGAGATTGCTGGTCCCTGTGACATGTAAACAATGCAGGATAATCTCTTCACAAGTTGGGATAAAAATCTCCAAAAAAGTCTGCATACAAATGGATAAACGGATGGATGGCTGAGTCAAAGAATGGGTGGATGGATGTGTCAATGGATGAATGAAAGGATGGGTGGATGAATGAATCAAAGAATGAATGAGTGGCTGTGTCAAAGAATTGATTGATGGTTGAGTAAAAGAATGGATGGTCGCTGTGTCAATAAATGAATGGATGGTTGGATGGATGAATCAATAAATGAATGGATGGGCGGATGGATGAATCAATAACTGCATGGATGGGGGGATGAATGAATAAATGAATGGATGGATGGGTGAGTTTATGAATGAATGGAAGCGTGAATCAATGGATGGATGACTCTGTGGAAGGGAGGAAAAGGATTGAGTGCATCAGACGGTTGTGATCGAGAGAGATGACGGTGATGAAGGAGAGAGACAGAAGGAGAGAAATTGCTGAATTGAACATCTGCCTTGTGTTGGGAGTAAGTTGGAAAAGTGAAGGGAATGGTGGTCTACTTATGGGAGAAAGTTGGAAAACAATGAACAGCTGAAGAAAGGTGTTCTTTCATGATGGGAGAAAGTTGGAATAATATGAAATATAGTAGAAAATGGTTGGAAGTCTGTCTTATGGTGGGAGAAAGCTGCTAAAGAGATAAAAAAAAAGGGGGCTGAAAACATGGTTGAAAGCCTGTCTTGTGGCGGAAGCAATTTGGAAAAATGGTTAACTATCTGTGTTCTGTTGGGAGAAAGTTGGAAAAGATGAAACATCTAAAGGAAATGGTTGAACGTTTGTCTTGTGGTGGGAGAAAGTTGGAAAAAGATAAAGAAAATGTTGGTGGAACATCTGACTGTGGCGGAAATGAAGTAAAAAATCTAAAAGATGCAGGAATTATTCAAATGGAAGCTTTCCAATGCCAAAGTACTCAGAGAACCCAGAAAAGGTAATATAGTACATAGCAAAAATTCTTCCTTTCTCTTCAGATTAAGAGAAATATGAATACATATTTTGTAAGGAAGTATATATTCTTCCCTATCAGTATTTAGGAGAAATTATCTTAATTATTATGAACTTAAATTTCAATGAACGAAACGCATCCATGGAATCATAAATTTCAATAAAATACTAACCACAAACAAAAGTGATGCTGACAATTCTAATAAAAGAGATAAACTCTCATCTTTTATTCAACTGAATAAAAGCAGAACAAAATCAATGTTGTATACATTAAGGAAATTATACTTCTACAAACAGAATACATTTCCTTACAAATAAAAAGAAGTCAAAATGCACACTTTAATAAAATTGTGTTTCCCTAAACAGACTATATATTTCCTTTGTAATTTCTCGCGTAAGAGAAAATGCGAAATAATTGATCTCCTTATAAAAGAAATAATTTAATATAAGCATCGTGAGATTGACCCAGATATGTGTCATTCAGGATCATGCAATATGATGCTAAAAAAGACGTTAAAAATAATTTCAAATAAAGCAGAAATACCGGGAGATTGGTGGTCCCTGTGACATGTAAACAATGCAGGATAATAACTTCACAAGTTGGGATAAAAATCTCCAAAAAAGTCTGCATACAAATGGATAAACGGATGGATGGCTGAGTCAAATGGATGGATGGTTGAGTCAAAGAATGGATGGATGGATGTGTCAATGGATGAATGAAAGGATGGAAGGATGGATGAATCAATGAGTGAAAGGCTGGGTGGATGAATGAATCGAAGAATAGATGAGTGGCTGAGTCAAAGAATTGATTGATGGTTGAGTCAAAGAATGGATGGTTGCTGTGTTAATAAATGAATGGATGGTTGGATGGATGAATCAATAAATAATTGAATGGGTGGATGGATGAATCAATAAATGCATGGATGGGGGGATGAATGAATAAATGAATGGATGGATGGGTGAGTTTATGAATGAATGGAAGCGTGAATCAATGGATGGATGACTCAGTGGAAGGGAGGAAAAGGATTGAGTGCATCAGACGGTTGTGATCGAGAGAGATGACGGTGATGAAGGAGAGAGACTGAAGGAGAGAAATTGCTGAATTGAACATCTGCCTTGTGTTGGGAGTAAGTTGGAAAAGTGAAGTTAATGGTTGTCTACTTATGGGAGAAAGTTGGAAAACAATGAACAGCTATAGAACACTGTTCTTTCATGATGGGAGAAAGTTGAAATAATTTGGAAAATTGTAGAAAAGGGTTGAAAGTCTGTCTTATGGCGGGAGAAAGTTCCTAAAACCAAAAAAAAAAATTGGTGGGGGTGAATAACATGTTGCAGAAGCAATTTGGAAAAACTGGTTAAATATCTGTGTTCTGTTGGGAGAAAGTTGGGAAAATGTGAAAAATCTGTAGGAAATGGTTGAACGCCTGTCTTGTGGTGGGACAAAGTTGAAAAAGATGAAACATGTGTAGGAAATGGTAGAAAGCCTGTCTTGTAGTGGGACAAAGTTGAAAAAGATGAAACATGTGTAGGAAATGGTAGAAAGCCTGTCTTGTAGTGGGGGAAAGTTGGAAAAGCATGAAACATCTGTAGGGAGAGGGTTAAACGCCTGTCTTGTGGTGGGAGAAAGTTGGAAAACGATGAAACATATGTAGGAAGTGGCTGAACGCCTGTCTTGTGGTGGGAGAAAGTTGGAAAAAGATAAAAAAAAACTGTAGAAAATGGAGGTGGAACATCTGTCTGTGGCGGAAATGAAGTGAAAAATATAAAAGATGCAGCAATTATTCAAATGGAAGCTTTGCAATGCCAAAGTACTCAGAGAACCCAGAAAAGGTAATATATTATATAGCAATAGCAAAACTTCTTCCTTTCTCTTCAGATTAACAGAAATATGAATACATATTTTGTAAGGAAGTATGTATTCTTCCCTGTCAGTATTTAGGAGAAATTATCTTAATTATTATGAACTTAAATTTCAATGAACGAAACGCATCCATGGAATCATAAATTTCAACAAAATACTAACCACAAACAAAAGTGATGCTGACAATTCTAATAAAATTGGTAAAATCTCATCTTTTATTCAACTGAGTAAAAGGAGAACAAAATCAATGTTGTATACATTAAGGAAATTATGCTTCTACAAACAGAATACATTTCCTTAAAATTCAAAGAAATTATAATATACACTTTAATAAAATTGTGCTTCCCAAAACAGACTATATATTTCCTTTGTAATTTCTTGCGTAAGAGAAAATGCGAGATACATGATCTTATAAAAGATATAATTTAATATTAGCAACGTGAGATGGACCCAGAAATGTGTCATTCAGGATCATGCAATATGATGCTAAAAAAGAAGTTAAAAATAATTTCAAATAAAGCAGAAATACCGAGAGATTGCTGGTCCCTGTGACATGTAAACAATGCAGGATAATGATTTCACAAGTTGGGATAAAAATCTCCAAAAAATAAATCTGCATACAAATGGATAAACGGATGGATGGTTGAGTCAAAGAATGGATGGATGGATGTGTCAATGGATGACTGAAAGGATGGAAGGATGGATGAATCAATGAGTGAAAGGCTGGGTGGATGAATGAATCAAAGAATGGATGACTGGCTTAGCCAAAGAATTTATTGATGGTTGAGTAAAAGAATGGATGGTCGCTGTGTCAATAAATGAATGGATGGTTGGATGGATGAATCAATAAATGAATGGATGGGCGGATGGATGAATCAATAAATGCATGGATAGGGGGATGAATGAATAAATGAATGGATGGATGGGGGAGTTTATGAATGAATGAATGAATGGAAGCGTGAATCAATGGATGGATGACTCAGTGGAAGGGAGGAAAAGGATTGAGTGCATCAGACGGTTGTGATCGAGAGAGATGACGGTGATGAAGGAGAGAGACTGAAGGAGAGAAATTGCTGAATTGAACATCTGCCTTGTGTTGGGAGTAAGTTGGAAAAGTGAAGGGAATGGTTGTCTACTTATGGGAGAAAGTTGGAAAACAATGAACAGCTGAAGAAAGGTGTTCTTTCATAATGGGAGAAAGTTGGAATAAAATGGAAAGTTGTAGAAAATGGTTGAAAGTCTGTCTTATGGCGGGAGAAAGTTGCTAAAGAGATAAAAAAAAGGGGGGTCAGAAAACATGGTTGAAAGTCTGTCTTGTGGCAGAAGCAATTTGGAAAAACTGGTAAAACATCTGTTCTGTTGGGAGAAAGTTGGAAAAAGATGAAAAATCTGTAGGAAATGGTAGAAAGCCTGTCTTGTGGTGGGAGAAAGTTTGGAAAAGATGAAAAATCTGTAGGAAGTGGCTGAACGCCTGTCTTGTGGTGGGAGAAAGTTGGAAAAAGATAAAAAAAAAACCTGTATAAAATGGTGGTGGAACATCTGACTGTGGCAGAAATGAAGTAAATAATATAAAAGATGCAGGAATTATTCAAATGGAAGCTTTCCAATGCCAAAGTACTCAGAGAACCCAGAAAAGGTAATATAGTACATAGCAAAAAGTTCTTGCTTTCTCTTCAGATTAAGAGAAATGTGAATACATATTTTGTACGGAAGTATGTATTCTTCCCTAACAGTATTTAGGAGACATTATCTTATTTATAATGAATTGAAATTTCAAGGAAGGAAACGCATTCATGAAATCATAAATTTCTATAAAATATTCACAACCAAAGTAAAATTGACAATTCTAATAAAAGTTATAAACTCTCGTCTTTTATTCAACTGAATAAAAGTAAAACAAAATCAATGTTGTATACATTAAGAAAATTATACTTCTACAAACAGAATACATTTCCTTAGAATAAAAAGAAATCATAATGTACACGTTAATAAAATTGTGTTTCCCTGAACAGAATATATATTTCCTTTGTAATTTCTCGCGTAAGAGAAAATGCGAAATACATGATCCCCTTATTAAAGAAATAATTTAATATAAGCATCGTGAGATTGACCCAGAAATGTGTCATTCAGGATCATGCAATATGATGCTAAAAAAGAAGTTAAAAATAATTTCAAATAAAGCAGAAATACCGGGAGATTGCTGGTCCTTGTGATATGTAAACAATGCAGGATAATCACTTTACAAGTTGGGATAAAAATCTCCAAAAAAAAGTCTGCATACAAATGGATAAACGGTTGGATGGCTGAGTCAAATGGATGGATGGTTGAGTCAAAGAATGGATGGATGGATGTGTCAATGGATGAATGAAAGGATGGGTGGATGGATGAATCAATGAGTGAAAGGCTGGGTGGATGAATGAATCAAAGAATGGATGACTGGCTGAGTCAAAGAATTGATTGATGGTTGAGTCAAAGAATGGATGGTTGCTGTGTCAATAAATGAATGGATGGGTGGATGGATGAATCAATAAATGCATGGATGGGGGGATGAATGATAAATGAATGGATGGATGGGTGAGTTTATGAATGAATGGAAGCGTGAATCAATGGATGGATGACTCAGTGGAAGGGAGGAAAAGGATTGAGTGCATCAGACGGTTGTGATCAAGAGAGATGACGGTGATGAAGGAGAGAGACTGAAGGAGAGAAATTGCTGAATTGAACTTCTGCCTTGTGTTGGGAGTAAGTTGGAAAAGCGAAGTTAATGGTTGTCTAGTTATGGGAGAAAGTTGGAAAACAATGAACAGCTGTAGAACACTGTTCAGTCTTGATGGGAGAAAGTTGGAATAATATGGAAAATTGTAGAAAAGGGTTGAAAGTCTGTCTTATGACGGGAGAACGTTCCTAAAACGAAAAAAAAATTGGTGAGGGTGAATAACATGTGGCAGAAGCAATTTGGAAAAACTGGTTAAATATCTGTGTTCTGTTGGGAGAAAGTTGGGAAAATATGGAAAATCTGTAGGAAATAGTAGAAAGCCTGTCTTGTGGTGGGAGACAGTTTGAAAAAGATAAAAACCTGTAGAAAATGGTGGTGGAACATCTGTCTGTGGCAGGAAATGAAGTGAAAAGTCTAAAAGATGCAGAAATTATTCAAATGGAAGCTTTCCAATGCCAAAGTACTCAGAGAACCCAGAAAAGGTAATATAGTACATAGCAAAAATTCTTCCTTTCTCTTCAGATTAAGAGAAATATGAATACATATTTTGTAAGGAAGTATGCATTCTTCCCTATCAGTATTTAGGAGAAATTATCTTAATTATTATGAACTTAAATTTCAATGAACGAAACGCATCCATGGAATCATAAATTTCAATAAAATACTAACCACAAACAAAAGTGATGCTGACAATTCTAATAAAAGTGATAAACTCTCATCTTTTATTCAACTGAATAAAAGCAGAACAAAATCAATGTTGTATACATTAAGAAAATTATACTTCTACAAACAGAATACATTCCCTTACAATTCAAAGAACTTATAATGTACACTTTAATAAAATTGTGTTTCCATAAACATAATATATATTTCCTTTGTAATTTCTCGCTGTAAGAGAAAATGTGAAATACATGATCCCCTTATTAAAGAAATAATTTAATATAAGCATCGTGAGGTGGACCCAGAAATGTGTCATTCAGGATCATGCAATATGATGCTAAAAAAGAAGTTAAAAATAATTTCAAATAAAGCAGAATTACCGGGAGATTGCTGGTCCCTGTGACATGTAAACAATGCAGGATAATCACTTCACAAGTTGGGATAAAAATCTCAAAAAAAAATCTGCATACAAATGGATAAGCGGATGGATGTCTGAGTCAAAGAATGGATGGATGGTTGAGTCAAAGAATGGATGGATGGTTGAGTCAAAGAATGGATGGATGGATGTGTCAATGAATGAATGAATGGATGTGTGGATGGATGAATCAACGAATGAAAGGCTGGGTGAATGGATGAATCAAAGAATGGATGAATGGCTGAGTAAAAGAATGGAGGGATGGATGTGTCAATAAATGAATTGATGGGTGGTAGATGAATCAGTGAATGAATGGATGGCCGGATGGATGAATCAGTGAATGAATGGATGGGGCGATGGATGAATCAATGAATGGATGGATGGATGAGTTAATGAATGAATGATGAATGAATGGAAGGGTGAATCAATGGATGGATGAGTCAATGGATGAATGATGAATAGATGCATGATCAATGGATGGATGGATGAGTCAATAGATTTAGGATGCATGATCAATGGATGGATGGATGAATGAATGAATGAACATATGGATGGATGGATGCATGAATGAATGAATGAATGAGTGGTTGAATGAATGGATGGATGTATATATGGACGGTTGAATGAATGCATGGGTGGTTGAATGAATAAATAAATGAATATTTGAATGGGTTAATGGATGGATGGATGAATAAATTAATGAGCAAATAAATAATGAATGAATGAATAAATTAATGAATGAAAGGATGGATGAATGAATCGATGAATGAATGAATGAGAGTAATCGAGCAGCTAGGCTAACAGAGTCTGATTTCTTCAACGAAATCCTCAACAAAGCAGGAGGCTGTCGACGGTTTTTACATTAAGCTGGCCTTATGCCAACGCAATCCCTTGTTCTTTAGACGAGCGAGGGAAAGCGGAACCCATCAATCAAGTCTTTTGTGTGAGAGATGGACAGAAAAGGAGACGTGTTGTTCTTATCGTATTAAATGAATAATAAAAAAAATATCAAGTCATAAAGGTTACTGGGACATTAAGTTTAGGATAAAGGCCGAGCAAGCGCTTGGACCTATGAGGTCATTCAGCGCTGGAAGGAAATTGAGAGGAATACAGAGGTCTGAAAGGTGTGACAGGAGGAAAACCTTTTTCAGTTACACTATGAAATAATTGTCAGGAGAAGGTTGAGGAAAGTAAGATGGAGGAAAGAGAATATGAACGGAGGTGCGGTGAAAGGAATGAAAGGGTTGCACCTAGGGGCCGAAGGGACTCTGCAAACGACCCTTGGTAATTCCTACAGGTTTTCCCCCGTTAGAGAAAGCGCTTCTTTCTCTTTTGCCATCTCTTAAGAACTAAAGGGAAAGTCATCTTAAAAATATGGTAAGGTGAGAGCCTTCCCTACAGGCAAAATTTTCCCTCAGAGAAAGAGTTGCTTTGATCTTGATCCTTCCTTTAGGACATGAAGAGAAAGTTGACCGTTCAATAAAAGCATTTTCCTCTTCGGTGGAAAATTCACTAATAAAAACAAGAGGATCATGTGCCTCTTAGAACAATAAAAAAAAAAGGCTGTACCTCAACAATTAAACTAATGGCATGAAAGTAGTACATTATCACAAATAAGTCTCAAACAAACACTATATTGCTTCAATCACTTCTAGCGCTTAAACAAAGCTTGTTATCAGAAGCTATAATATTATCAGTACCATGACATTCACAACGCATGAACATCAAGCATTTCAGTACTCATATCAATAATAAATAGCAATACATTATCTCAGGTATGATACACAATTCAGCCAGCAATCTTTATTCAAATCAGGGATAAAATCAACATGATTTACTTCATCAAACTCATCGTATGATACGACGCTTGCAAATGATGACACGTTTCGTCTGAATGATGCCGGACATTAATCACATCTGTCATGCGTTAATTTACATAATCTTCTATATACATATATAAGCGAGATATACCGAGTTTTAAATAATGCTACAATGTTCAATTATTTTCTCTCCAACGGCTTATTGAATTACGTCATTGCAAGCGAGAGAAATTAACTTAGTTATTAAAATGGGCGATAATCACATAAGCGCATCAAGTAAAGTGTATTCCTGTATTGTTACAAGAATGAAAATTAACGTTTTATATATGAATATCACACGCATAAAACAGAGCTTTCTACGCAAACTTTGTTGTCAAGAGAATGAAATAATTTCATTAAAATGACGATAATGATATTAGCTCATAAAGTAGTTTATTCCTGAATTGTTAAATTAATGAAAATTAACTCATTCAACATATTCAAATATAAAAATGATATGCAAATAAAGAAGCATTCTACACAAACCATAGCTAGCAGCTAAAATTAATTTCTGCGCTCAGGCAACTTTGGAAAACTGAATTCTTTAAAATATGTAGGTTGTCTATGTTCAAATTAATATCCCCCTTTCTTTACTTATCCATAAACATTCCACTAAGCAAGGGAATGGAGTATGTGATTTAGGCATAAAGCCAGGCACACGAAGTAGAGGTTGGCATAAATGGTTCAAAGAATTAATTTAAAAAATGAAACTGATTCTTATGGACATAGAAATATTTAGTAAATGACGGCAACTTTCATCAGATTCCTAATTGTAAAGGTTGAAGGTACCAGTTTTTAAAAAGAGCTCTGTATACTATTGCAAGTATAATCTCGCGTTTTAGCTTTGTTAAAAAGATAAACCTAATTCCTAAACCACAGAATTGTCAACAGTGTGGTCTAATTTCTAACAGGATACTAGGAGACATGCACGTTTGTTCGTTTGTCAGACTAAGCTCAGTTTTTGGTGTAATCCATCACTCCTCACTGTTCCTGTTCCGTGCACATGGTACTGTTTCTCATGTTCTTTTGATTGTTTTGCTTTTTCTGGGGGGATGGGGGGAGGGGCGGGGTCAGGATTGGAGAAGATATGGCACATTGAGATGCCCGTTACATCGGCCGCCTGTCCTTAAAATAACCACTACTTTGTGACAAACGATGACACCAAACTAAAAGTGTAAAGAAACTCATCCCAAACTTACATTCATTTACCAGACTCGGTTCTCTTCATAAAACAACGAAAAACCTTTAAAAAAATCTCGTATTTGTCTCACCACCTCTTGGAGTTTGACACTCATTTACCCGTCTCGGCTCTCGTGGTAAAAAACTAAAAAAAAAAAAAAAAAAAAAACTTTTAAAAAGCGTCAGCTTTTCCTCACCTCCTTCTGGAGTTTGTGCTTCTCCGTCTGAGCCGCCCTGTGCTCCTCGAATCCTACTCCAGCGGCAGACCCTGCCTTCGCCTTCAGTTCCTCGTTCTTCTCCTTCTCCTTGGCCAGGTCCTTCTTCAGGGACTCTACCCTCTCCTCCAACCGACGGACGTCGTCGTCTTGCCCTCCGGCCTTTCCTGCAAGGGCGTTACAGAAAGTGAGGTCACTTGCAAATTGGGGAGAAATGTAAACATTTAAACTATGGGGTTCTGGAGTGCAAGGGCGTTGCAGAACGTGAAGAATCAGAAGAATTTATTTCTGGCGATAGAAATTCACTTCTCGATGTGGTTCGGATCCCACAATAAGCTGTAAGTCCCGTTGTTAAGTAACCAATTGGCTCCTAGCCACGTAAAAATATCTAATCCTTCGGGCCAGGCCTAAATTGGAGAGAAATGTAAACATTTAAACTATGGGGTTCTTTAGTGCAAGGGTGTCACAGAACGTAAGGTCAAAAGGAAGTGAGGGATAATATATGAAGATTAATAGTTTGATTTCTAGAGCCTGGTTTTGAACAATGTGTCAAATAATTCAATTGCGAATTCAGTACACGCCTATTCAGTAAGCGAATTCACGGTCAGGTGACTAAAAATACAAATGGCCTTTATCCTATATATACATATATATTTAAATTCAGGTTTTTATTGGCAATCATCCTATGTTAGTTATGGAAAACTTGTTAGTTTTAAATACAGCTATATATTATCAACAATATTCGACCAATATTAGTAACGAAAAGATGTATATTGTTTGTCAAAGATGCCTGCCTTCATATTTCAAGAATTAACACGTGAACGTTTTGAGAGTTTTTGCCAAAAAGAGATAAATATAAAATAGCTTAGTTAATGACTAGTACATTTATATCATTAGAGACTAAAGACTTTGAAAGCTACTCCCTACTTTAAAAGAGTCAATTTGTCATAAAATGTGAATTTCTATGAATTATATTGAATGAATCCTTATCTCTCTCTCTCTCTCTCTCTCTCTCTCTCTCTCTCTCTCTCTCTCCAGATTTATCTATTCTTGTGGCATGTTATGGTATTTTTCCTGTCACTCTGCATTCTCTCTCTCTCTCTCTCTCTCTCTCTCTCATTCTAACACGATGTCTCCTCGGATGAACTAACAAGTCTTCGAGACATCCTAATCCTTGCACTCTCTCTCTCTCTCTCTCTCTCTCTCTCTCTCTCTCTCTCCCCAATCCAATCAGCACATTATTTTTCCTGTCTATTTACATCCTCTATCCTGCAACATCCTGTAGAAGAAGAAGAAGAAGAAGAAGAAGAAGAAGAAGAAGAAGAAGAAGAGGAATGAGACACTTACTTCTATTAGCTAGAGGTTTATTATCCAGCTTCTCTCTCTCCTCCTTCAGTTGGCGAGACAACTCGTCGTTGCGCTCTCTCTCCCTTTCGAGTTTATCCTCCAGGTCCCTGAGGCTCGTCAGGTCCTCCGAGGCAGGGCGGCCCTTCTTGGACTTGTCGGTGTCCATGAGAGCGACGTGTAACCTGGCTACAAAGGGCGAGAGGGAATTTTTGGGAACTGTTCTGGGGAGCTTGGTGGAAGGTGTTGACGTTTCATTTACTTTACTTGTTTTAATTATAAATTCATTATTCATCAACAAAGGATTACAGACATTCACACAGATGACAGTGGCGAAAAATCATATGAATTGTATATAATAAAATTTTAAATGACAAGTTATAATTTATACAAAAAATGCTCTTCTAATGTATCTCCGGGAACTTGAGGAAATTGTATTTCACGTTTGCATTTTAACTTCAACTTCTTAGTTATCTACTGACAAAGGCTTGAAGACATTCACGCATATTACAGAAGAGCATAAATAAAATCTGTATATTATAAAATTATAAATTTCAAATTATAAACTATAAAAGTGGACGTTCTTCTATACACTTAATAAAAGATCACTTAATTTCTAAGTACCATAATGACGTTAGCAATGAGAAATTACTTTCCATATTATATTCTGGCTTGAATAGTTTATTCATCTAATAGGAAAGACCTACAGACCTAAATGTATATATAAAAACAAAAGAAAGTATCAAGTAATAGCAAATTGCTTAAAATTTTAAGAATAATAATGCCATTTATTTCCAAAACAATTTATGACATCTGCAGGTGGGAAGATGAGATTCTACTTAGAATTCCTAAATCATTTCTTGACAAAGACTCACAGAATAGTCACACTATGTCATAACAGAAAAGAAGTATTTGAAGAAGTGACGTATTTATCATTCATTTCAAGAAAAGTTATCTAATTCACTTCCAAGGAAATGTTGACGCACGCTAATTCCAAAATTATTCATTATTCATACGTGCGTCCTAGCGATAATTACTTAATTACTTATTAACGAATGGTGTGGAAACATTCGCAATCCACGCACATATGAAAACAAAACTGTCTATATAGAAATGACCAATTAAGACACATTTCAAGAAAAGTGATCGAGACTTAGGCATTTGTATAGTAATTTGATGTACACACTACCTTCGACATCTGATAAAAAAGAATAAAGAGAAAGCTAAGTACATAACAACAGAAAAAAAAACTTTTATTTACTCGAAGAAAACTAGGGGTATGTCATGGTATCAACATTTAGTTTCAATAGTATATTCCTAGTTTTAATGCTTAGCAATTTAAGAAAAACCTTGAATGGTTGTGTATTTGAATGTTTTGAAGGAACCCAAATTTACCAGAAATTTGTTACAATCATTTCATTCCAAATCAATCTAGGTAAAAATGACATTTATAGTAACTAATAAATCTCGAGGAGAACTAATACCACAACTAAAAACTATAACTAATGAAATAAATCCAAGTAACTCGACTACTTTCATACGTGCCAACTGTATATCTCAATATTTGTTAGATTCAAATCATCTTTCCTTTTACTTGATGCTTCAGTCTACTGTATATGTTATTAGAATGACATCAAACTGACTTTCACTTGGAAGCTGAAGTTGAAGTCAGTGTTTTTGACTTAGCATGTGCATGACTAAGTTCTGCCAATTCGTTATCAGCACATTAACCCTTCTAGTTTACTCTATTGTTTTAGATATTCTATTTTTTTAACGTACTAAGACAAAAGTAGGAAGTGAAACAACAGAATGATTTGGCCGAAAAGAACATTGTCTAGGAAACTTTAATTGAGGCTTGAGAAACCTTCATGAGGTCTAAGATGCATCAAGAAGGCTTAGGAAACCTTTATTAAGGCTTGAGAAACCTCATGAAAGCCTCAGAAACCTCAAAAGAGCTTGAAAATTCCTTTATGAAAGCTTGGTAAACCTCATGAGAGCTTCATGAACTCTCATCAAGGCTTGATGAACTCTCTTGAAGGCTTGAAAATCCCTCATAAAGGCGTGATAAACTCTCATGAAGATTTGGAAAACCTTAAGTAGGCTTAGAAAGTTCCCAGAAAGGCTTGAGAAACCTTCACTACAAAAAAAGTGAATAAGACGGCACATGCTCTATCTTTCCTATAACAACATATGTGACATATACAGAGGTTTAAGAAGGGCATGCACAAAAAGACACACTGGAAAAGGGTAAAAAACTGGAAGCAGGAGAAATTAAAGACTGAGGAAAGTCAATGTCATGTGATGAGTCCTCATGTGTAGAGTGAATTCAAGTTTCCATGTATATAGAAAATTCATAAACTGAGAACTGTAAGGAACGAAATGTCTTTAGAGTTGTACTACTTTATGCAAGTGAATCTGCTATAGATATTTGTTTGATCGCAGAGTCGAAATTCTATGACTAATAATCGTCCAAAAATTTTGCCAAACATGTATGGAAAAAGTGGAATATCAACTGATTATCTTATTTGTATCAACACACTTATTACGCAGAAGTTAAAACACATTGAAGTTAACTCACAGCACCAATAGTGCAGCTGAAACTCTCTTAAAAAATGAAATTTCAATCAAAGTATCTGTTTTAAAACCACCTCATCATGCTTCAGTTTCTCGTGGTACGTGAAGTTCGGTTTCCTGGTGTCTACGATTGTTTTGTGTGTGTGTCAGAAAGCACAATCCAGGTTAGAGCTCTTGCGTAGCCTTATGCCCATAATATGTCGCCCATGGAAAGATGTCGTGGTGTTTACCAAGGCGGCACAGCTATGCCAAAATGAGCAGCAGGTAGGTCCTTCTGCAGCAACATGGCAAAGTACAGAAAAGCGCATCGAAAATCAAGCAGCTGTAGTCAGCTTCCTTCTTGTAGGTGCTCTGCTCCTCTCTAAGTTCATTCCAGGAAAGTAGGTTTGGTTGTTTTCCCCCTTTCTTTCTCTTTTTTCTGTTTGTCTACCGCTACGGCAAAACGACTTACCGCACTCATCACTCAGCTCATCAACCATTTGTTTCAGGACCGATTTGGGAGTGAAATCAGATATTTTGGAGAGCTTGCTCTTCTGGTCTCCAGCTGCTCTGACATCTTTGATCTTGCCCTCTTTCTCCTTGAATGCCTTGATCTGGTCGGAGAGCTTACTTTTCTCCATCTCAAGCTCTCGCACTTTCCGCTTCTGCAGTCTTGCATCTGACTCCTTGGTCTCGACTCTCTCCTTCAAAGATTTGTTCTCGACCAGGAGGTTCTCGCGCTCGGTGAAGAGCAAGTGGCACATTTCACCATCAATGGCGCTATTGGAGTCTCTCTTACCCTTGTTCATTTCCTCCAGGACTTGTTTTTCGGTCTCAAGGAATTTTAACTTCACATTGAGAGTGGCTGTTGGCAAAGGAGAGAGGTTACAGGATGGAGGAACAGGCTAATCAAGGCTCTCTCACTTTTCTTTTACTGTTATGAACTTAAAGGCTGCCATTCAACTAAGCAAAGTGGCGGAAGCTGTTGCGAACAGCAGAAAATGCTTGAAATAAAAAAGGAGGGCTGGGGGGAGAGGGGAAGCTAAAAACAATTAGAGTGAATTAATAATGCTAGAGCCTCCAGTTGTACTGGTTTTCTCTTCCCAAACTCTTTCATCTGATTAGTTGTCTGGATAATTAACAGATTATGATAGGCCATTTTTGCCCTCATACTTGGAGGGCACAGCAAAGGTAAGAGGGGGTGGGTGGGTGGATATATATGTATATAACTTCACTCATAGAATCCTTGGGAGTGAGGATCTCCACTTACCACATTCACTCTCAAGCTCCTCCACCCACTTAATGAGCGTTGCCTTGGGCGTGAGGTCTTTGGGCTTCTTGGGTGTGCGGTCCCTGTAGGCCGAGGCGTTTTTCATGTCCTCGCACTCTTTGGTCACCTTGTCGCACGCCTCCTGGAGGTCTTTCAGTTTTGCTCTGAGATCGGTGATCTCGCCGTCTTTCTCGGTTACCTCCTTTTTGAGGCCTTCGAGGGCAACGTCGTTGGAACCCTTTGCCTTACCATCTATGTTGTTTCCAGCGACGCTGCTCGAAGACGCGTTCAACTGGGCGTTCTTCAGCTTATCATTGGACTCCTTCAACTTCTTCTCAAGGCGCCGGACCTTGTCTTCCATTACCTGCAAGCAATCGTGTGGTTTGTTTACTTGGGATCAAGTTGATGGAAAAAATAAACAAATACATAAGCACCCGAGCAATTAACTGGCCCTGTAAAACTGAAAGCTAGGCTTTGGAGTCTTAGTCCTAGATTTTAAAGGGTACAATTTCATAAGCCCAAACTAAAGAAGTAAATAAAATAATAAATAAATAAACAGAAGTGTAGTCTACTGCTCATGTCAAACTGTAAGCAGGGCTCTGGAGTCTCGGTCTTCTCTCTCTTAGCTGAAACAACTTAACAATTAAAGGAAGCATATACAAAATAATGTTAACAAAAATGTTTGGGGGACAACAGTTCCTTCTCCCCAAAAGCGACAATCCTGTTATTCCCAAAAACGTAATCTCTCATTGCCATTCACTTTTAATGCCATCGTGCTTACAAACAGATCAACGACCTAACTGCACTAAAAACATAAAACCTCTCTGGGATATCTAAAGATACCACACTAGGCAGACTGTTGCTGCTAACAGTGTGTCGCTGTTTGGAGTTCTATTTTGACTACAACTAAAATGTGGAATTATTTGCCTAGTGCAGTTAGGTAGTCATATGATTTATAAATGTTTAAATGAGGACCAAATTTATTCCTGCTTTCTGCGGACCTGATTTCAGAGGTAGCAGTTTTATGTTCTATTCCCTCTTATTTATCTATTTATCTACCTCCTTTTCCTGTAACCTGTCTCTTTCTGCAGGTTGATTTCCCTTTGGAGGGCCCTTTAGTTTACAGTCTGTTGATTCTGTCCATGAGGGCTTTCAGCTACAAGATTTAAAAGAAGAAAGAAAGAAAAACAGAAGACCTCAAAACGGACCTGTCTCTCGATGTAGCTGCTTTCACTTCCGCTAAGTGGAAGGCGCTTGACAGCCTTCAGCTGCAGTCTCTTGTTCTCCTCCAAGAGCTTCTCGTTCTCTTGTTCCATGTCGCCGATCTTCGTCCTCAACAAATCTGCTTCCTTCTCGAGTCTCTGGGAGTCGCCGCTGGAGTCACCCTGTAAGGATAAAACCAAAGACTTCCACATCTTTCCTTCAGGTAGATAAAGGTTAGACATTTGTCGAATTAAACATTGCATAATAATTCAGCAAGAAACTTTCAAGCTACAATGGGAAGCAGTGTGCCACAACCCCTATGACTAAAATATGACTTCACCTCAAAGGAATAACTGATGACAAACTTACTCAAACTTAATATAGTTACGAGAGATATACACACTTTCTCTTTAGCAATTTATTAATATATACATATGAATTACAACGTGGTACAGTGTTATTTAATCATTACTAGCTGACGAAAATTTATGGCAATTCCCATAACTAAATACATATAATGGGAGAAATTCTTTTAGTATATATATATATATATATATATATATATATATATATATATACACACATATATATTACATATATATAGAGATATATTATATATATATATAATATATATAGATATATATATATATATATATATATATATATCTATATCCACACACGGTGGCCACAGCCGGATATACATCAATGAGGAGAAGGACATAAAGACTTGATAAAAGGGTCAATTTATTCCCGACGTTTCGTAATTACAAACTTAAAATATTAAAAATACTAAAAAGACACCTTTAAAAACAAAAAACGTAAACTAAACAGGACAAAAATTATTAAAATAAGTAAAAAAAAAAAAAAAAAAAAAAACGAATGAAAAAAACAAAAAAAATAATAAGACATATTCAAGTAAAATAAAACTGGACCAACCTATTCAGCGGCAATGCCGAGACTGGAGATAAAAGGAAGAGACTAAGAAAGGTACAGTGTGCCAGCAGAGGTTTGACTATTCAACAAGGGGACGAGTCGTTTAATCATTAACGATTCTAAGATTGTCAAAACGTGGTTGTTGGAAGCTCGTCCTACAACTGTAAAGTCCTTGTTTTCAATGGAGGTTTTACATATTTTCGAATGATTTCTAATATTAGAAAACTCTGGGCTTGCAATTTTGCTGCCTGTCCTATAACTTACTCCACGATGTGAATCTATGCGTACCTTCAGAAGCCTCCTGGTGGATCCAATATAAGTTCCTAAATTACATTTAGGACAATTATAGCTATAAACACACCCGGAGGACATATAAGGGCACAAACGATCTTTAAACTTGAATAATGACCCGATGGTAACAGGATTCATTTGATTCCCATTAATCCTGTTACCATTGGGTCATTATTCAAGTTTAAAGATCGTTTGTGCCCTTATATGTCCTCCGGGTGTGTGTATAGCTATAATTGTCCTAAATGTAATTTAGGAACTTATATTGGATCCACCAGGAGGCTTCTGAAGGTACGCATAGATTCACATCGTGGAGTAAGTTATAGGACAGGCAGCAAAATTGCAAGCCCAGAGTTTTCTAATATTAGAAATCATTCGAAAATATGTAAAACCTCCATTGAAAACAAGGACTTTACAGTTGTAGGACGAGCTTCCAACAACAACGTTTTGACAATCTTAGAATCGTTAATGATTAAACGACTCGTCCCCTTGTTGAATAGTCAAACCTCTGCTGGCACACTGTACCTTTCTTAGTCTCTTCCTTTTATCTCCAGTCTCGGCATTGCCGCTGAATAGGTTGGTCCAGTTTTATTTTACTTGAATATGTCTTATTATTTTTTTGTTTCATTCGATTTTTTTTTTTTTTTTACTTATTTTAATAATTTTTGTCCTGTTTAGTTTACGTTTTTTGTTTTTAAAGGTGTCTTTTTAGTATTTTTAATATTTTAAGTTTGTAATCATTGTGCAACTTTTAAATCTCAAATTCTTAGCTTTATTGTAATTTATTTTATGCTATCTATTTTGTACAGCCCTCGAAAATGTAATGAAGACATTACGAAACGTCGGGAATAAATTGACCCTTTTATCAAGTCTTTATGTCCTTCTCCTCATTGATATATATATATATATATATATATATATATATATATATATATATATATATATATATATATATTATTCTGTTACTCAATTCATTTTTAGATAATAAAAACCTCAAAATACTTTTGGCTTTAGGTGCAGATTCGAACATTTTATAACTTAATTAACTGTAGAGAATACAAAAAATCAAAATATTTGCAGCTTTCGGGGAACAACCGAAAATTCTGTATCTTACTTAACTGTAAAAACACAAAAAATTTAAATATTTGCAGCTTGAAGAGTACATCCAAAAACTCTGTAGTTTAATTAACAGTAGAGAATACAAACAATCAAAATATTCGTAGCTTAAAGAGTACGTCTGAAAATTCTGTAACTTAAGTAACTGTATTGGTGGTTTTAAGAGCAAGTCAGAAAATTCTGTAAGTTAATTAAGTGCAGATAATAGCTCAAAATATTTGTGAATTTAGAGCAGGATTGAAAAATTTTTGACCTAATTAACTGCAGACAATAAAAAAACTCAAGTCCGTTTACTATGATTTTATGGTCCATAAAACAAAGTTAAGGATTAAAACTGAAGCTGAAATTAAAATTCTTTTACCTTCTTTGTTCTCAGGTCAGCAGAGCTCAGAACGCCTTTAATTTCTCTCTGCAGTCTCTCGTTTTCTGACTCCAGATCTTCAACCTTCCTTCTGAGAACAGCAGCTTCTTGTTCGTTCAGTTCTAATTGGATCTGGGGAAGAAAGAAACGAGTGAATAAAGTATCTGAGTAATCAGGCAAGTTTGGTGTACCATACAGAATTTCTAAGCAGCTTAGCAGACTACGTATTGTATGTAAAGTATATTGATGACAGGAATAAACAGGTTAAGAGTACAAGTTTCCATAGTTATGCACTGAATGAATTAGGTACCTGGGTAATTGGTAACTTTGGTGTACCAAACTGAATTTGCAAGAGGCCCTAGCAGACTACTGCATGCACAAGTATCATGAGGACTGGAGCCGATAGATTAAAAGTACGAGCTATCAGATATATGAACTGAAGAATTCCTAAAACATTACCCTATAATATCGAAAGTATATGAGCAACTGAGATTTGTTTCTTTTCGTTATCTGTTAACAGTTTCCTCCGTGGCTAAACAAATGAAGGTAGGTTTACAAAACCGCAGTTTACGAAACTAAACAGAACAAGGTAAGTAAGAAATGCGTTTGCATGTACTTAAGAAAGCATCTTACTGTAATCATTTGAGAAAATAGTTAGACTGATGTCACATAATTCTACACAAATCCTTATAATATATTTTTATCTTTAGTAATTAATAGCTGAATCATCATCAAATTCAGATTAATTATGCATCTTACTAAAGTCTGTCGAAGAAAATTGAGAACTTCCAGACGAAATAATGCTTCCGTCTGAATATGCTACGATTTTTTTAAATTTCTCTATAGACGATCACCAGGAACGCTTGATAGAAATGAAGTCTAAGATAACATTTTTATTTAAAAGAGGATTTTCAATTCATAATCACAAGTCAATCGGACTTAGTTATTACTTATAGATTAAATGCCACCAAGAACATTTGATATAATGATGTCTTAAGCAGTTAAAAAGGTTTTTAATAGGCCATTTAAATCCACAAAATATTGTGGTATTTTGTGAACTTAAATGACCTACTTGCAAAGGTTAAGGGTCAGAGGAGAACGACGATGCAGTTATAAATATTGAAAGAAAACATTTCATTTTGTAAACGAGAGGAAAATAGATTGATTAAGAAAGGCTCATAAGCTAGGTGAAAAAGTAATATATTTTATTTTAGGGAACATGAGCACAAAAATATGTCTATGACTAAGGTGGAAAATACTATAGAAATTATGTTCAGGGTAACCAAACTTGCGAGCAGATACAGAAATTACAGATTTTAATTTAGGAAAAATACATTTAGTGAATAAAATCTATACATAAAAAGAAAAGAGGCGTAAAATCTTATTTTAAAGGAATTAAAGCCAGAAAAGGTCTTCCTAAAGTGAAAGTTATAGATATCTTAAGAGGAATCGAACATGGAAAAAAAGCTTAAACCTTTATGAAATGAAGTTATATTCTACGCAGATTTTACGATGTCTCTTTCAGACGAACTACTGCATCAAGAACATATACAAAAAGTCCTTGAGAGCAAAATTCATTGAAAAATATTGTAGATATGAAGTTAAGAAATTATAGAACTTAGAAATAAACCTAAACCTGATTTACAAGAAGCCATATTCTAACCTGTACTGAAAAATGTTACTGATATCATTCGAGGACAAAATCGAACAAGAACACAACTTCCAACGAACCTTCAGCTCCGTTGGGTCGAGGTCCTCTGTAATGCCTTCGTCAGGTTCTTTCACCGGAGGCTTTTCAGTCGATCCCTGTCGACTCAGCTGACCTCTCTCGACGGAACTGGCCCTTTCCAAAGATCCAGAGCGTTCCAGTGACCTCTGACGGTCGGCCTTCGCCTTGTTGCTCATTTTCTTCAACTGGAGGGCGAGAGTTTCATTCTCCTCCTCGACTCTCGAGAGCTTTTTCCGGAGGTTCTTGGTCTGTGGGGAAATCTAGAGGTGAGGTTGTGTTCCCTGGATGCTATTGGGTTAATTACTCTGAGTCTGACTTGATTCCCTGAAAGCTTATTAGAAAATGTTCTCGAGAAATCACTCAAAGGCTGACTTGGTTATCCGAGAGCTTGTTTGTAGAGATTTTGGAGCTATTACTCAAATGCTGACTTGATTCCCTGAAAGCTTATTTAAAAATATTCTAAGGCTATTACTCAAAGGCTGACTTGACTCCCTTTAAGCTTATTTGAAAACATTCTAGCGCAATTGCTCAGACTTGGTTTCCTGAAAGCTTATTTGAAAACATTCTACACCAATTACTCAAAGGCTAACTTGATTTACTGAAAGCTTATTTGAAACCATTCTAGCTCAATTACTCAGAATCTGACCTGGTTTCCTGAAGCTTATTTGAAAACATTCTAGAGCAATTACTCAAAGGTTGGGTGTTTAGGAATAAATTGTCTCTCTATGAACAAGAGCTCAGCACCTAGGCCTAAGCCCTTCCAAGCCGGCAAATGATTAAATAATACACGGAGAATATTTCACTTTAAGTGTCCCATCTCAGTGTACCTTTTCTAACCTCTCACAACAAGGCAACGGTTCAGGTACCGAGCAAAACATCTCCATTGTGGCCTCACCCTTTAAGTCGCCTAAAACCCTTTGTCCTTCCAAGCCCCAGATTGTATTTCTTGAGCACCAAAACTCACAGTAACCTCCCTTGTGAGTCTAAGGTCGACCTTACCTCTTCTTCTGCAAACTTCAACTGGTCCTTGAGGTCCTGCTCGCGTTCCCCGGCGTCTTGCAAGTCTCTCATTAGCTGGTCTGTGTTGTCTTGGCTTCCTTGCCTTCCCATCATTTGAGATCGCTGCAAGAAGAGGAAGAAGAAGAAGAGAGAACATGAGACTCCCGGAAGATTTCGAGAAGACAAAGTGATGTCAGTAAAATATTGCGAGAATCGTAATCACATCGTAAGAACGTCATGAGAATGGTGTTGGAATGTTAAATAAGAATGGCAAAAGATTAAAGAATAAGTAAGAATAAAGTAGGTGAAGTAATAATACCAATGAAAGAAAAGGCACCAAGTACAGACACACCCAAATAGAAAAAAAAAGGATAAAAATCTGGGAGCAACCATAGTACAAGGTTTTCTAAAAGAAGAGATTTTAAAAGTAACATGAGGAAAATAGGTAACGTGATAGGTGTCACGAGCTTTTCTGAAAGGCGAGGTCAAGCCTGTGTCTAAAGAAACAAGGTCAAACCACAAAGACTTTATCGCTATTTCTTCTTTATCGCTCAAAAAACTTACACTGTACTTTCCACCTGGTTTGATTGGCTGGTCCTTGAATTTTTCCGTCAGCATTTTCTTGTCCTTTTCCGCTTCTTCTAACTGCTGCTTCATCTTCTCCATTTCGTCGTGCATTTTCATCGATACCTTTGAACGAGAGAGAATTGTAAGAGTATAAATGGCGATCTCTCATTAGGATTAAAGCGATTCCTCTAATGAAGAAAGGCTGTAGCTTAAAAATAACACCATAATCACTGTCTCAGCTATATCGTCGATGAATTCCCATGCAGAATCTATTACTCACAGCATTAACCACTTCATACATTCGCACAGAAGGCTCATCATAAGCACGTCGATTGCCCGTACATGCAATGCATCATTCATCCCTAGCTTGCACGCAGTCTAACTCCTCCTGTATATAGGAAGGCCCTTCTTTTTAAGCGCCTTTTCCCCTTCACCTATAAATCATTTTGACCACCCTATTCTCCTACGTTCTTTCCATCTGACTAGACCATGTCAAAGCATATGACGTACTACTACATGGAATACTACTGTAAGTATGTTTCAATTGCAAAAGTATTCTAATCTTACATCTTATTTGACTGGAAAGGTAAACCAATTTTAATAACAACAGATCATGAAGGAAAGGCAGTGAGCCAAATATGACACATGACATTTGCAGTTATAATAAATCATATTTAAAGATACTTAACAAACATCTGTGGCTTCGACATGACAAATGACAGTAAATGACCTTGGCAAGCCCCAGAAGATTCTAGCAATAATAATAATAATAATAATAATAATAATAATAATAATAATAATAATAATAATAATAGTAGCACCCATGGGCGCCCGTAGCCTATTTTCC
>NC_061091.1:29402465-29439965 GCF_015104395.2 Macrobrachium nipponense
CCTGGTTTAAATACTGTAAACATGATTATTATTTTAATCACAATCACACTTCAAATCCTGGTTTGAAACTAGTGATTATGATTATTATAGTGAAGCTCATTATAAGCCATGTATTATTTCAAAAATGGTGATTATGATTTTGATGCTTTTGATAATGATACTTCAATTCTTGGGTGGACAACTGAAGATGATTATGATAGTGATGACAACTGGAATTCGACTCCTGATTTACAAATTGATGATTCTGGTTATAATAGTGAAGCTCATTATAATTCAAGTCCTATGTTGAAACTAGTGATCATAAATTATGATGCTGATGATAATGATACTTAAAGTCTCGGGTGTTAAACTAATAATGATGATTACCATGTTAATCATCATAATTCAAAATGCTTCGTGTTTGTACAAAAGTGATTGGAACAGTAACCAAACCCTCCTAGACGGGCAAGATATTCACCCAAACAATCCCTTCTTCGCGTGACCTGATATCGTTATTAATGAGGTAACTTCTTACTCCCTGAATCCATCAGGGAAGAAATCTGTTTTAATGCTCTCGTGTGTCACACGGTCACGCGTATGCAAGTCCGCTGAAGCTCTTAATCAGAATACGTAATCATATGATAATTGTTTATGCAAGAAGCATAATTGCTCGTCAGTCATCACGTCTGTCGTGAAACTCCCCTTGGGAACTGATTCCCCCTTAGGAACCAAGGAACAAAGATATATGAACAAAGATTGAGGAACAAAAGTCAAAGAACAAAGATTAAGGAACAAAGGTCCATGAACAAAAATTAAGGAACAAAGGTCCATGAACAAAGATTAAGGAACAAAAGTCCATGAACAAAGATTAAGGAACAAAATTGAGTTGAATATGAAATTTAGAACAGAGGCCAAGCACTGGGACTTATGAGGTCATTCAGCGCTGAAAAGGAAATTCACAGTAAAAGGTCTGAAAGGTGTAACAGGTAGAAAACCTCAAAGCAGTTGCACTAAGAATCAAGTGTTAGGAGAGGGTGGAAAGTAAGACGAAGAAAGAGAATATGAAAGGAGGTACGGTAAAAGGAACGAAAATGGTTGCACTGCATGAGATCCACTGACGGAACTACCCCCCTACGGGGATTAAGGAACAAAGGTCCATGAACAAAGATTAAGGAACAAAGATCCAAGACATCAGCTGATACTGAAGTGAACATTAACGACATGATGGATCTCAGTTAAAGGACGTCAGTTTATTTGTTCGAACTCTTTTGTATTTTTTCCTTATTACCTCAACCAACGAAGTGGGAAGGGAACTGTTGCTTCCCCATAGTGAATAGTGTATGTGTGCGTGTGTATGTGTTTAGTAGGAGTTCTCAGAACCACAGAATTGAATCTGATGAAACTTGGTAGATATATTCAAGTCATATTCTCGCCGTGATTAGATTTTGGGGAAACTCAGCTCATTCTTATTAAAAAATATCGGACATCTAAGAAACCGGCAACAAATGAATTCAACTCCATTAGACTACCACATGTGAAAGAAATGATGAGTCCAGCTGAATATTTTGCCAAACATCCTTCAGGGGAACACTCACTTTTGGGAAAGGTTGATAGTATTACAAATCTTGAAGATTTCAGTTTGAAGACAAAATTAACATTTCGTACTGTGGTGTTCCTAGTTATTTTTTGAAAGACTGCACCAATATGACCATCATATTAGGCACATATAGTTCAATATAACACAAGTATGGCCTAGAAAATAAAAAATACTCCTCTTAAATGAGTAACGCCGAATTTTAAATGTTAATACAAATGAAAATAAAAATCATATGTTAACTTGAAAGCGTTTAGTGATCCATACGCCAAGAAAAAGTTACAGGTCAAGAGACAGTTTCTCGTGCAACAGTCTGAAGACACCACTGCGCATGAGCGAAACTCTGCCAAGATGTCTGCCTGCAAGCTATAGTCAGGTCAACCCAGGTTAATTTAGGTTAGGTTGCGGACGCCCTTGGTGCTCTCTTTCTCCGAAAAAAGTTCTATGGATCCCAAGAGGCGTAGGAAGGCAACGATACACACTAGGAACAGAAGGAAATAATCAAATTTCTGTTTCATACCTCCTTAGGTACAAAACGGTCAAGATATATGCTCTAACCTGGTCAGATCAACCAAGGTGAATTTAGGTTAGGTTGGGGACGTCCTTGTGCTCTCCTACTACGAGGAAGGTCCTACAAATCACGAGAGGCGTAGAAAGACAAGGATAAACAATAGGAACATGAGGATATATTTTAATTATTATCTAAGACCTTCTCAGGGATAAAACGGTCAGGATATCTGCCTCTAAGCTAGCCAGATCAGCCTGGGTTAATTTAGGTTGGTTTGGGGACGCCCTTGGTGCAATCCCAAGAGGCGTAGGGAAGATAAGGATACTCAACAGGAATTTAATGAAACATTTTAGTAATTACTTGACGCCTCCTAAGGTTCCTAAAACATAAAATAGAGGAACTTGAGGAAACATTCCTTTTATTACTTGACACCTCCGAAGGTTCAAAATATATCACCAAAGGAAAATAAACTTTTATAAACTCACCTCCATCGTCTTCTCGACGTCCTTCGGGAGAGGACGCTTCTCGATCTCCTTCTTCAGGTCCTTGATTTCTTTGTTTTTGCTCTTCATATCATCGTTTAAGTCGTCAACCTGCAGAATTAAAAAGGAAGGTGTAGTTACCAAAAGCTTCTGAGACAGAGATGAAATCTAGTTCAGTAAAATCTGCGTGAATTATTACTTGTAAAACAGTTTTGTTTCTCTATTTAGGGAAATCCTTTATTACCAAATTTCATTCCTGTGAGATATTCCAATACATTTTTACAACTTTTTTTTCCTAGGGAAATCCTTTATACTGACTTTATTTCTTGATTGATTTTCCAATCAATTTTATTACTACTGGAAAGTTTATTCGTCCAATTTTTAGGGAAACCAAAGCTACTAAATTTCCTTCCTGTTAAGAAATTGTTCCAGAAATTTGATTACCGGTGTAAATTTAAATTTCTATTTCAGTCAATCTTTCCTTGAGTTAATTTCATGTGAGAAGGGTCTCTCATTCAATTCTCATCCCACTTTTAATATTTAAAGTATTGCATTTCCATCCCTGTCAGATTACAATCAGGAATTCTATCCAATCAAAGATACATTTTCATATTAACTGGAATGAGTTCATCAATTAAATTTTTATCCAAAAAAGAAGTCATCAATACATTTTCATCCATAATAGAATATTCCAATGAATACATTTCCATCCACAACAAAATACTCCCATCAAAAAATCTTTATTTAAACTGGAATACTCCAAAAAATTCTAATTCTCATTACAATATTCCCACCAATCAATTTTCATCCATAATAAAATATTCCTATCAATAAAGTTTCTCTCGTGTTCGAATATTCCCATTAGCCTGTTTTCCAAACGGAACAATTATAATAAGTTACGAAGTTTTACAAAATACAGCACTAATTAATATTATTCTATCCTATGTTCTCAGTGACTCTGTTCTTCGTTAATATTATTTACAATTCTATTCATTATATCAACAATTTGTACCTCGAACTCTTTCTAAAATAATCTGCTTTACGCGGAAATTCTGATATGAATATAATCTTTTTATCCAACCCTTTGGCAAAGATTACCACCCAACAGAAGATTTTCCCTTCAAAAAATACTCAAACCTACAAAAACGAATCATGAAATCATTTTTTTTACTCTTATTAAAAAAACTAACGATTATTTACAGTCCCTTTACGCACTAGTAATCTCTTATTTTTCAAGCGGATTAGCAACAACGAGCACCCTATCACCATCACATATTTTTCGAAATCTGAAAACAGCTGATCTCGTGATCCGGTTAAATGACTGAAAATTCGCAGGAGAAAAAAATGTATTTGTTGAATAAAATACATTCAATATATCCTCTTAATCCGATTATATATATATATATATATATATATATATATATATATATATATATATATATATAATGTATGTGTGTGTGTAATATAAAATACCCTAAGTTTCATACAAATTTTTATAGCAATTCCCATTATCACCATTATACGTACCTATTTACGTCGATAGTTTAATCATTCGTATTATCTTTATATATATATATATATATATATATATATATATATATATATATATATATATATATATATATATATACGATATATATATATATATATATATATATATATATATATATATATATATATATATATATATATATTCTTTTACCTGTGTCACCTGCTGTCATTCTGAAATCAAAGCTTTCCATTTAGCGTAAGTGGAGGAATTTGTGCTCTCTCTCTCTCTCTCTCTCTCTCTCTCTCTTCTCTCTCTCTCTCTCTATCTCTCTCTCTCTCCTCTCTCACTCTCTCTCTCTCTCGCTCTTCCTCTCTCTCTCTCAGGACTCCCTCCCCTCCTACCTTCTGCTGCATCCTGGAGAGTTCGGTGTGCTTCCTGACGTCGCCTCCGAAGACAGACCTCTTGGAGGAGAGCTCCTTCTTCTCTCTCTCCAGAACCTGAACCCGCTCCTCGAACTCCTTCACCTCCTGGACCTTCTCCTTCAGCTCCTTGTGCAGACGGTCGACCTCAGACTGAAGGTCGATCTCAACCCTCTTCGGCTCCTTCTTGGGCTTGGCGAGCTGGATCACGTAGGAGGCGTCGACGGAGTCGTCTTCGCTCTTGACCTCCTGAAGGGTAAGGGCGGGTGAGCGTCAGACGGGATTTTGAAAGGATTCGCGGGACAGGAATTTCGTCTGGTTGTTTTTCTTTGATTCTCTGATCACAGTTGCGAGCGATGGGTGGGAAGCGTGAATCGTGTTGAGGTATATAAGCAACTTCCTTTGGAATTTAACCATTATGTAAGAGATTACATAAAAAATGGTTATTATTATTAATATTATTATTATCATTATTATTATCATTACTGTCGCTTATTAGTAGTGTACCATTTGCCGATGTTAATATTGCTTTTTATGTATTTTACAGTCATTTGTAATCAATTTGTAAAGGTCGTTTCTTGCATATTCAAATTTCAACACGTACTTCAAAGATTATTATTATTATTATTATTATATTATTGAGAAGATTAACTACTATTCATATGGAACAAGCCCACCACAAGGTCACTGGCTCTGAATAATAATAATAATAATAAAATAATAATAATAATAATAATAATAATAATAATAATAATAATAATAATAATAATATACGCAAGAAAGAACTTTTACAAAATTAATTAAAATTACTGTAAAATACATAACTAATATTATTGAGATCGTTAAGTGGTTCATCACTGATAAGCGAGTGTAATATAACTAATAATAATAATAATAATAATAATAATAATAATAATATTAATAATAAGCAGAACATTATAGCCACAATCGATTCACATTCCCTGTTCAAAATCGACCCAATATTCAAAACCCTGACAAAGTAGTAATCACTCCACATAGACAGAAAATTAAAATAGACTCACAAAAACTCATTAAGACTATGTCATAATTCCTTTTGTAAAAGTGAAATCATTCTAATTTCTAACCTCTCTCAACTGAGATGCAACTCTGAGGTTAGTGGCAATTGTTAGGAATGAATTACAGAAGAGTTTTTTAAAATTCTGTTTAACTTAGCACAAGTTTTAAGGGAACTGCCTCTCTAACCTACGAAACTCAAACGTAACTGTTTAGTCATGAAATGAATTTAGTTTAGGTTTAGCCAGCATAAGATTTGACTTAGAAGAAGCATTATCATTTAATAAAAAATACAGAGAAATAAAAAAAAATATAAACTTGCTTTGAATTAATATATTGCAAAGCTGCCAATAGCAACCAAACTGCTTGGCAAAACTTTTAGCGTTAAAGAGTAAACACGAATCGTTATGTCATTCAGAGCAACTAAAAATTAGCATATTTGAAAATGGGAAAAAGTTAGGCTCAAAAACGAACAAGAAAAAGGAAAATTGGAAAAGAGAGATATGTGCACAAAATAAAAACTCATTTTCCTATGGAGAAATTTTCCACTATTCAAAATAAGCTATGATCAGATGAACACAGTGAAAGTTGGTTTTCTGCTTTTACGAAAGTCAGCATATACAGGGGCGAAGCGAAAACATAATGGCTGTCCTAGCGAAAGAAAAAACCAAATGGCTGTCATAGAGAGAGGAAAAAACAGAATGGTTGTCAAAAGAGAGAAGAAACTAAATTGGTTTTTGAGAATAATTAAAATGATTGTCAAAAGAGGGGAACAATTTTGGTCAAGAGGGGAAAAATATGGCTATTAGGAGAGTAAACAAAATGGTAGACGAAAGTAGGGAGAACAAAACGACTGTAGAGGGAGAGAAAACCAAAATGGCTGTAGATAGAGAAAAAAAAGATTGCTGTAGAAGGAGAAAACAAAACCGGAGTAGCTGATGATAGAGAGAAAGAAAATTAAATAGTTGTAGAAGAGAGAAAACAAAATGGCTGGTGAAAGAGAGGAAAACAAAATGGCAGATGATGGAGAAAAAGAAAAAACAAAATGGCTGTCGAAAGAAACACTAAAAATAGCTGTTAAGAGAAAAAAAAACGTCTACCAAAAGAGGGTTAACAAATATGTTGTCGAGAAACATCAAAATGGTTGTCGAGGGAAGAAAAAAATAAATTGCTGTGAACAAAAAAGTGTCTATTGAGATGATGAAAAATCAAAATGGCTAACGACACAGGGAAACACAATATGGCTTTCCAGTAAAAATAAAATGGTTGTGATGATAAAACAAAATGGAAGTTGAGAAAAAAAAAAAAAAAAGGCAGTCAATTCCTGCCGGGATTTTCGCAAAGGAGAAAGGAAACTTTCGCTAGTGTTCTCTTGAGAGAAAAAGGTTCAAATACAAAACTACAATCGACATAAGCAGTTGCATAGTTGCATCCATGACTCTGATATATATGCACATATATATATATACTATAAATGTAGGCAATCTCTCCTGCTCCTGATGCTTCATCTAATGGCGAACATTAGTAGACATTTAAATGGCAAAATGACAAGATGTTCCTAACAAGTGTTTTTTGAGTGTGGATTTTTTAGAATGGCTCCAAATGACTTCACTAGGCTGGAGAGACCTAGAAACCTAGAAAAACTGAGCAGGGAAAATTCTTGGAATGTGTCTTAGAATGTGTCTTAGAATGTGTCTTTTCTCTCTGAATGTTTTCTAATAAATAAGTACATGAATGATCAACAATTAAACTTGTTCAAGACCCACAAGCTCAGAAACTGCACACAATCAAAACGCCACGCTGCGTTTTGTTAAAAAAATTAATGGTCCGGAAATTTGTGAACCCAGAAACTCTGTAGGGTAAAAAATAATACATTTTGAATAGAACTTTTCCT
Organism: Macrobrachium nipponense; assembly: GCF_015104395.2. Lineage (NCBI taxonomy): Eukaryota > Metazoa > Arthropoda > Malacostraca > Decapoda > Palaemonidae > Macrobrachium > Macrobrachium nipponense. The sequence goes on from NC_061091.1 coordinate 29,409,869, forward strand.
ACCATCATTTTGTAACATTTTTTTTGGAAAACCGAACGGAAAGGATTATGGATCACAAAACCCTGAAATACAGTGACTCTATGAGCCAAAAATAAAGTTTCAGTTAAACTGGTAGAGATATATATATCAAAATTCTGCAGTGTCCATTAAGAGTATTCTAGCTAGGAACAGATATAATAAAACAAGGGCATGAATCTAGATAGATAGACTATATTGTCAGCATATTTCACTGGGTACATTTTTGTCGGAGTTATAGCTGGTCTAGTCATTTCACTGGTCTTAGTCCATAAGTAGAAGTTGACGACAAATATGACACATTCTAATTTACAAAAGGGACATCCACACTTACCACAAAGATGAAACCAGTTGATTAAGCCCGTAAAGTCTGCTAAAATTGTTTCCTGTTAATGGTAAATGAATTTCTTTTAAAATAAATTTGTCTCATTTTATTTTAAAAGACGCTAATTTATCATTAACAAGAAACAATTTATGGCAGTGACAACAGAATCAATAATTGGTTTCATCCGTGTTATAAGTTTGGTATTCACTTTTCTTTGTCATCAACTTCTACTTATAAACTAAGACCACCAGTGAAATGACTGGGTTACCTATACTTCAGACAAAAATTTGCCCAGTTATATTATTTGACAAAATATATATCTGAATATCTCCCATTCTGGAAAGTTACTTTGACTAAAAGTTTTCTTCCTAAAAGTTTTAAGCTCAGCTTGTCCAGTTTATTTCTAATAACATGTGACATTTCGTTTCAAAAAAATGAAACTACTTTTAATCTCGTTGGTTTCCAAACTGTTTCTCATCTGTAATTTGTAGGGAAAATTGTGTTAAACAGCTTGTATAAAGAAACGGATTCAAATGACAGACTACTCCACTGGTAAAGCTCCAACAAAGCTCTACTGAAATAGAAGAAAAATGAAAAAAAAAGATGGAGACAGAGAAAAAAACACAGAAAAAAAGACACGCACAATACACGTCAAGCACCACCAAGCTTCGTTCACGGGACACGTCAATATCAAGTTAAGAAAAAGAAAGTGTTTTAAAACTCTCTATCATTAAATACTCACTTCGCTGGAATTGTAGAGGTCTCCCTGATAAACAGAAATTGGTTGGTTGTCAACAAATTCATTCATTTCATCATAAGATAAGAGAATTAATATAATTAATACAATTTGCAGGCATGGGTAAAAGCCTCTAAATAAAACATACTCAGGTTTTTTTTTTTAAATCTACCTCCGGTTTGCGGATGGTAAACTTCCATTGTTAGGTTTAAATAACTTTTTCCAAAATGTTTACTATGAAGGGAACATTATGATTAATAGAATAAAATAAAGGAAAATAAATCAAATGGGATAAATTATTCAAACCTTACGAATGCATCTATGTATACATGCAATGTAAGAAAATAATAATATATTATTCACTGTATATGCAAATGCATACATACATACATCCAAGAAAGATATACATTAAAATACATTTTATATACAAGGGGCAGATCAAATGAATATCTACGGGGTAAGGTTTATGATTAAGGTAATCAGAGCAAGAATTAATGAAGTGTAAATATAACTAATAATAAAATTACAAAATGAAAATAGGAAGGAGGGAGATATGCAAATTAATGAAGACTTACTCTTAAGCTTAATATGTTCTTCCTCGGCTTCTCCTCTTTCGGAGCTTCCGAAATGTCCCCGAGTTTGGAGCCGGTGGTCTTCAGCCTCGAGGGCGGCTTCGGAGGCTTGGCCTCGGAGGAAGAAGTCGAGTTAGAGGAAGAAGAGGTAGTGGTCGATAAAGAGGACTTCTTGCCCTCGGCTATCGAGGACAAGGACGACTTGCTTGGAGTAGAGGAGGAGGAAGAAAAGGACGTCTTATTCTCCAGAAGGGAGGTAGACAAGAGAGACGACCTCGGCTTAGTGGTAGCAGAAGTGGTGGTTGAGTCGGTCGAAGAAAGTTTCGTTCTGTAGGAGGATTCCTCGGAGGCCTGATCCTTCAGCTTCTTGCTCTCCTCCTCCTCCCGCCTGACGGTCGACGAGGTCGAGGTCGTCCCTTGCAAGGAGGACGTTCTGGCGAGGGGCGGCCTAGCCGGCGACTTGGTGCGCATGGCGAGGTAGGAGGAGAAGGAGGAGTAGGGGGTGGAGGAGGAATCCGTGGTCAGATCCGAGGAGCTGTCCCTCAGGTCGCCCAGGCTCCCGAGGTCGCGCGTCGTCAGGGATTTGGTGCTGCCGTACAGACGGTGCAGATCTGCAGAAGGCAGGAGGGAGAGTCAGGTCAGGTCATGGCGGGACAGTTTTTGACACGAGGGAGGTTTTCAGAGAATATTTGACAGGTTGGAGGAACCTCTCAAACACATGGAGGATGTTGGGGAATATAATATAAGAAGCAAATATAAGATTACCTTTCCAGCTTATTTCTCTAAAAACAATATAATAATAAATATAAAATGCAGAGATAAAAACGTTCTAGGAGCGTGAATGAAAATGGATGAATATTCTTTTACTAACAATTAGAAACAGATTCTAATCCACATGGTTCACTTTATTCCTCATAAAAAAGTAATAAAATGTAGGGCTGACAATGTTTGAGGAGCATGAAGGAAAATGGAGAAAGGCTATTTAATAATAATTCTAAATGTGATAGAAATAGATGCTATTCCACATAATCATTATCTTCAATAAAAAAAACACAAGAAAGATATAAGAGGTGATGGAGGACAGAAAGCTGGACTAGATGAGATTGGGCTTGATACCAGCATCGGTAATTTCCCATCGGGGAGCCCTTGCGTGAAGAGACCTGGTGTGAGTTTTGAATAGGCCTAGTGAAGATCTCTATTTACTAGACCATCAGGACATTTATTGCTAAGTTAATCTAAACTTAAAACTACATAAAAATATACGTTAATCATTCGTTGTCTGTCTCTGTGATGTTTAAAGAAACCCCTTACCTTCCCTGGAAGACCGAATTTGCTCCTTGGCTTCGTCGACGGCTGCGCGCAGGTCCTGCGCAGACCAGGAAGTAGGCCGCGCCTTGTTCCATGACGTCAGTCTGAAATAACAGTTGCCAGAATGAGCACTCTCCTACTAGATGCAACGTGAACATGACACAGTCTCTTTCTGTGAGTGAATAGTTTCTGTCTTTCTATCCGTTTATCTGTCTCCTACGACAGAATTTTAACGTTACGTCTGTTAAGCTTTGCGCAAGGAAAATATATTTCATTTTGCTTGTAGTTAAATGAATTATGAATATATGTGAACATCGAAGTTGATAAGAGGATATTCACACACAAAAAAACGACTCTACGAATTATATAAGACTGAGTTGTTACTATGCAACTTTGCCATTTAAACGTCGAAGAAAGTCCCAAATCCGAGAATAACAAGGAGTCACTAATGACACATGAATGGCGTAATGCACAACGTTTAACGGAATCAAATTGATTTATAAGTCAATAGTCAATTTGTCAAACTCGGAAATGTGGAAGACTGAAAATGGAAAGCTCCCCAATACGTTTTCTATACAGAGATTTAATGGGGTGAACTTACGTATTTGGAGTCATGGTGAGTTTTTACAAAATATTTTTTTAAGGGGGCCGGGGAATTCATTTGTAGAGATCTGAATGTTGTGGATATTTGTAAGGAAATTTCGATTATATATAATGGAATGTTTTCTTGGTTCAAAAAAATACCCAACTTGTGTATATATACATACATACTTATATATATATATATATATATATATATATATATATATATATATATATATATATATATGTATTACGTAAATGTTCACATATATCATAAACATTGTTAATAGCAAATAACTTTTTAAAAAAAATATAGGATACATTTAAACTTGAATAAGTAAAACGAAAACAGTGTTATTAAGCTCATGAAGAATATATGTACAAAAAATAACAAGTTTCCTGAAAACCAGCAAGAACACGATTCACAAAAATATGATTCTTCTGAAAAGGAAAAATGAATGAGAGGCCTCATAAAAACCTTAGTCAACAAAATGTTCCAGTTATTGGTAAATTCAGAGCATAAGCAATATAGATGTTAAAATTGAAATCTGTACCAAGCTGTCAATGCGTTAAGCTCATTACTAATACCAATTGTAAGTCCAAGAAGGCGTTTAGCTGTTATATGTTTCAGCAAATCTAATTCATATCCTTCGTTAATTCTTCTATATTATTTCCAAGATGACATAACCCTACCTATACGCAAGGCCTACAGAATCGTCAAGCAAGACTATATGTTACTCTAAGTTATATTCTTGTCCACTATATACAACTTACATTATAAGGCTTATGATACGCATACATATCAACAAAGCAATATTATCAAAGCTAAGCAAACCATCTTTAGGATCAGTGGAGGTGTAGTGTAACCAAATTAGAATTAAAATGATAAAATCTAAACTTACATTTTCTTAATATTATACCTATATATATATATATATATATATCTATATATATATATATATATATATATATAGATATATATATATCTATATACGTATATATCATATATCTATAGATATATAATATATATATAGATCCTATATATATATTATATATATAGATATATATATATATATGTATATAGATATATATACATAATATATATATATATAATATATATATATATATATCTATAATATATATATATATATATCATATATATATATCATTATATATACATGTATATTACAGTGAAACCTCAGCTTGATGGACCTCATTTTAGCGGATTTTTGTCCTCATCAGCTATAATATTAAAATCATTTTATCCTTTGCTATCATCTAAATTGTTACAAATTTTTCAAAATAAATCTCCCAAACTGAATGTTAAGTGTTCAGTACAAGTTCGTTTTGGGTAAGAACTATATGTGACATTGCTTTTAGCTGTACGAGATCTGAAAAATATTCAAGTGCTGGCAATAATATTGGTTCGTCGTCACTTTAAGGGCCTTTGTACTTATCGTGAAGTCAGAATGCATGAGTGTCTGTTGCAGGTTAAAAAATAGGTGTCTGTAAGCACGGGCTATAATATAGGGTCTTTGGTATTGTAACAGACTTTACCGTGAGAATGTCTTGAATAAGGCATTTTGTGTTTGTGTATATATCTATATATATATATATATATATATATATATATATATATATATATATATATATATATATTATGTATATATTATGTTATATATATGTATTATATATATATATATATATATATATATATATATATATATATATATTTTATTATTTGAGTTACAAATGTCCTTTAATATCTAATTCGCTCTACCTCGGAATGGATATATTTTCACATATGTATACCGAAGGGGAATTTTTTTAGTTGATAATAATTTCGTCCTCTCGCGGGTTCGAACCAACGTCCAGTGGAGAGAGACGAAATCAAGACGTCAGTGACGTTATCGATTCGGTTAACTTGATTTCGTCTCTGTCCGCTGGATGGTGGTTCGAACCCATGAGAGGAAGGGAAATTATTATCAACTAAAAAAATTTCCTTTCGGTTTACATATATGAAAATATTATCCAATTCCGAGGTAGTGGATTGATATTAAAGGAGATTTGTAGCTCGAATAATTTATATGAATCACGGTGATGTGATAATTATTCATATATATATATATATTATATATATATATATATAAAATACATCTGTGTGTGTGTATGTGTGTATGTATTAGCTAAGTAAACCATTCGTAGGATCAGAACTATGTACAACGAACTTGTTAAGAAGATGGAGTTAACTAAAATCTTTTCATAGCTACCTTTGACTCGTGTTATTTCGTTATCTAAATGACTTTGTTACTTATCAGATAGCCAGACAGCAAGTATGTTTGTTAAGTTGAGGTAGAACCTTGTGTATGTGTATATATATACACACACACAATAACAAGCTAAGTAAACCGTTCGTAGGATCAGAACTATACATGTATAACAAACTTGTTAAGAAGATGAAGTTAATAAAAGTCTAAAAATTCCTCAGAGCAGCCTTCGATCTGACACACACAGGTCATTCTACAAAGCACATCCCTGGCCACTACTACTTGACTTGACGGTGGTGTCCCTCACTTTGAGGACGAAGAGGAAGAGCTCCCCCCGCCCCCCCTCGAGTCTCGGTCCTTGGAGGAGGAGGAGGAACTGGGATCCTCGTTGACACGCGCCAGCATTTCGGCCGTCATGTCTGAACGCGACCTTTTGTAAACCTCGTATTCCTCCCGTGGGCTCCTAGGGGGCGACACAAGGGAATCCCTGGAGGAGGAGGAGGAATAGGGCGGCTCCTTCGCCCCTTCGTCATCTTGTCTCCGTATGAAGGTGCTGGGGACACACACACGCACACACACACACACGCACAAACAGGAACAAACACACACGACGACAAACGACATCAAACCGTACGGGCGTGGGGTGTGGGTTGGTTGGTGAGAGGGAGAAGAAAGGTTTCAGGTTAGAAAGCGCGTTTGGAAAGCGAGAGAAAGTTCTGTTATTGAACACGTAGGTTGCTGGGCATATCTTTAGCATGATTATTTTAATTATTTGGACAGGTAAATGTTAACCAGCTGGCATGGACCTGCCAGGTGCAAGCAATAGGTCATTATCCTGAAAGGTGTGGTACGTCACCTACGCAAATTACAATGACCTTTTCAAAGGTCAAGTAAGATTTTAAACATTTTTAACATAATTGACGAATATGTTAAAGGGCTTATTGACAATCATAATATTGAGTTCGTACGACCAGTAACTAATCATGAAACGTATTGTAAAATCTTTATATAATTTACAAATATGAAAAAGGCCTCCTTTATCATCAAAATATTGAATTCGTATGATTAACACTTAATCATTACACTTCCTTTATTCCCGCATACTAAAAATAATGTAAAATGAAAATAAAATTCTTGCCAGTGATCTCGGACCTAGTAACATAAAACGTATTTCATTTTTGGTTACTGTAATAAAATTGCAATAAAATCCTTGTCTGTGATCTAGAAATTAGTAACAACATATTTTATTTCTGGGCAATAAAACGAAATAAAATTATAATAAAATTCTTGTCTGTGAGCTGGACCTCAGTGACATAACATTTTATTTCCGGGCAATAAAATGAAATAAAACTAGAATAAAATTCTTGTGTGCGGCCTCGAACTTAGGATCAGTTTTGGTGTAGAAAATTTAAATTTATTTTCCCTCCATAAAATAGAAAACAGCTCTTCGTAGCAACGAGAGCTTTTTAAAAGTTACTTCTATATGTATGAAAAAAACTCCTCACAATAAAATAAATATTTCATGTCACTTCAAAACATGTTTTCTCAAAAGAACAATCAGGTATTATTGCTCAAAAATACAAAGCAACTAGTGATGGTAGCTAAACGTTTTTAAGCCGCAAAAATCTGATTAATCCCTACAACGTTTTCAGTCTAAAATATTTTTTACTAATAACCCACAAACGTAATAGGCATACTAACGCCTTTACAAAAGTATAAAACATTTGAGTTTTAAATATCCAGTAATCCTGCGAGTTCTCTCTTTCATGTCAAATGAGTCGGAAAGACTCTAAATTGCATCAATTCGTTGTTGGAAATTCATTGTTATAAAAAATACAGCGAATGCGATTTGTTATAAACGCAAATTTTGACATCAAATAATAATAATAATAATAATAATAATAATAATAATAATAATAATAATAATAATAATAATAATAATAATTATAATAATAATAATATTGAGTTATAATTCCTAAAACTATGCGATTAATAATAATAATAATAATAATAATAATAATAATAATAATAAATAATAATAATAATAATAATAATAATAATAATAAAATGATAATAATAATAATAATATCAGTGAGATATAATTCCTAAAAATACTGACACAACTAACAAGTAAACAAATACTATTATGGGGAGATATAGTTTAATATATTTAAGATTGAATGAGACTAGATATAATTCTATGAAGGATGTACGTATATGGATTTTGGCTTTGAATTTCTCTACTTAATGAAGCACGGAAATGAATAAGATATAGAAGAAATTTAATCATTTCCTAATTTAAAGAAAATAGCCCAAAAAAATCCAAACAAACAGCCTTCAAGATGATGTAAGATTATCTTTAAGTTAAGCATGAAAGTTACTCAGCAATAAATTTGGGAATATAGAAAGTTGTTAAGTAAGCATAGATATTTTTTTTTTTTTTTTTTTTTTTTTTTACAAAAATATTTTCGGAATTGTTACGGACTCGGCAAAGCAATTTTAGCCACCACCCGGCTAAATAAAAATCGATTTAGCAAAAAATATATGATAAGAAATACGAAAATATAAAAAGAAGAAAATTAGGAAAAAGAAAACAATGAAAAAAGAAAATGTGAACGAAAGGAAACAAGATAAAAAAGTAAGGAAAAAGAAAATACGATAATAGAAAATGCAAAAAAAAAGGAAAAATAGAAACTAAAAAAATAGAAAATGCAAAAAATAAAAAATAGAAACAAAAAAATAGAAAATGCAAAAATAAAAGAAAAAATAAAAACTAAAAAAATTGAAAATGCAGAAAAAAGCAAATGTGAAAAAAGAAATTACGAAAAAGAAAAAATTCTAAAAATAGAAAATGCGAAAAACAAACATCGAAAAAAAAATAATTAAAGAACAAAAATTAGTGCGCATATTGCAGCCTTTAGCGTTACAGCCATACAGAGAATATGTTATTCGAAAGTAACCCCTCTTCAGTTTACAGTTAACACTTAACAGTTACGGTTACCAAGTGGTTACGAACGTCACAAAAACGCACGTTAACGTCCTCTCTCTTTCGTTACGGATCGAGTAGCAATGGTGAGGCAGCAGAAAACATTAACAGTCGCGTTTTATAAGGTTTACTTGCTGTGACTTTTTCCATGACTTTTCATGAGACTGAAGCAACGTCGAGAGCAGAGGTCCTTTGTTATGTACTGCATAAATTCTAATAATACGTTACTTAACTTTATTTAATTATAAGGAATTTAATATGACGTAGGACAGAATCCAATTGCACAAATCATATGAATTAATTTGTCTAAAATTTTAAATGGCCTAATAAAAATTCTAGATATTTGTATAATAATTAATCAATTAATTTTCATCAAAACATCAACATTTGCAATAAATGCATGTTGTGTATACAAATTTAAACATTTTATATCAATAAATGAAATGGAGTGAATAATAAATTGAATAAATACAAACAATGAATGAAACAATCAGGTGTCAAAATGTTGACCATGTATAATCACAATACTGAAGTCAAAGACAATAAATCAGGATACTCTCGCGAAAAAATTTAGACTTAAAAGAAAAGGAAAAAAAAATTTACAAGGTATTTAGATCAGTAAAACCACATTGCTCGACTGCTCAGGAGACCATGTTATTCCTGTGTTACTCTCGAATGTGCTATCAACTTTTTGAAGGCAAACCTGGGACAGTGAGAACTATTATAAAACGATAATTCTGTTTTGAAGAATTTTGTTATTGATGGCAACTCATTCAACAATAGTTGCCATTTAAAGAATCTTATCATAGTTGGCAACTTTGTCTTAATAAAATACCAGGTAATGTTCAAATAATCTGCCTAAATAATCTAAATAACATATAAAATAATGTTACTGTACAAAAATCAAAACAATATCATCACGATATCATATATGATTTCTATTTAAAATAAGTCCAGCCACCTACGAATGATATAAATGATATAATACTACGGTTGCCACACAATGTTGTAGCCTGGAAACTGTTGGCAGTCATGCCATGAAGTGGGTGTGGCTTATGAAATGGGCGTGGATTATTTATTGGCACGAAGTGAAACAGAACAGAACTTTAGCTACAACAATTGTCATAAAAACAAGAAAATTTGTACGAAAGATTTTCTAAGCACTGTAAATTAAATCTGAATAAATATTCCGAGGAATGAGATCAGAATTAATATAATAAATCTGCCAACAAAAAGGTAAATGGCAACTGACTCCACTTGCGACAGAGTTGCCTTGAATTATTTTTTTTTCTTTATCACAGAGTTGCCTTGAATCATTTTATATCTTGTCATATAGTTGCTTAAAATCATTTTTGTACTTTGTCATAGAGTTGCCTTGAATCATTTTTGTTTCTTGTCACATAGTTGCCTTGAATCATTTTTGCTTTTGTTTTTTCTGTAAACTGCCTCACCATTGGGAATATCTCATGCAAGTCCTGTAGGAAATTCCAGAAGGATAAGGGAAGGAGGAAAGCTGGAGAGTATAAATCTTGGATTAAACAGAAAAAGAGAAAACAGAAGATCAAATGAGCGTCCAAGGAAAACAACCCGTATTATAATAGATGAAAACACGTCCAAAAAAATATATGTAACATTTTTGAAACACTTCATAGTTGGTGGATTGTCCTATTTCTCCATCAAATTGCCTTTGCAAAATCTGGCCACATGGTTGACAAAACTGGTCACGGATGTGTTAATTTACAAACTCCAGTGTCAAAAACGCTCAGGTGCCCTTTTGGTAATAAAGGAAAAATAATAAAAATTGCGGGACAGGAATAAAAAAATATGACATAAAAATAATCTCTCTAAATACTGAATCATCATAGGACATGTCGCAAACTACTTATGCCAGCGTAAATACAAGAGATTTTCAAATGGCATTCGTGAATTCAGAGACCATTTTATGATTAAAATGTCTCAATGTAAACAGACTTCCCATCTCAAAAACATTAGTTTTGAGGATTTACATTTATAGGACCATGTTTCGGGGGCTTGGTTCATTCCATCTGCCTTTTCTATAATGTTCCAGAACACCAAATAATTTGAAGTTTCTACCAAAACCATGAACTTTACGTTACATAACCAGGGAAATCACAGATTTATTGTAAATTATCTAGTGCAACAACAACTTATAACCGCTTTGAAAAATATTTAATGAACAGAGGTTTTGTAATGAAGTACATAACAAGATGACCTCTTAAAAACATGGAATCTTTTAGAGTTTGTGACATGACCCCACGTGACCCAGGGCACCAAGGAAATGACAATTCAATTACTTTTTCAAGTCTCAAAAAAATTACTCACCTTCAAATTTACTGACGAAAACAGTATTCCAATGGGGCCCTTATGGACTGACTGCCTATGGCTCTTATTGACTGACTGTCTATAGTTCTTACTGTTTATCAAATGTGATTCACGTCATCATAACAGAAATCAACGAGAAAATGTATTGCCTTATAGAAGACTAAAGTTCTGAGCAAATTTGGTAAATGAATAGATTATTCATACACAAAAATATCCACCAGTAGATTGAAAAAATCTTGGGCAGCACTGCCTTCATGGGTAGTGAACTAACTACATAAAACTACATAAAACCGGGCATAAAATCTTATAGATTATTCGGAAGAAGTATTATGTATAAACTTATTTTAAAATACTTAAACCTTTGTGGACTACATGCAACAGTAACCTGAAAGTTTATGGGCTACATACCACAAAACCTTTAATGTTTATGACCCAGATATTTACAACAGCAACTTAAATGTCTGTAGTCTAATTAAAATATTAACTTAACCTTTGTGGCCTAAATAGTAAAGAAAGCAAACAGATGTCCTCACTAAGTTCAAAATATAGAACCTACGTAATCCTACAAAATAAGATGCACTCATAGGTAAAACTAATTACTTTCACACTTGAGAGAATTACAAAACAATGCCCACAAGTAAAAATAACTGATTACCTAAACTAATTGATCACCTTAAAGTAACCTTAAAAAATAAGAAAATTTTCCTGACTTACTTTGTACTGCTGTCATAGCTGCTCAAGGAATTGAGGGAGGTGTTTGATCCAGACTGGTTCTTCACGCTCTGGTGGTCATTGTAGTCCCTGAAAGAGTGTAGCAAAGGTCAGAGGTCAGTCATTATAGTCATCAGTATCACTATCATTAATGACATTATTGTTTTTGTGGGCATCATCATCAGTAATTGTTTTGTGGTTCTTTACATTCATCATCATCATAATAATAATAATAATAATAATAATAATATTAATAATAATAATAATAATAATAATAATAATAATAATAATAATATTGTTAAAAAGAATGGCAGAATTAAGCGAGTTGATTTTATATATTGTTTTTTCTATTTTCCTTACAATTCGCTTCTCAGGCTCAGCGATGTTTCTGAGTAACTGACCAATATTCATATTGGGAATTTTCAAAAATCATAAATGCTGAAGGTAATCTTTTATTGGAACAGGATATCAGGTCCACGAGGATCAAGCAGGGGTCGTCGTCAGTGCTGGTATTATTCCGTAGGCGTAGTTCGTTCGGGGCCTGGGTTCGTCTTCGGTTTAAGGGCTGGTATTGGTGCTGGTATAAGCTGGTATAATCTGGTATTACGTGACGTTTCGACCTTCTCGCAGGTCATCCTCGGACGAGTCGTTGAAGAGACTGTAGCAAGAAAGTCTGTGGGGCGGTATTTATAGCGGCTCGGACCTAGAGTTGCATTCTCATTGGTCGGGCCGGTCTTGGACGAAGTCGTGGATCTCGACTTGAAGGTCTCGGGGATTCTCTCGTGCGAGCGCCACAGTAGTGTGCCTGGGGATGAACGACAGGAATTCCGTCCGTAGCAGGAATCCTGTCATCCCGTGGGGGCTCCTGATTATCTGGTATTGTCGGGGGGTCGTTCGCTGCTCTCCGGGCGGCGGTGGGAAGGAGAAACGTTTCTTGGGTGATGTTAAGATTTGGTTTCTCCTTGCCTATATGGAGGGCTCCTAGGAGGCGCAGACGTCGGGGATCCGTTGTCTGACTATTATTTCGATATTAGGAATAATATCATTTCTCTTTATCCGTTTGTTATGAGCAGTCATGGTGTGGTTGAAGATGGCTCCTTCTTGAGCGTGGCAGGAGATTCGCTTGGAGAAACGCATGGAGGTCATACCGACGTATTTGCCGAGGCATCCTCGGACGGGCATGTGTAACGGTAGACCACACTCGTCTTCTTCAAGGGATCCTGCAGGGGCGCCGAAGGGTTGTTTCTCATCACCAGGCTGCTCGTCTTCTTCGTTTTATAATATATAATTAACTTAATATTTTTGTCTGGGTCGGCGGGGCTGACGTTCATCCTCAGGCACACTACTGTGGCGCTCGCACGAGATAATCCCCGAGACCTTCAAGGCGAAATCCACGACTTCGTCCAAGACCGGCTCGACCAATGAGAACGCAACTCGTCCGAGGATGACCTACGAGAAGGTCGAAACGTCACGTAATACCAGATATACCAGCTATACCAGCACCAATACCAGCCCTTAAACCGAAGACGAACCCGGCCCCGAACTGAACTACGCCTACGGAATAATACCAGCACTGACGACGACCCCTGCTTGACCTGGACCTGATATCCTGTTCCAATAAAAGATTGCCTTCAGCATTTATGGTTTTTGAAAATTCCCAATATGAATATTGGTCAGTTACTCAGAAACATCGCTGAGCCTGAGAAGCGAATTGTAAGGAAAATAGAAATAATAATAATAATAAAAATAATAATAATAATAATAATAATAATAATAATAATAATAATAATAAGAGAAATAATAATAATAATAAATAATAAGAATAATATAATAATAATAATAATAATAATAATAATAATAATAATAATAATAATAATAATAATAATAACATAAGTCTTGAAATGGAGAAACAAAACCACTATTATATATATGTAAATATATTCAAAAATAAATCTGCACAGATAGTTTCGGGAATCAAGCAGTTTCCCGAAAGCTCTCTGTATATCGTTATATTTGAATATATGTAAATATTCATGGCTGAGGATTTAGTTCTCCATTAATACTACTACTACTACTACTACTACTACTACTAATAATAATAATAACTATAATAATAATAATAATATTAATAATAATATAATAATAATAATAATAATAATAATAATAATAATAATAATAATAATAATACTAGTTTTTATTTGCGTAATATCTTGACGTGAGTGAAATATTTACTGTTTTCTGTTTTTTTATTGGTCTGACAAATATTATTTAATTCCAGATTATTATTATTATTATTATTATTATTATTATTATTATTATTATTATTATTATTATTATTATTATTTTATATCAAAGTGAAACCCATTCATCGCGAGTAAGTCTACGGGAATGAAACCCCCTTTTCATTACAAAGCTGGCATACTTCCAGTGATGCCAGACAATATCCTGTGAGGATACAAGGACGTAGAGTCCTTCGAGATCCTTCAAGAGAGTCCTTGGCATCCTCTTTGACAGTGTATGTTTTTATGGACATCCGTCAACGCGAGCGTGAATACGCGCTTGCACGAAACTGGGTCACTCTGATCTATAGGATTTAAAAGTTACTCACGCCAATATGTTTTGGGGTAAGGCCCAATTTTATAAGAAATCTTCATAGAAATATAATGCATTGGACAGAAGAACTTGTTTAATGCTTCATAATTTATTAATAAATAATAATAATAATAATAATAATAATAATAATAATAATAATAATAAAATCCAAGTGAATCTTGTTATATCTGCCCAGTGAGGGCGGGATAGGAATAGGATCGGGAAGGTAGGGGGAGACATGACATATTTACCCTCTCCTCCTGCAAACCTGTTTGTCCGCCCCTGGTGGGCAGGGTAGGTAGGGGATTGGGAGGGTAGGGGAGACATGACACATCCACCCTTCTCCTGCAAACATGTTTGCCCGTCCAGAGTGGGGGCGTGGTAGGCAGGGGATCAGGAGGGTAGGGGGAGACATGACACACCCACCCTCCACCTGCAAACATGTTTGTCCGTCCCGAGTGGGAGCGTGGTAGGTAGGGGATCAGGAGGGTATAGGAGAGACATGACACATCCACCCTTACTTCTGTAATATCTTGATATGTATTATTGAATATTTTCTGCTTTTTTCATAGATCTGTCAAAGGCTATTTAATTCCAGATTATTATTATTATTATTGTTATTATTATTAAAAAGATAAACTCCGTTTCATAGGGACCAAGCCCACAGGGGACATTGACTTGAAAATGAGATTTCCAAAGACGTCTCCATCCTTTCTGTATTTCCCATCACCTTCTGTTAATTCTTTCAAATGAACCCCATAATATTCTTTGGAAGGTTCTTGAACTTGAACCCAATGGTCCTTTTGGTGGGCTTGTTCCGTATGAATAGGGGTTTATCTTCTGAATAATAATAATAATAATAATAATAATCGTTACGTTTCGGTGTTGATGTGGTCAGACATGTAGATACAGATAAGAAAAAATAACAGAATTTAAAAGCAAGAAATAATTGCTAAATATTTTATTAAAGCATTGTAGAAGTTATGAAACAATTTATTTTTTTCTTCATGGATTTTTTGAATTTTATACAAAAAAGACTATTTACCGAACTATTGGGCAAAATAATTATTCTACATACAAATTAATTAATCATTTTACATTGATAAAATAATTATTATACATAGATTTTAAATATTGTTTTACATAGGTCAAAAATTATTTTATGTAGATTGAATCATTATTCTACAAAGATTAAATAATTATTTTATACAAACTAAATAATTATGCTACATAGCCTAAATAATCATTTTATATAGAATAAATCATAATTTTACCAAGATTAAATAATTATGCTACATAGACCAAACAATTATGCCACATAGATAAAATAATTATTCTACATAGATTAAATAATTATTCTACAGATATTAAATAATCATTTTACATAGATTAGATAACTCTGCTATATAGATTAAATAATAATTCTAAATAGATTAAATAATTACTATACATGGATTAAATAATTATGCTACATAGATTAAATGATTATGCTACATAGATTAAATGATTATGCTACATAGATTAAACACTCATTCTAAAGAGAATAAACACCATAATTAGCGTAAATAATCATTCTACATAAATTAAGTAATTATGCTACTTAGATTAGATAACCATTCTACATAGATTAAATAATCATTCTACATAGAGTATATGAGTATTCTACATCGATTAAATAATTATGCTACATTGATTAAATAACCTTTCGACGAAGATTAAATAAATCGGTGTAAGATCAGGTTCATCAGTCGAAATTCTTAAGAATAGCTCAACAGCTATTGTCTGTCTAAATCTGAATATAAATTAAGCAAATATGCAAGTGAAAGCTTTAATATTTTCCAAGAATATCAAACAAATGTGCAAGTGAAAGTTTTTATAATTTCCAGGAATATTAAATAAATATGCAAGTGAAAGTTATAATAATTTCCAGGAATATTAAGCAAATAGCAAGTGAAAGTTTTAATAATTTCCAAGAATATCAAACAAATACGCAAGTGAAAGTTTTAATAATTTCCAGGAATATCAAACAAATATGCAAGTGAAAGTTTTTATAATTTCCAGGAATATTAAGCAAATATGCAAGTAAAAGTTATAATAATTTCCAGGAATATTAAGCAAATATGAAAGTAAAAGTTATAATAATTTCCAGGAATATTAAGCAAATAGCAAGTGAAAGTTTTAATAATTTCCAAGAATATCAAACAAATACGCAGGTAAAAGTTTTAATAATTTCCAGGAATATTAAGCAAATATGCAAGAGAAAGTTTTAATAATTTCCAGAAATATTAAGCAAATATGCAAGAGAAAGTTTTAATCATTTCTAAGAATATTAAGCAAATATGCAAGAGAAAGTTGTAATAATTTCCAGGAATATCAAGCAATTATGCAAGTGAAAGTTATAATAATTTCCAGGATTATTAAGCAAATATGCAAGTGAAAGTTTTAATAATTTCCAAGAATATCAAACAAATATGCAAGTGAAAGCTTTAATCATTTCCAGGAATATTAAGCAAACATGAAAGTGAAAGTTTTAATTATTTCCAGGAATACTAAGCAAATATGCAAGTGAAAGCTTTAACAATTTCCAAGTACAATCTCTTTCCATTTACATAAAAAATACAGGTCATTAAATCAAACAACTAATACTCAATAAAATATTAGGACTAAGCCTCCTTTTAAGAGTCGAAATTGAAAATCAAAATACACACGAATGAAAATTTAATTCTGTAAAAAAAAAAAAATTGAACAGAAATTTGCAAGAAACCCTTTTGCATCATGGAGAGAAAGATTGAACGACAGAAATAAAGATAGATAGCTAAACAGATAGACAACCAGATAGACAGTTAAACAGATAGATAGACAGTCTGGCCATGGATTCTAGTGCACCCTTCAACCCCGACCTACATAACCTCGTCCCAACGGCAAAAACCTTTTTATTTTCTTTCTCTCTATTTATTTTTTTTTTTTTCCTCAGGCGGAAGGACAAAGTGTCATAAGAACAACAGAGAAAGGGAGATAAATTGTCCTCCACATATCGGCCATAACAAGGCAGCCTTGACTGATATCGGTGTCCGCTGTGTTGCTCCCAAAGGAGACGACGACACGGGCTCTTGACGGGCAAAAAAAAAAAAAAAAAAAAAAAAAAAAAAAAAAAAAAAAAAAGTAAAAAAGAAGTGATGACAGGGAGAAGCCAGGAAGGAAGATACTAGAAGAAGAAGAAGATGGGGATAAGATGAAGATTCGAGTGTCGATGACATGGGGAGAGAAGACGCCAGGGATGTACTGGCTTGCTGTGTCAGGTGACCTTCGTTGTATTATTTTTTTCTATTTTATTTTGTTCATTTACACGAAAATCAATCAAAATAAGGACGAACAAATATGTGATCTTTTTTATTATTCTTCTTATAATTCTATTTTGTTTCTTTACACGAAAACAGAAGAAAATCACGACGAAAAATCAACTGAGAGTGCGAAATCAATGTAAGATTCAGCAACACGCTCCTAGGAACACCATTACGAAGAATATTTTTTTATTCCATTTTGTTTCTTTTCGCGGCCATAAATGCAAAATAAGGAAGAAAAACGCGTGACTGTATTATTATTATTCTTTTTATAATTCAACTTGGTCTCTTTACACGATAATAACAGAAATCAAGACGAAAACACCTGAAAATATCAATGTAGGATTCAGATGCAAGTCATAATGAACACCATTACGAAGAGGTTCAAAATAATGTTTGTTATTTTTCGTAAAATTAAAAGGGAAACAGTACATTACGTTTAGGTCATCTGTCGACAAACTTAGGACAGATGAAGTCTGTTCATGGTAAGATACAAACAGACAGACAGACAGAATGAAAGACAGTGCGTCTTTATCATCCATCAGTCTGAACAAGGACATTTTGACTAGAGTCTCGCTAATTATGTATCTTTTTCATAAGAATAACTGTAATATGATACACTTTATGTTAACTAACTTCGGGTACCTGATAATTGCGCTCTCTCTCTCTCTCTCTCTCTCTCTCTCTCTCTCTCTCTCTCTCTCTCTGGGTAACCTAATAATTACTGTCGATAATCAAACCTGAATATAGCTAAATTTGTAAAACATTTTCTCATAATAACGAAGCGAAACCTGACAATTATTCCAAAAATAATTATTCATCTGAAATCATCAAACGAAAGTCGCTCTCTCTCTCTCTCTCTCTCTCTCTCTCTCTCTCTCTCTCTCTCTCTCTCTCTCTCTACAAAAGCCATCTAAAACGTGAAGAAATTTTCTTAAAATAATATAACCAAAGCAGACAATTATTAGAAAATTAATATTCTTCTGAAACCATCTCTCTCTCTCTCTCTCTCTCTCTCTCTCTCTCTCTCTCTCTCTCTCTCTCTCTCTCTCTCGAGGAAACTTCGTCGCAATAGGGAAACGTCCAAAAAGACCCTCACCGACAACTGGGCCCACATTCGCACCCCAGGAACCCCAAAATATCTCGGTGACGTCATGTCTACAAAGACAACAATGACCCAGTACCTTCATAGACTTGTTCTGGGTTTGATGGTTTATAAAAAAAGATTCTATAAAGAGTTTATGGGGACATTGCCTGCCATATATTAGGGGTTTTGGTGGTTGAGAACTGCTCTCTCTCTCTCTCTCTCTCTCTCTCTCTCTCAACTATTTTCAGATAGAGATTTCAAACGTTTGGAAATAATTTACTGCAAGGATAAATCAAGATTGATGAGATATGACATTTGATATCCGTTCTCTCTCTCTCTCTCTCTCTCTCTCTCTCATTAAAACAAGAAGCATAAATGTGTGATACAGATGTCCATATCATTTTGCCCCATATGCAGGAATTATTAAGATTAGTAACCATGTAGCGGAAATAATAAATGTAATCTAACTCAATCCTAATCACAAAGAGACAGAGACAGAGACAGAGACAGAGACAGAGAGAGATCACCGATACACTATTTTTTAGAATCCAACTATGTAATAATATAGTTTCACAACATAAATTTAGGTATATTTCTGATTTGTGTGTGTGTGTGTGTGTGTGTGTGAGAGAGAGAGAGAGAGAGAGAGAGAGAGAGAGAGAGAGAGAGAGAGAGAGGTGACCGTGAACATACTATTATAATCCAGTAATATAATAATAACACAGTTTCAAAACAAAAATTCAGAAATATTTCTGACAGACAGATAAATATTTTACTGCAAAACATTTATCTAGATATATTCCCGAGAGAGAGAGAGAGAGAGAGAGAGAGAGAGAGAGAGAGAGAGAGAGAGAGAGAGAGAGATTATCCCAATATTCGATAAATTCGTATGCATAAAAAAAAAACTGAATCTCATTTGCATTCATTAAAAAAACATGACACATCTCGATCTATGATTAATGACAGTTTCAACCCTGACCCCCAGCACGAAATCGGGTTCTCGTCTATTGCAACGGCAAATTAAATTGTTTCTCATTAAAAGGATAATTCGAAAATTGAGGATATTTTCAAGGTCGGTGGGATGACCCACACAGCGCCCCCCGCCCCCCCCCCCCCTTCTCCAGTATTGACGTGTGTATAATACTGTCGGGTAAATATATAAAATTGAAGGTGTATATAAAATTGACGTGTATTATAAACAACTGACGGTTGTATAAAACTGACGGGTAAATATATGAAATTAACGGATATATGTACACAATTGAGGAATATACCTATATACAAAACTGACGAATGTATATACAAAAACTAACAGGTGTATAAGAATTAGGGGATATAAAGCTGACGAGTATATATATATATATATATATATATATATATATATAATATATATATATATATATACATACCTACATACATATATATATATATGTATATATATATATATACATATATATATATATATATATATATATATATATATATATATATATATAGGTATGTATGTAGGTATGTATATTTATATATATATATATATATATATATATATGCATATATATATATATAGTATATATATATATATATATATATATATATATATTATATATATATATATATATATATAATGCCAGGTATATAATTGACGGAAGTAAAGTATAAAATATACGGGTGTACTGAAAGGTGCATAAAAGATACAGCTGTCTCTTTTATACACTAAGTAGATGTATAAAATTAACTGGTGTATAAAATTAGACGAAGGTATAAACATGATGGGTGTATAAAATTAGATGGGAGTATAAATATGACGGGTGCATAAAATTTGAAGGAAGTATAAATCTAACGGGTGTGTAAAACTGACGATTGTATAAAATACAAAGGTGTATGAAATTGACCGGTGTATAAAACTAGCTGCGGTATAAAATTGACGGTACCTCTTTACAGCCCAAAACAGGGGGTACATAAATTCTTTTGTCTTTTAAAGATAAAATTACAGATATATTTATGATATTTCGACTGTAAAGCCGTGCACTAGAACACTTTCGGCTATTCGGAGCATGCCACAGTGAAGAGAAGGAGTTGGAGCAGTTGAACAGCAAAATACAGGAATCTAGAAACTAAAGGAATTGAAGCACAATTATTATTATCATTATTATTATTATTATTATTATTACTATTATATTATTTATTATTATTATTATTATCAGAAGAAGAAGAAGAAGAAGATAAACTCTATTCAAATGGAACAAGACCACTACACAGGCCACTGACTTGAAATTCAAGCTTCGTTTAAAAGAAGTTACGGGAGGTACTTTGATAAATGGAAAGAAGCGGTTAAAAAGAGGAAAAATTACTGAACAAATTAATAAATAAAGAAAAATGTAAGTAAATCATTAAAATACAAGGGAGAATTGTATGAGGGTAGTAATGCATTGCATGTACGCTTGAACATCTGAAGTTCAAGTGCAAGACATCATCAGGGAGGCTGTTCCACACCTTAAAGAAAACCGATTTAAACCAACTCTTGCAAAAGAGCTTAGATTCTTTTTAATGCTTTATCAAGATTTCCTGGTTTAATCGGTATCGACCACATTCAGAATTCCGTAAGGCCTGGGATACATTGGGGGTACAATTTGAATGACAGATAAATTGAAAATGACCTTTAAAAATAAAACAATATATTTCAGCGTCCCGTTTTCATTCATAAAAACTGAATGTCTTTTGTGTCTCATCTTTTGAACAAAACAATCACCTGATTTACTGTGATGGGGAAAATAACCTTCCAAAGTCATAGCCTTCACATAAACTTAAAACTGAGAGAGAGAGAGAGAGAGAGAGAGAGAGAGAGAGAGAGAGAGAGAGAAGCAACTCAATAAGACTCTGTCGTCTAAAGGAAATAACTTCACGTTTTGGGGGAATTGTTTTTTCCCCAAAAATTAATCCCTCTGCAATTAAGT
Source organism: Macrobrachium nipponense (assembly GCF_015104395.2). Lineage (NCBI taxonomy): Eukaryota > Metazoa > Arthropoda > Malacostraca > Decapoda > Palaemonidae > Macrobrachium > Macrobrachium nipponense. Next base: position 29,431,688 of record NC_061091.1, read on the forward strand.
AATTTCTCTTATCAAGATGAAATCCCGGCCAAAATCCCACAGGACCCTTAAATCAATCCCCTAAACCCCGTAATCTCCCTTCGGCAATTAAAGGTCTTTCAATCGTGCTTTCTCCACCACGTCTCATTGGGCTAAAATATATCTTTTTCTTTTTATTTTCCTTTGTTTTTTTTTTTCTCTCTCCAAAAAATCCTTATTTTCCCAAAGAATAGGATTCCTTGTAAGGATCAAACGTTCTTGGATCCTTGGTGTGTGTGTGTGTGTGTGTGTAGAGAGAGAGAGAGAGAGAGAGAGAGAGAGAGAGAGAGAGAGAGAGAGAGAGAGTCAAATATTATAATTACAAAACAAAAATAATGAATCATGTTTGAACTGAAATTATAGCAAAATAATGAGAGAGAGAGAGAGAGAGAGAGAGAGAGAGAGAGAGAGAGAGAGAGAGAGAGAGAGAGACGCTGGACAACAAGATCCACTTACCTGAAGCATCGCTTGCACCTGTTGGGCCATCGTGTCTGAGGATGGAAGCCCAGGGGGCACAGAGGGTCATTGGCCTTGGGCATTCTGGGTCACATAGGCCTGGGGCCCCACCTGCCAAGGAAAAAACTATTTAAATAAAGGGTTATTTTAAATGGGCTAAGCCCAAAATGCAAATAAAATTATTTCAATAATAGGGCATTTTTTTAGGGGAAACCCCCACCTAAAAAACGGGGAGTTAAGGCCACCTACAAAAAACAATACTCCAATAAAAGAGTATTTTCATTTTGGGGGGCTGAGCCCCACCTGCAAAACAGCATTATTTCAATAAAAGTTATTTCAGGTGATCCCTACTGCAACAAATATATTTCAATAACAAGATTTTTATTTGTGGGGGGGGGGGAGCTAAACCCCTTACAAAACGTTATTTCAATAAAAGGGTATTGTCTTTTGTGGAAGAGCAGAGCCCCATATGCAAAAAACATTATTTTAATATCAGGGTGTATCTAAGGGGGTCGGCCTTACTGCAAAAAAGAATATTTTACTGAATGTGAATTGGCTTTCTGGGGGGGGGGGGCGGGGGGGGGGACTACGCCCCACCTGCAAAAACATTTTATTTAATATTAGGGTAATTTGAGGGTGGGCCCCACCTGAAAAAAAATTCAACTAAAGGGTATTTTCTTTTTCGGAGAGCGCTATGGCCCATCTATGAAAAACATTATTCAATACAAAGGCAGTATTTGGGGCACACCCGCAAAAAAAAATAAAAAATAAAAAAAGGATTCCAATAAACTGGTATTTTATTTTAAGCCCACCCGAAAGGAAAAACATTGTTTCTATGAACAATTATTTTTGGGAGGTTGGCCAACAAATTGCCAACAGCTGGGTATACTCTGAAAAATATTTCTTGTTTGTTTGCACAAGAGTGTTGTCATATGCATTGCCAACACAAAGTTCTCTCTCTCTATCTCTCCTCTCTCTCTCTCTCTCTCTCTGCTCTCTCTCTCTCTCTCTCGCTCTCTCTCTCTCGTTTCTCTCTCTCTTTCACACACACACACGTGTGTGTACTATGCATACACACACACACACACACACAAATATATTATATATATATAATATATACTATATATATATATATATACTATATATATAATATATATATGATATATATACATATATATATATATATATATATAAGTATATATACATACACGTATGTGTATGTATAATGTTTCTTTTCATGGGAAGAATTTTTTAAAGGAGTTACCATTACAATCTCTCTCTCTCTCTCTCTCTCTCTCTGAGAACCTGAAAGGCTTAGAAACACGACGATTGCGAGGACAACTAATGGAAACATTCAAATTACTGAAAGGCATAACAAAAGTAGACAGTCACCTATTTACGTTAAACGAAAACCAGACAAGAATTAATGGATGGTAACTAGAACTGAAGAGATACAACACATCCCATTGTTGGAACTTCTTTACATAGCACAAGATATGTGACACATGGAATAAACTGCCACCAGAAGTTGTAAACAGCAACAGTGCGGGAGAGTTTAAAAGAAAGCTAGATAAAATCATAAGGACACTGTGAATGCACAGTAAAACCTGCTCCTATAGATAAGTGAGCACACGATGTCTCCTCGGATGGACTAACAAGTCTTTGAGACATCCATAATCCTTGTAACTCCTTGCAACTCTCTCTCTCTCTCTCTCTCTCTCTCTCTCTCTCTCTTTTAAATCTTAGGTATCCCATTCCATTAGCATCTGCCTATCCATGAGAAATATTCAATAAATAACGAAACGTTTGCCTGACGCTTGTTTGACGTTTCTTTCGCGCGTTTTCCAGAGACGGTAAAAATCGCGCGCGTTTTTCAGTGACGTAAAAGAACGCTCGCGTTTTTCACGGCTTTTCAAAGTAAACGGACGTTTTTTTCACGGCCATTAAAAAAGAAGTTCGCTTTTTTCAATGCTCTTAAAAAAATACGCGTTTTTTCGCGGCTCTTAAAAATAAAAAACCGTTCGCGTTTTTCACAGCCCTTAAAAAAAATGAGCGCGTATTCTTCACGGCCGTTAAAACTAAACGCGTGCGTTTTCTTCACGGCCGTTAAAAAAAAAAAAGGAAAAAAAAACTCGCGCTCATACACACTTGTCAAGGACGTTCATATTTTTCACGTTTAAAAATAAAGATGATTCACATCACTCCTCTGACATTCGTAGCTGTGCTGTCCAAGAGAGAGAGAGAGAGAGAGAAGAGAGAGAGAGAGAGAGAGAGAGATTAATGAAAAGATGAAAAATTAGGAACCGAATAAGAAGAAGAAGAAGAAGAAGAAGAAGAGAGAGTAAGAGAGAGAGAGAGAGTGAGAGAGATAAAAAATCAAACTTTAAAAAAATAAATACTAAAGAGAACAATTTAAAATTATAGGAAAAGCATGAACCGGAGAGAGAGAGAGAGAGAGAGAGAGAGAGAGAGAGAGAGAGAGAGAGAGAGAGAGAGAGCGGATATCAAATGGCATACCTCATCAATCTTGATTTATCCTCTCAGTAAATCATTTCCCAACGGGTTGTAATCTGCATCAGAAAATAGTTGAGAGAGAGAGAAGAGAGAGAGAGAGAGAGAGAGAGAGAGAGAGAGATGCCTCTATTAATATGCAAATGAGGCTCCTAATATACAATATGCTACCATCTAAACTGTCTTGGCCACGTGAAACAGAAGTGTATATTTATTCAGTTAAATATATAATATAGTAATCATATCGAAAGGAAGCTGTCCAGTGGTATATAATGCATGTAATATAATATAATCTAATTTAATGTAATTTTCAAAATGGCATATACTTTAGTAATTATCTTAATGTAAGCAGGTGGATTCGTCCAACTTTCTGCTACCCATTCAACACCTCATTACAAGATATCAAATTTTAAGTATTGCAGATAAAAGAAGCATTTTTTCAACAGATGAAACCTGACATCTTTCAGTTTCATCCCATATAAGATTTAACTTAAAATATCATAAATTCACGTTTAAATGATGTTAAATGATGTTAACCCTTTGAAACTTCCAGAGTTATCGCCTCGGGAACCTTACTGGTAAATTAATATAATTTGCAAATAATGAGCATAAAAGTAATATAATTAAAAAATTTAATATAATTAAAACATAAAAATAAGAATTACATAATAGAATTAATTCTATATTAATATACTGCAGAGCTATATATATATATATATATATATAATATATATTATATATATATATATATATATATATATTATATAGTATATATATCATATACTATATATATATATATATATACGTATATGTATATATACGTATATATATACATATATATATTATTTATATATTATATATATATATTATATATATATATATATGATACATATATATATATATGTATATATATATGTATATATATAATATATATATAGTATATATGTGTGTGTTGTGTGTGTGTGTGTGTGTGTGTAAATATTTATATTGAATATTAAAAACTAAAATTAAATTATCCAATAAGAAACGAGATCAATTTTTTTAATCAATAACCTTTACAAACCTCCTCCAAGGCAAAACTGTCCAATATCCAAAGAAAGGTCCATATACCCAAGCCTTTAAAAAGGATGATAAGAAGAACGAAGAGGTCACAAATCAGCAAAATCGAAAGCAAGGAGAGGATTCCCAAGTTTCCAAGAATATGAGCAGAAACAATGACTTTCTGAGAATTGCCCCTTTCAGAAATAGTCATGAATCCAGAAACACGAAACCAGGGAGAGAATTCCAAAGCTTTTGAGAAAATCGAAAGAAAAAGGGACTTTGTGAAAACTATCTCTTTAAGAAAGAAAGGTTTTTAGTCTGCAAACACAAGAGCAAGGAGAGAATTTTAAAAACTTCGAGAATATGGAAAGACACAGTGAATCTTTATGCTTATAGTTTGCCACTAGCCACAAGACTAACCGGAAATCCTTTATTTGTAAGCTGTTATTTTTTTTTTTATACCCACCTTTAAATACCCATGTGATGACTTACTGGGCATATATTTGGCACTGTCCCCGCTGCTGAGAGGGAATACAGCTGTGTATATATATATATTATATATATAATATATTATATATATATATATTATATAAATATATTAATAATAGATATATATGCGTGTGTGTGTACCATTATATACTCAAGTAATAAGCAAATATATATACAAATTTTTTAAAAATTAAATATTTATATAATTATATCTTATTTATAATTATTATATAAATATAATATATATATAGATATATAATTATATATATTATATATATCTTATAATTAATATATATATATATATATATATCTATATTAAAATTAAAATTATTATATATTAATATAATAAAAAAAGATATTATATATTATAGATATACATATATATATATAGTATATATATATATATATATATATATATATATATATATAATCTTTCTTACTATAATTTTCCTTTGCATAATTCCTTTAGCCTTAAATAATCTAGACAGTCATTACTGAGTCATTACTCTTTCTTGATTAAACCTTCATACGGCAGTAATTATGATAACGCCCCACAGGGCATAAATATGTATGTTGTTTATGTTTACATACCGTCTATTTTAATCTCGTAAAGACTGGAGAGTTGTGAGGGGGGAGCTTCAGGGAAGGTAGGTATCGTATGAGTTATCGTATGATTTATTGTAAACTTCAGGGATCGCAAATTCTAAGATTTTTATGTTTTAATGTATTATGTCAGGAAGCTGGGATTACGAGTGTGGATCACTGCGCATTATTATTTCAGTAAGCCAAAATGGATAGAAATTATCCACTGGTTGAACTATTAACCCTCTCTCTCTCTCTCTCTCTCTCTCTCTCTCTCTCTCTCTCTCTCTCTCTCTCTTACACACACACACCACACACACCCAAAAGAATGAGCTCATATTCTAAAATGGATAGCGGTTTGCCAACGGTTTTGGATAAGTGGTGCAACATGAACACACACACTCTCTCTCTCTCTCTCTCTCTCTTACACACACACACACACACACACACATAAAAAAATTATCCCATATTCTCAAATGGATAGCGATTTGTCGTTGGTTTTCGATAAGTGGTACAACATGAACACTCTCTCTCTCTCTCTCTCTCTCTCTCTCCTCTCTCTCACACACACACATACACACACACACACACAAAGAATATACGTATTCTGAAATGGATAATTATTTGCCACTATGGATAAGAGTTGCACAATAAACTCACTCTCTCTAACATTGACACATTTCTTATAAGCTTAGAAGGCCAACCAGATCAAATGTATTGTTATGTATCAATATTAATTTTAACAAAACTCCAAAAATCATTCAAGAATGAAACTATTGAATTTTTGCTTACTCGGGAAGTAAGCCTACAAACTACTTTGTTGTTGTTGTTGTTGGTGTACTTATAGTTGTTCTTGTTGGGGAGGGGGGGGGGCCTTGTTAGGAAAGGTCTATGGAAGACCCTAAAAAGGTGTTTTGCGTTCAGTTAAGGATCCAGGAATTTTGGGATAGGCTATTTATGATTTATTTATTTGAATGAAAATATACAAAATAAGTAAAGTGTATGTTAAACATAACATAAACATTATTTCTAATAAAATAATTCGTATTTATTTTAATTTTCGTTGGTGAAACAAGGCTCTATTTGACTGTAAATTTTAGCACGTTCTAATTTACGTTAAAACCTAGGAATATAATGTTTGCAACTTATGCATGAGGGGAAAACCTTGCACGCGTTCCGAGTAAGCTGGAGGTCGGATCACGCCTTGTTAACAAAAAATAGAATGTTTTTCATTCTACGCAAACACAAAGAGGTGGTCATCTTCAGAAAATGTGCTGCCATGAAGCCATTTTAACCACACAACAACAAACAAAAAAGCCACTATACCAGAAAACAGGGAAAGTTTTTTTAACACGGCCAGCCTAATGACTCCAGCTCAGTCACTTTAATTAGCTAATTATGCAATTCAAAGCTTTGATTTGCATAATTTGCGAATTACGTAACTTGCGAATTACGTTAATGAATCCTCTATTGAAAAAGCGGACACCATCTACGTCGACCAGACAAAAATTCAGCTGCGTCAAAAGTTGACGATCGACTGAGCTTTTCAAACGTCGGGTACGAGAATGAATGAGGTGAAACATTAAAAGGAAAATTATAATGACACTGTAGAAGGGAACAGGTCAGAGTTCAAAGGTTGTTCTTTCAAGCAGGAGGTCAATTTAATGATCGGGTCATCACCAGGTGTCCAAGACCTGTTTGCCTTTGCTGGAATATCAGGTTATCTTCAGTCACATGAGAATTCAAGTTTCCCCTATTTAGTCGCAAGCGTATTCAGGTTTTCCCTACTTGGTCACAAAATTATTCAAGTTTCCCCTACTTAGTCACAAGAATTTGAAATCTTCCCTATTCAGTCACAAGAGTATTCAAGTTTCCCATACTCAGTCACAGGAGCATTCAAATTTTTTTTAAATAAGTCACAAGAACATTCAAGTTTTCCCTTACTCAGTCACAAAGGTATTAAAGTATTTCCTACTTAGTCATAAGAGTATTCAAGTCTTCCATACTACATAGCAAGAGTATTCAAGTTTTGCCTACTCAGTCACAAGGGTATTCAAGTTTTACCTACACAGTCACGAGGGTTTTCATGTTTTGCCTACTCAGTCACAAGGGTATTCAAGTTTTGGCTGACTATCAGTCGATTGGGGACTATTTTCAAAGTTTTGCCTACTCAGTCACAAGGGTATTCTAGTTTTGCCTACTCAGTCACAAGGGTATTCTAGTTGTTTTGCCTTACTTCCAACGTCACAAGGGTATTCTAACGGTTTTGCCTCACTCAAATCACAAGGGTACTTCAGCGGTGGTTGCCTACCTTAGTCCACAAGAATATTCAAGTTTTGCCTACTCAGTCACAAGGGTACTCAAGTTTTGCCTACTTAGTCACAAGGATATTCAAGTTTTGCCTACTCAGTCACAAGGGTACTCAAGTTTTGCCTATTTCCATCACCCCAAGGGCGGGTATTCCAAAGTTATTTTGCCCCTAACTCAGTCACAAGGGTATTCAAGTTTTGCCTACTCAGTCACAAGGATATTCAAGTTTTGCCCTAACTCACAGTCACAACGTGGTTATTCTAGTTTGGTTTTTGCCTACTCAGTCAATTAAGTGGGTATTTCTAGTTTTTGGGCCTACCATCCAGTCTATAAGTGGGTATTTCAAGTTTTTGTCTAACTCAAGTTATAAGGGTATTCAAGTTTGCCTTTTACCTCACTCGAACAATGGGTATTCCAAGGTTTGGCCTACTCAAGTCAACAAGTGGTATATTCAAGTTTTGCCCTACTCAGTTCCACAAGAAGGGTTATTCAAACGGTTCTTTTGCTAACTCAAGTTCATAAGGTGTATTCAAGTTTTGCCTACTCAGTCACAAGAGTATTCAAGTTTTGCCTACTCAGTCACAAGGGTATTAAAGTTTTCCCTACTCAGTCACCAGCATATTGAAGTTTTGGCTATTAAGTCTTAAGAGTATTCAAGTTTTGCCTACTCAGTCACAAGGGTATTCACGTTTTGCCTACTCAGTCACAAGGGTATTTAAGTTTTGCTTACTCAGTCACCAGTGTATTCAAGTTTTGCCTATTCAATCATAAGGGTATTCAAGTTTTGCCTACTCAGTCACAAGAGTATTCAAGTTTTGCCTACTCAGTCACAAGGGTATTCAAGTTTTGCCTACTCAGTCACATGGGTATT
>NC_061091.1:29444965-29469965 GCF_015104395.2 Macrobrachium nipponense
CAAAATAAATTGATGTAGTAAGACTTCTTCTAATTTTGCAATGATGCTAGTCACTTGTAAGTCTTTTGTCTATTTACTTAGAAATATAATCATGTTACATAATTTTTTCCTAAGGGGATAAGATTCAAATGCTAACATTTCAGCGAAAATGTTTCAGAAAAAACTAAGAGAATAACAAAAGGCTTCTCCTTACTGCCTTCAAAAACAGATAATATCAATATCCAGTGGAGGGTAAAATGTCAAAAAGTATAATAATAATAATAATAATAATAATAATAATAATAATATAATAATAATAATAATAATAATAATAAATAATAATAATAATTATTATTATTATTATTATTATTATTATTATTATTATTATTATTATTATTATTATTATTATTATTATTATTCATCTACACTAAGAATAACAACTTACTAACTTGTAAGACAAACTTTATAGAAAGAAAAAAGAAAACTACATTATTCAAAAACCACAGAAACTTGAGCATAGAAACTTGAGATCATGTTCATCAACAAACATCAAATGCTGTGAAGGAATAGCATCACTTACATATCCTCGGATCTGTTAACAAACTTTAGACATCATATCACAAACAAACCACTTCCTAACATGGCCCTATGGTCCCAAAAGAGTTCATTTGGGCACGACACCTGACGACTTGAGCACTAAGGCATTTCAGTTTTGGTGGGCAGATGTGTCGCACCAAGGATACCCACATGACCACATTAGTGAGATAGCTTATCAGACAGACAGCTTCCCCAAGAAATGGGAGGACAAAATGTAGGGTCACATATCACTGCACTTCTTCAATGCCACATTTTGAGGGGCAACGATACCCAGGAAATGCGAACATAGTGGCAAGATATTTACGACATTAGGTTTGAGGATTTGTGGGCATCACGTATAAAGGATAATAAGTGATTTAAAATGAATATTCATAAAACAAAGAAACTTGCACATAAACACATATTCACAAGCCATATCTCTCTCTCTCTCTCTCTCTCTCTCTCTCTCTCTCTCTCTCTCTCTCTCTCTCTCTCTCTCTCCTTCTTCTGTTCCTTTCTCTCTCTTTAAGTATGTTCCTTCATTCAAACTCTTTCCTTTTTTAAAAAATTACTTTTTATCTTATAAATCACCAGACTTTGAGAATACCTTGGTACAATAAAGTAGATTAAATCTATTATGCTCTTACATTTTATATCTTTCAAAAAATATTTTTTGTGAGTATTTTACAGCCATTTACCAAACTTATTCTGCAATGTAGCAGTTGTTAAACTGGTCAGGTCTTAGCAATGCATTTTTTATTCCTTTTCTGTAAATTCTATCCGTCTTTTTGTAAAACACTTGAAGATTGATATCTTGCTGTAATGGTCATTCAAGATTCTTTGCCACTGTAATAATAATGCTTTCATAAGCCTATTAAAGCCTCATTATTAAAAGAAATACTTTAAAAAACCAGAAATTCACAGTCATTGCAGATAAAGAGATTAAAATTTGCAGACGAGGAATAAAAATCCATGGCTAAGACCTGACCAGCTGCATTGCAACAGTTACGTTGCAGAGAGAGTTTTCTAAGAATACCTCAAAAAAGAAATAATAATTGCAAGATACTGAATCTTAGAGGTCAAGTATTTATGGTCAAAGAATTGAGTAAGGCACATATATATAACCTCTCAGGTAAATGTAGCACTGAGACAGGGATTCTGGGACTGAAACAGACTAGAGCATAATAAATCTAGTCTACTCCAATGTACTAATGTACTCTCAAAGTTTAAGGACTTAAGAGATAAAAAGTAGTTTTTGAAAAAATATAATAGTTTCGGATGAAGAAACATGCTGTGTGTGTGTGTGTGTGTGTGTTCGAGAGAGAGAGAGAGAGAGAGAGAGAGAGAGAGAGAGAGAGAGAGAGAGAGCCAGCCAGCAGCAGCCAGCAGAATCTGTACTGGTCCCTCACATACCTTCAACTCGAATCTGGCAAACGTCTAGCAGCGCACATTCCGCCACCAAACTCGTGTTTATGTTCGCAAGCAACGAAATAAGTCTCTCTCAAGTTCGCGTCAAGCAAAGGACAGATGATGATCCACCATTTTAATGTTCAATTTTTGAATGCTCCATTTTTAAAAGCTCCTGGTTTGTAATGCTCCTTTTTAATGTTGCTTTTAAATGCTCCTTTTTATTTCTTTTTGAGGCTCCTTTTATAATACTACTTTTCATGTCCCTTTTTTAATACTCCTTGTTTTTAAGTTCCTTGTTTTTTCGAATGAATTCGTATCCGTGGAGAACAACAAACATCACCGAATGTTAAGGTTTGTTGAGTCACTGCCGGCAGAGAGGATTTGGTCATCACTTTCCTACAAAGAGTTTCCTTGGGTCTCTTATGAATGTAAGGCTGCTCTACCTGGAATTTGCCGTTTAACAGCTGATGAATGATTGTTAATATTAAGAATGATTACATTTATTATATGGAACAAAGGTGAATGGCCGAAATAACTTTTCCAATAAGCTTTCTTACAAATGTTAGTCTGCCCCAATATCGAATTTAACAGTTGATAAATAGTGAATATTATTAAAATCGAACACAGTCATATGGAAGAAGAATTTTTTTATTTTCTGCACAATATAAGTCTGTCCCATTGTCATTTTGCTATTCAAAAGCTGATACTGATTGCTTTTATTACAAATGAACAGTGATATGAAACAAGGAAGATTTAGTTAATAATTTTTCTAATAAATATATGGCTGTTGTCCTTGTCTAAACCCGTAAACGATATCTATGTGGGAAGCAATGTCTGTCTGTCTGTCTCTGTCTGTCTGTCTGTCTGTCTGTCTGTCTTAAAGAAGCTTGAGTTTTGAACATACTTATATAGTAATATAAGGAGATATACATCCCCCCCCCATCCTCTCTCTCTCTCTCTCTCTCTCTCTCTCTCTCTCTCTCTCTCTCGAGGACTCAACACAGTTTTACAATAAAATCTAAAGCCATGTAAGATGAAGGGAATACTTTTCTACTTAACATGACATTAAGTAAAATATACGTATCTTTTACCCAAACAGCGTGGCGTTTCCCTCAGGTAAGGAAACCCTCGATGTATTACCCAATGGGGGAGGGGGGATAATACCCACTACCCCTAACCCCTACCCCTACTCCAACAGCATCTCCAGTTGGAGCGTCTAGGAGCTACAAAGAAGAGCTACATAACTTCAGGATCTAAATTATATAACTACCTCAGGCCAGGTTTCATCTTAATGGCAAAGAAAGTTCACTCACGAGTCTGAGAGTTGCCCTAAGCTACATTTCTCTTAGGTATATCTTGATACCTTAATATCGTAAGTCTATTATTATTATTATTACTATTATTATGATTATTTCTCAATATCTCAATATCTTAATCTTATGAAAGCTACTAGATTTCTCTTGGAAATACCTTGATATCTAAATGTCTTAAGCTTATGAATGTCGTACTTTAAGATACGAAGATATGTTATCTTCTTTGATGTAAGATTATTATTATTATATTACTATTATTTAGTCTTTTACAGTCGTCCTATTCGACTGGGTGGTATTTATAGTGTGGGGTTGCATCCTGCCTCCTTAGGAGGCCATCACTTTCCTCACTATGTGCGCTGTTTCTAGTAGCACACTCTTCTGCATGAGTCCTGGAACGACTTCGGCATCTAGTTTTTCCCTGTTCCTTTTCAGAGATCTCGGGATCGTGCCTAGAGTTCCTAAGATTATGAGTACAATTTCCACTGGAATATCCCATTTCCTTCTTATTTCTATTTTCAGGTCTTGATACTTATCGATTTTTTTCTTTCTTTCTCATCGACTCTGGTCTTCCGTAGTATTGCGACATCAGTGAGTGATACTTTCCTCTTGATTTTGTCAATCAACGTCACGGCTGATCTGTTGGCACGTATCACCCTATCTGTTCTGATACCATGGTCCCAGAGGATCTTTGCCTGATTGTTTTCTATCACTCCGTCAGGCTAACTGGTGTTTCTTGTACAGGTTCCAGTAGAAGGCTTTTGCCACTGAATTTAGCTGTTTTTGTACTGGTTCTGTGCAAGCGACGGACATTCGCTTGCTATGTGGTTTATGGTCTCATTTTTCATATTGCACTTCCTGCATATGGGTGAGATGTTGTTCCTATCTATCGTTCTTTAGACATATCTGGTTCTTGGTACCTGATCTTGTGCTGCTGTTAGTACTCCTGTTTGCCTCTGAGTTCTCCCCTCTGTAGCCATTACCATGTTTCATCGCTGGCCAGTTCTTCAGTTGTCACATGTATTGTCTATGCATTGGTTTGTTGTACCATTACTCTGTTGTGTTTTTCATTCTCCTCTGTATATTTCTGGGTCTTCGTCTATTTTTATCAGTCCTTCTTCCCGTGCACTCCTTAGCCAGTCGTCTTTATTGGATTCCAGAGTTTGCCCCAGTGGTTTGCTCTTGATGTTGACGCAGTTCTTTAGTCTTAGTAGCCCTCTCCCTCCTTCCTTTCGTGTTATGGTCAGTCTGCCTGTATTTGCTCTTGGGTGTAGTGCTTTTTGTATTGACGTGTGTTTCCTAGTTTACTGTCCACTACTCCCGCGCTGTATCTGGTTACTGGCATTGCCCATGTGTTTACGGCTTTCATCATGTTTCCGGCAATGAGGTTTGACTTGAGTCTCGCCGTAAGTCTCTGCATATATTATTATTATTATTATTATTATTATTATTATTATTATTATTATTATTATTATTATTATTATTATTATTATTATTATTTCTCTTGGAAATATCTTAATATATTAGTACCTCAACATCTTGAGCGTATGAATGTGCTGCTTGCAAAGATCATTCAAGATTATTATTATTATTATTATTATTATTATTATTATTATTATTATTATTATTATTATGTTCAGAAGATGAAGCCTATTCATGAGGAACAACAAAAGACATTCCGAAAAATATTTGCATGGAATCTTACCAGTAGCAATATCGTTTCTAATCGTTTGAAAATTCACTAAGAATTTAAACTAACCAATTTTATTATTAGTTCCACCGACCTATAGATTTATGTTTCCAGGAGACTAGAAACGTCCAGTTTTAAGCACTGGAAACATAAAGCCTGAGAACTGGAAATTCACAAATTATGGAAAACGTAAAAATATCAATAAGTGTATAAAAATATTTCCCGAAAAGATTTGCAAGGAAGTTTACCACTGGAAAAATCATTGCTGTAATTTAAACTATACAATTTTACTATTTATTCCCCATCCAATTTTGAACTCTGGAAACTAAAATGAAATATAGTAATGTACAAAATCAGTCACAAAAATATCTGCAAGGACGTTTACCATTGAAAGAATCATTTATAGGCGTTTAAGCGTACACCAAGATTTCAAACTATACAATCTTATCATTTAGGTCATCGAACTATAGATATTGAGGTAAGCTACCCTACATATATTTTTCAGAATGCTTTTGTTATTCCTTGTGAATAGGCTTCATCGTCTGATAATAATAATAATAATAATAATAATAATAATAATAATAATATAATAATAATAATAATAAATAATAATAATCATAATAATAAACTTCAGATGCTGAGTCAAGCAATACACGAGAAACGCCAGAGCTATCTTGTTACTTGAAGGAGAGAGCATTCAGATTAATTAACATTTCTGAAATTCTCTGGCACAGACAAAGTTTTGAGACCCTACGTTGTTTTCGAAACCGAAGCAGTTAATTAACTGAATGGAAATGAGAGAGAGAAGAGAGAGAGAGAGAGAGAGAGAGAAGATAGAGAGAGAGAGAGAGAGAGAGAGACGAGAGAGAGAGAGAGAGAGACTTCTCGCGTCTATGAGTACAATACGAAACTGACACAAATCAGTTTTTTCCCTATATATATATATATATATATATATATATATATATATATATATATATATATATATATATATATATATCTATATATATAGTTATATATATTATATATATATATATATATATAGTATATATATATATATATAATATATTTATATATATATATATATATACACATATATATAATAAATATATTAACACATACATATCAATATATTTATATAGATGCATATGTATTTATTTATATCTAATATATATATATATATATATATATATATATATATATATGTATGTATGTATATGCATATATATATATACATATGTATATATATACATATATACGTGTGTGTGTTTGTATGACCAATATTTGACAGTACATTACAAAGCTGCCACAATTAAAAAACCGAGCCAGCATCACTTAAACATAATCCAAACTCCCTTTTCAGATCCAACTCACTCTCCCCGAACCGTACAACTGACAAACACAAAACACATTTTCTTTGATCCTGAGTCGATTTTAGCTCAGCGTTTGTGATCCCTTGATGAACAAACATGAGGTCAATGAACTTGATATCCCTTTGATCGTCAGAATAATTTCCGGGTTTTTAATTAGAGTTTTTGTCTATCGTTCGTTGGGGAAATTTTGGGATGGGACGTTCTCAAACTGACCTTTTTGTTTTCCTAACCGGAGGTAATGGTTGAACGTTAATGTGTGTTTAGTACAACAGTAGTTGTACGCACGTTTAAAAAAATGTTTGTAACACATAAAAATATACAGACATACATACGAATTTGTATGTATGTATGTATATATGTATATACTAAATGTATGTAAATTGCAAACATTGTTTCCCCAATCCCAGTAAATTCTTCTGGAAAATAGTTATTAAAATAGGGAGCTCGACAGTGAGTTAAGAAAGAAAATCTAAATGAGTGATGTATCTATTTATAGGCGCATTTTCTTCAGACGTATCTATGTCAAAATTTCTATATGTATGCATACATGCATGTATGTATGTAGGTATGTATGTAATATATATATATATATATATATATATATATATATATATATATATATATATATATATATATACATGAATTTTTATCACATCACTGTGATATACATGCATCAAGCTACAAATGTCCTTTAATATCCAATTCGCTCCACCTCGGAATTGATATATTTTCATAGATGTCAACCTCATTTGTTGGCTGAGTCCATATCACTGAAGTCCTGATTTCTTCTCTATCCGCTGGGCGCTGGTTCGAACCCGTGAGAGGACCAAATTATTTTCACCTAAAAAAAGTTCCCCGTTCGGTTAACATGTATGAAAATATATTAATTCTGCCGTAGAGCGAATTGGATATTAAAGGACATTTGTCGTTTGATGCATATATATATATATATATATATATATATATATATATATATATATATATATATATATATATATATATATATATATATATATATATATATATTATATATATATATATATATATATAACTATATATATATATATATATATATATATATATATATATAAATATATATATATATATAGTATAACCAAAAAGGCCCTTTTGTATAGTTTCTATTTCTTTGCATTTCTGAGTCCTCTTTCTTACGGAAGTCCTTAAAAATATGTGAGGGAAAACATGTATATAGGCACGCACGCACACGAATTATATATATATCGAGCTACAAATGTCCTTTAATAGCTAATTCGGTCTACCTCGGAATTAATATATTTTCTTATATGTTTAAAACGGAAGGGGAATTTTTTAGGCGATAATAGAATTGCCAGCAGACATCTTCAATTCCTGTCCTGGAATTGAAGATGTCGAGGGTTCGTGCCCGTCAGCCGGCAATTCTATTATCGCCTAAAAAGTTCCCTTCGGTTAAACATATATGAAAATATAATAATTCCGAGGTAGACCGAATTAGATATTAAAGGACTTTTGTAGCTCGATATCTCTCTCTCTCTCTCTCTCTCTCTCTCTCTCTCTCTCTCTCTCTCTATATATATATATATATATATATATATATATATATATATATATATATATATGTATATATATATATATATATATATATATATATATATATATATATATATATATATATATATATATTTCGTGTGCGTGCGTGCCTATGTACATGTTTTCCTCTACACATTTTAAGGACTTCCGTAAGAAAGAGGACTCAGAAATTCAAAGAAAATAGAAACTATACAAAAGTGTTCTTTTGGTCATAAGGCTGATGTCCCATAAGGTACCAGCCCATTCACATAAGTGACATTTGAAATCGTCTCTTTTTTTTCTCCTTCTTCTTCTTCTTCCGTAGAGTCCAAAGGATCAATGTGACCCATCCCTACCCACCAAAAATATTTATATATATAAAGAAAAATCAGACGCCAGAAGAAGTTTTAAGAGATTTTATAAGCTCTTAATGGCTTGACACGTGTAGGGTACAGAAGAGTATTTTTCGGTCCTATATAATATTGTTACTATTATTATTATTATTACTATTATTTTTTTTTTTTTTTTTTTTTTTTGCTCTATCACAGTCCTCCAATTCGACTGGGTGGTATTTATAGTGTGGGGTTCCGGGTTTGCATCCTGCTCCTTAGGAGTCCATCACTTTCTTACACTCTTCTGCATGAGTCTGGAGCTTACTTCGCCTCTAGTTTTTTCTAGATTCCTTTTCAGGGATCTTGGGATCTTGCTTGGGATCGTGCCTAGTGCTCCTATGATTATGGGTACAATTTCCACTGGCATATCCCATATCCTTCTTATTTCTATTTTCAGATCTTGATACTTATCCATTTTTTCCCTCTCTTTCTCTTCAACTCTGGTGTCCCATGGTATTGCGACATCAATGAGTGATACTTTCTTCTTGACTTTGTCAATCAACGTCACGTCTGGTCTGTTTGCACGTATCACCCTATCCGTCCTGATACCATAGTCCCAGAGGATCTTTGCCTGATCGTTTTCTATCACTCCCTCAGGTTGGTGCTCGTACCACTTATTACTGCAAGGTAGCTGATGTTTCTTGCACAGGCTCCAGTGGAGGGCTTTTGCCACTGAATCATGCCTCTTTTTGTACTGGTTCTGTGCAAGTGCCGGGCATTCGCTTACTAGTGGGTTTATGGTTTCATTTTTCGTATTGCACTTCCTACATATGGGAGAGATGTTATTTCCGTCTATCGTTCTTTGAATATATCTGGTTCTTAGGTCCTGATCTTGTGCCGCTGTTATCATTCCTTCAGTTTCCTTCTTTAGCTCTCCCCTCTGTAGCCATTGCCATGTGTCATCGCTGGCTAGTTCTTTAGTCTGTCTCATGTATTGTCCGTGCATTGGTTTGTTGTGCAGTCCTCTGTTTGTCTGTCATTCTCCTGCTCTGTATATTTCTGGGTCTTCGTCTACTTTTATTAGTCCTTCTTCCCATGCACTCTTTAGCCACTCGTCTTCACTGGTTTTCAGATATTGCCCCAGTGCTCTGTTCTCGATGTTGACGCAGTCCTCTATACTTAGTAGTCCTCTCCCTCCTTCCTTTCGTGTTATGTATAGTCTTAGTCCTGTCCGTATTTGCTCTTGGGTGTAGTGCTTTGTGTATTGTCATATGTTTCCTGGTTTTCTGATCTATGCTGCGGAGTTCTGCCTTCGTCCATTCCACTATTCCTGCGCTGTATCTGATTACTGGCACTGCCCATGTGTTTATGGCTTTTATCATATTTTCGGCATTGAGTTTTGACTTGAGTATCGCCTTGAGTCTCTGCATATATTCTTTCCTGATCGTGTCCTTCATCTCTTGGTGTTTTATATCCCCTCCTTCCATTATTCCCAGGTATTTGTATCCTGTCTCATCTATGTGTTTGATGTTGCTCCCATCTGGTAGCTTTATCCCTCAGTTCTCGTTACTTTGCCTTTTTGTATGTTGACTAAGGCGCATTTTTCTATTCCAAACTCCATCCTGATGTCCCCAGATACAATCCTTACAGTCTGGATTAGGGTATCTATTTCCTTGATGCTCTTACCATTTAGCTCTTATTATTATTATTATTATTATTATTATTATTATTATTAATTATTATTATTATTATTGATTATTAATTATTATTTTATTATTATTACTTTTATTATTATTATTATTATTATTATTATTATTGGAGAAACCAAAAATCCACATTATTGTAAATGTAAACAAAATATATATATATATAATATATTTATATATAATAGATATATAATATTTTATATATATATATATATACTATATATATATGTTTAAATCTAAATTATATCAAGGATAGCTTTTCCTTAAAATTTTTACATTTAAATATATGTACATTTTACATAACTGTGAATTTGTTTCTCTATTTGAGACTCATTGCTACTACTACTACTACTACTACTACTACTACTATTACTACGACTACTGTATTATTTTATTATTATTATATTATTATTATTATTATTATTATTATTATTATTATTTATTCGGAGGACGAATGAATTTTATCCACAACTTCCTATCAGATGGAATGGAATATGGACTTTAGGCCAAAGGTCACGCAAACGCTGAGACCTGTTGTGAGGTCAATGAGCGCTGGAAGGGGAACCCAGAATCAAAAGGTTGATTCAAAGGTGTAACAGGGAGGAAAGGGCCGTTTGCACCTGCAGTATGCAACAAATTATTTAGGAGAAGTAGAGGAACTTAAGATGGAAGATAGAGAATGAAAGGGAGTTGCATCTAGGGGCCGAAGGACGCTGCAAGCAACCTTGAGGCAATCCTACAATGCACCGCGTGAGGTGCATTGATGGCATTGCCCGACTTACGGATTTTCATATCAGATATCTCCAGTTTACTATTTCACTCTTAGCATTTTTATTATATTTTTGCAATATGAACAAATGATCTAGTTAGCTATTACCTAAGTTCTGAGTGACCTCGTCTCTGTTGACTGACAAATTTTGACAATAAAAGAACTTTTCTTAACCGTAACAATACCAGACAACCATTGAATTGCTATGTATGCTTGCAACTAGACTTTGCAGTTGACTATACCCCCTCTTTTTTCTTTCTCCTTTTGGGAGGAGAGAGAGAGACCTTACCTTAACCTTACAGACCTTACAGTTTTTCGTTCGGGTTGCCCAGGTCCCTCAGTGTGAGGCGCCTCTAATGTCTACCAGAGAGTTGCTAGTACATCTTCCGGTATATTTTTGCATCTTCCAATCTTGGATGGTCTGGGATTGCAGTTTAGATATTGTCGAGCTTATTCTTAAACACATCTAAAGCTCACTCCTGATATTCCTCAGATGAGCTGGCAAACGCATTGAATAGACGCTGCATTATCGATGCTGGTGCGTTAGTGGATTAATGTTCTGTCGGTGCTTTCCTTATTTTTCCTGGTATAGTTGTTTTTTGGGCCCACTATTTAAATCTACCTCTGCTTGCTCTTTCTGATATTTTTAGTTCCATGTATTTTTCTGTTATTACTTCTATCTGTTTCATGCCTGAATTTATCATGTAGCGTCTCTTCTTTCCTTTCTAGACTATAAATTTTAAGGATTGTAGTCTTTTTTTTTTCCCAGTAGTCTAGGTCCTTACTCTTCTATTCTAGCTGTAAAGGACCATTTGTACACTCTCTATTTGTGCAATATCCTTTTGATAGTGTGGGTACCCATATCATATTTGCATATTCAAGTGGACTACGAACATATGTTTTATAAAGCATAATCATGTTTGTTCAGCTTTTCTTGTTTTGAAGTGCCGTAACAACATTCCCATTTTTTGCTTTACTTTTGCCAACAGAATGGCTATTTGATCATTGCATAACATGTTCCTATTCATCATCACACCAAGGTCTTTAACTGCTTCTTATTTTTGTGATTGTCTCATTATTAAGTCCCCTATATGCATATAGCCTTCTCTGTCTCCATAATTTATTGATTCAAATTTATCAGAGTTAAATACCCATCCTATTTACCTCTGCACCCAATCATATACTTTGTTAAGGTCTTTCTTTGTAGAGCGTTTCCTATCTTCATCACAAAGTAATTTCTCTACTTATTCTTGTGTCATCAGCGAAACCTACTCACTACCGAATCCTTAACATTACTGTCTATGTCTTCAATCATAATAACAAAAAACAATATTGCAGCTAGCACCGTACCTTGTGGCACACCGGATATTACCTTGGTTTCATCCGATTTCTCATCGTTTGCAATAACTAGCTGTTTTCTGTTGTGGTAAAAATTCTTTTAACCATCTTTTTCCTTTACTTTATCTACGATATTGTGTTTTTTCTAATTTTCTTTGCTAATATATTATGGTCTACTTTGTCAAAAAGCTTTTGCAAAGTCTAGATAAAACCACATCTGTTTTTCATTTCCGCTTTTCATATTTTTGATATGTTCTCACGGTGGACTAACAGTTGGGTTGTGTACTTTTTCCGGTACGAAACCGTGTTGTCCTATATTTAAACAAAATAAACAAATTTTTTTTATTAAATGTTTCATAATATTTTTCTTCATACCCTTTCATTACACTTTCATAATATGTGATTTTAGAACACATCATGACGGAGGCCTATAATTACTTTTGCCTCTAGTCTTGATCCACTTTTGAAAGTAGGGGTGATATACGCTAATTTTTTGCTCATCATAAAAATCTTGCCTGTATCTACACTTTGTCTTAATAATATTGCAAGTGGCTTTGCGATAGCATGAAACTACTTTCTTTAAACAAAATAGCAGGGACTCCATCCGCCCTGCAGCAGCTCCATTTTTAATTTCATTAATTGCCTGCACAATATCAGCTTCATTAATTTCTATGTTCAGCTAAATATTCTCTATTTTTCGTCCCTTACTCTATATCATTATCTTCATTATCTATTTCTAGGGGTGAATTCTCTCTTATTTATCGTTCTGGCAGTATGTTGCAAATTTTTCCTTTTTTTTTCATTCGTTTAATCTCCCTTCAATTCTCAGAGGGGCCTATTTCTATTCTTCTTTTTATTCATCTTCTTCGCATATGAGTAATAATAGTTTGGTTTTTTGGGTTTTGCTTTGAATATTTGGAATAGGGTTTTTTCCTTTTTTTTTCCAAGTCCCGTTTTTTCATTTTTCTTTGATTGTATAATCTTTTTGTTCTGGCATTTTCTATCTTACTTTTTTAGTTTCTATAACTTTTCCATGCATTTTTTTTTTTTTTTTTTTCTTTTGCAAAGACCTTTTTTCCACTTTTCTGATTTTCTGGAACAAGATACCTTCTGTTCTCTTGTATGCATTTGAATGATGTTTTTACTTTTCTTCTTTTCGGTATATATTTATCCACTATATTTTTCTCCAATATTTTTATATAATATTCTCCGTATTTACCCTTATGTCCATCACTTACGAAATGTTTTTTATCCCAATCTTTGTTTAATTCGTTTCATTATTTCTGACCCTTTTATATTTTTACTGTAGAAGTTGTATTTTTCCATATCCTTCCCCCACTTTTTTTTTGGTTTTTTTTTTCATTTCTTGCTTTATTCTCTATTTTCACTTGCTTTGGAATGAAAACTGTTAATTCTATGACATTTATGATCTGAAATACTCGCATTATAAACTATTATTTTCTTTAACATAATTTATCTCGTTCACAAAATACTAGGTCTAAAGTATTTTCCTTTCTTGTTGGCAGTTGTTTATTTGTTGAATGTTGTATTCTAGGTAGCATATCTAATAGCTTTTCAAATTGCCTCTTATCTTCTGCACTACTATTACTCTCTTTTTTTATTTTTATGTATAAGTACAACCACAGTCTCCTATTCGTTTCTTTTTCCATTCTACGAAAGGAAAGTTGAAGTCACCAGATAGGGAGAATAGTTTCCAGTCCTTGTATTTCTACATTATATCATCTCCAATTTTTCAATTATTAAGTCAAACTCTTTAGTATTAGGAGGTCTATATATTACTATGTTCATTCAATTTTTTCAGATTCAAATTCTACCGCTATTAGTTCACATTCGAGTTACTATATTTTCTCATATATTTTTTCTTGTTTTTTGTCTTTCCCATATATTGCGGTTCCCCCCTTGATTCCTATTTTTTCTATCTGATCTATAAGTTTGAAACCCTTTTATTTGATCATCATTCCCAGTCTCTTGGGAATACCAGGTTTCACTTATATTCATTATATCTATTTTCGTTTTCATTTTGGGTTAGTTCTTCTAAGTACTCTATTTTTCTTTTTGAGTTACTCGTAAACTAAACCCTGGCGCATTCATCACTATGATGGTTTGTCGTGTTTTCTCCTTCATTTAATATTGGTAGTAATAAGATTTTCCCATGTCTCTTTCTGTCTCTGGTATGTTGTTCTTTTTTTTCATTTCCAGAAATTCTGACATTAAAAATCCACTTTTCCATAATATTTGATCTTCCTTCATCATAATTATTCATTTTGTGTCTGAATCTGCAATTTTCTCCGTCCGTTTCTGCATATCCTCTTGCATCAATAAATACAGTTATTATCTCTTGAGTAGAATTTCGGAGCTGATGCTTTGAAATTTTTTGCTGACACCTCTGCATATCTTCATCATTGGTGGTTTGCTTTTCTTTCTCTTTTACCTGATATTCTTGATTTCTCTCTTTATTTGTTTCTTTCTTAGTTTTGGATTTTATTACTTGGTTGGTTATTTATTTGATTATGATTCATGGCTACATGTGCATATATTTGCATTTTTTTGTCGAACTTACATCCTTTTCCTTCTTTTTAGGTTTTTACATATTTTTGGATGCAGATCTCTGCAATCATCCCCATAGCCATCTAAGTATGCACATTACCATATATTTTCATAGTTTTGACATACCTTAGGATGTTTGTAGTAACATCTTTCTCCAAATCTGCAATTCCCTCTTTTCAAAAGGTTGCAGATTTTTGTCTTTCTTGTCTATTTTTTCCTCCTTATTCCCGTCATTGTGTAGATCTGGGTAGAGCCTCTTCGGGATTTGCTTTTCTGTTGTCATATCGTAATTTATTTCTTCGTAGGTATGCTGCTTTATTGCCTCATATGTAGTATCAATGAGTATCTCTGCATCCATACTTTTATCTTGTTCTTTGTTTTTCCTTATTTTTTTCTGTCTATTTCATTTTTTGTTTACTTCTCTTCCGTTTTCCTCTTCTTCTTTTTCTTCTTCTTCTTTCCTTCTTCTTCTTCATCCTCAACTATTTGTACATTCAATCTTGATTTAATAAACATTGTCTATCCATGATAGACATGTTGAACAAAAAATTCTGTATCTTTTCTCAAATCTTGCATTACCTCAGCACACTGTGGATGGGTCGGAATGTGCATGCAAGCACATTTTCTGATTAGGTTTTGTGGATTGACTATTGCTATACCAACCTTACACAGTTTGCATGCTTTTGGCATTCTTTTTCCTAATTGCATCAATTAGGATATTCACAAGATTCACCTTATTCATTTTCTTTGTCGGAATATGTTGGTTTATTTGTATATTTTCTTTATGAGTCTCTTGACCACTTGGATTTATTTGGAACTTCTTCAATTATTTTCAAGATGTTTCATTAGATTTGTTCCAGTTTGAAGGATTATATCCTTCTAATATATCTATGAATGCTTTTGTATCTTTTTGGTTAGGACTGTTGCTGATTTCATAGATGAGAAATGCCAGTTCCCTTCCTGCTACCTCATCGTATTGCGATCCGTCCAAGCAAGCTAAATTACGCCACCTCTTCCCGCAGTTGGAACTTACTGCCATCTTGTTCTGATTTCAGTATTACACTTGTTAAACTAACTTAGAAGACGCTTTATCCTACTATTTTCGCACTAATCTTATCACCGATAGTTCACGAACACTTCTAGATATTTCTCAAATTCTAGTCGTATGTTAAACTTGTGATATCTGTTGATTAATCTGACTTCACGCGGGTACGTCTCACCAAGCAAGATGGCTACTACGAGAGAGAGAGAGAGAGAGAGAGAGAGAGAGAGAGATCATCATCAAAGGACTACTGTGGAAACAAGCAAACAAAACGGGAGAAATCTTTAAATCAATTCCAAGCTCAAACTAAGCAACACCTCATATCAGGACCTTAGAACTAAACAAGTGCAGATCATCCCCTAAACGTACCACGAGCCCAAAATCGGCCTGAACAAACCCAGTTCTAAGCAGATGCATAAAAACATCCTGTTTGTCGCAGTCAGCATCTGCGGAGAGGCCGTGAATAGCCCAGACAACACACCTGTCAAACAGGTAATTAGCAGATAAAAGGTTTCCTTTGAAGTTTATTATTAGTCTAGACAAAGGAGGTATAAAAGAAACAGTGATTATCAATAATGATCAGCAGATTTAATGGTGTACTCTGAAACAGACAGACCTTGGGGGGGGGGGGGGGGGGGGGGGGGGGGGGGGGGGGGGGGGGGGGGGGGGAGGGGGGAGATGAGAGAGAGAGGGCGAGGGGGGCTGGCTGAAGGTGTTAAAATCAATTATCTTTAAAAACAGTGATAATTTACAAAAACAAGGAAGGGTTTTATTTTCGGTTTTTCTTTTCGTCCTCTCCTCCTCTCGTCTTCTCTCATCTTCTCTTCTCTCTCCTCTCTCTCGCTCTCTCCATCTTTCCTTTCCACCAGCTAGAAATACTAGATAAGAAAAGTTAAGGGATCTTGACAGTATACTGGGAAAGAACTACAATCCTTAAAATTATTTAGTTCCTAGAAAGAAGGAAAGAGAACGCTACATGAAAAGTCTTCCAGGCATTGGAAACCGATAGAAGGAATTGCTCCGAAACATCATGGAGCTAAAAATATCAGAAAGAGCAAGCGAGGTAGATTAATAGTGCCCAAAACTATATCAGGAAAAATAAGCAAAGCACACAGGACATTAATCCACTACGCACCAGCATGGACAATGCAGCGTCTCTTCAATGCGTTGCTAGCTTATCTGAGGAATATATCAGGAGTGAGCGTAGATGTGTTTAAGAATAAGCTCGACAAATTTCTAAGCTGCATCCCAGACCATCCAAGATTGGAAGATGCAAAATATAACGGAAGATACACTAGCAACTCTCTGGTAGACATTAGAGGTGCCTCACTGAGGGACCTGGGGCAACCCGAACAAGATGTAAGGTCTGTAAGGTATAGTCTCTCTCATTCTCTCTCTCTCTCTCTCTCTCTCATAAAAAAAGGACTCGGAGAACACCAACCAGCCGAATATGTAAATCTGAATAAGTGACGTTTTAAAATTTCTCGTTTTAATGAATCAAAGAAATCACAGAATCAAAAGATTTTGTGAAGTGTTGCCACATTAGTGAGCACTGATAATCATGACCTTTCTAACGGCCCTCTCTCGTTTGAGAGAGAGAGAGAGAGAGAGAGAGAGAGAGAGAGAGAGAGAGAGAGAGAGAGAGAGAGAGAGAGGATAACTAGATTATGCGACAATTAGAGAGAGAGAGAGAGAGAGAGAGAGAGAGGAGAGAGTTAGGATTAGGTTGTCTCAAAGACTTATTAATCCATCCGAGGAGACATCATGTGCTCACTTATCTCTAGGAGCAGGTTTTATTATTCATTCACAGTGTCTAAATGATTTTGTCGAGCTTCATTTTAAACTCTTCCATGCTGTTGCTGTTTACAACTTCTGGTGGCAGTTTATTCCATGTGTCACATATCTTGTATATGAAGAAGTTTCCACAATGGGATGTGTTGTATCCCTTCAGTTCTAGTTTCCATCCATTATTTCTTGTCTGGTTTTCGTTTAATGTGAAGAGGTTACTGTCTACTTTTATTATGCTTTTTAGTATTTTGAATGTTTGTATTAGTTGTCCTCGCAATCGTCGTGTTTCTAAGTCGTACATATTCATGCTCTCTAGTCGTCTTTGGTAATCTATTTGCCTGATGGATGGAATTAATTTTGTGGTTCTTGCTTGTACCCCTTCTAGTCTATTTGTCCTTTCTTAGTGTTGGTGACCAAAACTGTACTGCATATTCAAGATGAGGTCTAACTATTAATGTGTAAAGCTGCACCACCGTTTCCTTGTTTCTATATTTGAACTGCCCAAGGACAGAACCTTGAGGAACTCCGCTTGTCTCATCTTATTCTTCACCGTTTATTGCGGCCCTCTGTTTCCTATTACTTAGCTAGTCTTCGATCCAGTCTGCTGTTTCTCCTACAATTCCTAATACTCTAACTTTTATCGTTAGTGTTTTGCCAAAGACCTCTTGAAAATCTAAGTAGAGTTTACCTATTGCACTACTGCTGTCGTAAATACCAAGCATGTTATGGAAAAACTCT
This sequence comes from Macrobrachium nipponense, assembly GCF_015104395.2. Classification (NCBI taxonomy): domain Eukaryota; kingdom Metazoa; phylum Arthropoda; class Malacostraca; order Decapoda; family Palaemonidae; genus Macrobrachium; species Macrobrachium nipponense. Next base: position 29,463,151 of record NC_061091.1, read on the forward strand.
AAGAGGTTTGATAGGCAGGATCTGCTTTGTCTGAAACCGTGCTGATTGTTTAACAATAGGTTGTTTCTATCAATGTGATCCACAGTTTGATCTGTAATTATGAACTCAAAAACCTTACAAGGGACCGACGTTAAACGGATTGGTCTATAATTTCCTGGCTTTCTTGGACCTTTTATGTAAAATGGAGGCACATTACCTAGTTTCCATACTTTGTGTGCCTTTTGTTGCTCTGCCGTTTTTCTTTAAGAGTTTATATAGGCGAGGAATTATCTCCTCTTTTAATTCTTTAATTTCTCTTCGATGAATCCCATCCGGGCCTGTAAATATTATTTTGTCAAGTGGTTCAGCCCCTTCATATTTATTAGCTGGTTCAGGGATTGAGGTAGTGCCCTCAATTGTGAAAAACACTCGTAAAAAATTTATTCAATAATTCTGCTTTTTCCAAGTCTGAGTTCACCAGGTTTCCTCCATTGTCTCTTATGGAATCTACGCTATTTTTTTATTGCTTTCCTATTATTAACATGCGCAAAGAATTCTTTTGGGTTTTCTTTACAAACTGATGAAACTCTCTTATCCTCATTTATCATTGCATTTCTTAATTTATCCACAGTTCTACAGAGTTCTTTATGCCTGCTTGCTTCTTCTGGTGTTGGGTGTGGGGTCATTGATTTGTGCAATCTGTCTCTTTCTCTTATTTTATTTCTAATTTCCCTGTTATGAGAGAGAGAGAGAGAGAGAGAGAGAGAAGAGAGAGAGAGAGAGAGAGGGAGAGATTATAACTAGATGCAGCAACAATTATTGACAAAGAGAGAGAGAGAGAGAGAGAAAGAGAGAGAGAGAGAGAGAGAGAGAAGATAGCTAGATTCTCAACAGTTATGGAGAGAGAGAGAGAGAGAGAGAGAGAGAGAGAGAGAGAGAGAGAGATGATATCTAGATTCTGCAACAATTATTGGGAGAGAGAGAGAGAGAGAGAGAGAGAGAGAGAGAGAGAAGAGGATAACTTCCTCAACAGTTATATAAAGAGAAAGAGAGAGAGAATAACTAGATTCCTCAACAGTTATGGAGAGAGAGAGAGAGAGAGGGGGGGGGGGGGGGATAGGGGTTCTCGGGAATTCATGCAAGCGAGTGAAAGCATTCACGACAGTTTTAATTTCCTTTTCCCCCTTTTTTGAATGAAATCTCTTGTCTATGAAGTCAAGATAACTTTGCTGGGAGAGAAAACTACAATAGTTTTTTCTAACTAAAAAGAATAAAAAATAAAAAGTAAGAAACTGAAAGGTGCTAAAAACGAATGTACTTTTTTTTATAAAGTATTGGTTGTTTTTTCTCTCTTTAAAAATTGTGGAGTTTTTTATGGGGGTGTGTGTATCTTTACACACACACACAACACACACACAGACATATACACACACACACACACACACATATATATATATATATATATATATATATATATATATATATATAGATAGTAGATAGATAGATAGATAGATAGATAGATAGATAGATAGATAGATAGATGTATATACAAATAAATATGTATATGTTTACATACATACATACATACGCGTGTGTGCGTGCACTAAAATTGTTTACATAAACTACAGAAAAATCCACACCAACAACATAGCCGTCTTGTGGTTTAGAGAGAGAGAGAGAGAGAGAGAGAGAGAGAGAGAGAGAGAGAGAGAGAGAAAATAAACTCAAAATCAAATTCATAAAACGTTTGCTGGTAAACCTTATCCGACGTTCAGTGAGGAAATAATGGATGCTCGCTCGAGGGCAACACTACCGGTGTCGGTTGGCACTAGACTCTCTCTCTCTCTTCATCACGTCGCAAAGGGAGAAGAGACTGCGTACGTTAAAACAGAACGTTAACTACGGCTCAGATGTTCAACACATTTTAACTGTATCGAAAAAAGTAACAAATATCAGCTGGGGAATTTTACTACATCGAAAAAAGTAACAAATATCAGCTGGGGAATTTTACTAAGTCGAACTTTTAAGCCTTAAATAATTCTTATTAATCAACTAATAGTAAGAGCCTTCTCTATAAACAAAAATCAATTTCTATTGTTTTCTAGGAGAGGGAAATCTAGAATTCAGCCAAATACTATTTCAAAAGCGTTAGGAGACAGTTCATACGCAAATCTCTAAATGCTTTAGAAGACTGACCTGACCTACAGAGAATTCAAGCGAGGAATTCAGGCTTTCCAATAATCTATTTTTAGGGCTTTTATAAACTTTTAATTTCCTGGTTTTAACTTCAAGGGTTTTTTGATTTTAGATTAAAAGGTTGCAATAAAATATGATAAACGAAAGGAGACTGAAAGAAGGAAGAAATACCTTCATATATATATATATATATATATATATATATATATATATATATGTGTGTGTGTGTGTGTGTGTGTGTGTGTGTACATATATATGTGCATATCCACTAATCGATTAATCCCTATTGTTTCTACCTTTTTCTTTCATTTGAATTTAAATCCACACTCTATTTCCATAGAGGAGAATCTGTTCATTAATTGCCTTAATACATACATTTAAAAATATTTAGATAAATGAAAGCCCATTTTATTTGCAAATAATCCACTTATCCCACTTTCTACCTTTCTCTTTTATTAATTTACTACACCCAAACTTTATTTCTACAAAGGAGAGTAGGTTAAAACAAAAATTAAGGCTCAATTTTTACAAACGATCCATTTATACCTCTCTTGTTTCATTTGTACTCAAATTCAACCCTTAACTTCCATAAAGGGAAGTTGGCACAACGATTGAGAAACAACAAATACAAATATATAAAAGGCCAGATTTTGCAACCGTGCACAACTGCACAATCAATGTCCCAGAGTCCTCTGGAGCCTAATTAGATTTAAATCACATTCTCTGATCAAACAAACAATGCAGCCTCCGTGATGAGTCATGGGGATTTTTGAAACGCTGACCCTGATTCCTGTGACGTCATAATCAACTTTCGAAGCTTAAAAAAAAGGTGGGGAGGGGGTGGGGTGGGGTAAGGGAATCCAATTATTTGATCGGGTCCTTTGAAGTCAAAATGAGGAAGTCGTTGTATTATCGTTCCTGATCCGAGGGGTTCGGTAAAAGGATATTATTATTATTATCATCATTATTATTATTCTACTTGTGACTGGTGGCATTATCATTAGTAGTAGTAGTAGTAGTAGTAGTAGTAGTAGTAGGTCTATCTTTACAAACGTCAAAGTAATATTTTGGGGAATTTTTCAAAGAAGTATTATTACTATCATTATTATCATTATTGTTGGAACCTTCACGACAAATTTCAAAGTAATATTTTGGGGTATTTTTTTTCAGAGAAGTATTATTATTATTATTATTATTATTATTATTATTATTATTATTATTATTATTATTATTATTATTATTATTATTATTATTATTATTTCCTTAAAGAATCATCTGTCCAATCACCTACTTGTAAAGGTGGCATGACTGAACTGAATGAGAGAGAGAGAGAGAGAGAGAGAGAGAGAGAGAGAGAGAGAGTCTCACTTCCTGTCCCGTCTCTCTCTCTCTCTCTCTCTCTCTCTCTCTCTCTCTCTCTCTCTCTCAAGTGTCTCCTACGTCAAAGAGATGCTGTTGGACTGTTGGACTGTTTCTATGGGGTGGGTGATAGATACTACTACTTTGCCAACTCAAGGAGGTGTTTTTTTGTCGCCTACGTGTAATGGGTGGAGTTTTTTTTCTCTCTCTCTCACCCCATCCCACAACTCTTGAGGTTTTACTCGTTGTAGAGATGTTTCTCGTCACTATTATATTAAGTATGTTTTAAACAGTTTCTATTAATTGTTGTGGTGTTTCTTGTAATTACTATAGTTTTGAGTGGTTATTTCATTGTCTGTTAATTCATACAGACTATTGATGATTCTTGTCATTATTATAGTTTGTAGAGGGATTATAAAACAATTTTATTGTCTGTTAATCTATACAGACTTGTTACGATTCTTGTCATTATTATAGTTTTGGAGAATATTAAAATAATTTTATTGTCTGGTAATTCATGCAGACTATTGATGATTCTTGTCATTATTGTAAATTATGGGGAGGGGGGGTTAAAATTAGTTCATTGTCTGTTAATCTATACAGACTAGTAATGATTCTTGCAATCATTATGGTTTTGGGGGATTTTAAAATGATCTTATTGTCTGTTAATCTATACAGATTAGTGATGCTTCTTGTAACTGTTATAGTTTTGTGAATTTTCAATTATCTTATTGTCTGTTATTCTATACCGACCAATTCAAACAATAAAAACGACTACAAAACACAAGAAATGATCCAGGGTTGAGGTAAATATAACTGAAAATAAAAAATCACAACTAAAATTGCTTTAGTCTCTGTTGATCTAAACAGACAAATCTCTTCTACAAATATGACTACAAAACACTGCAAGTGATCCTAGACTTAACTTAAATGAACTTTTAAAAAAACTTTTTGTACGAGCCAACTGGCAAAGTATTATAAACACTCTATAATCATGATTTCATTCTGTATACTGGGATCAAATTGATTGTCACTGATTGATAGATTTAGGAAATTTAGGCTGTCAAGCCAAGCACCGGGTCACTTTCTAAGGCCATTTAGTTTTTAAACAATGAAAAGAGGGAGTTGGATTGGTTGGACAGCAAGGTTGAAGAAAGGAAGAGGGAATGGAGGTAAAGTAAAAGGATAAAATAAGGGTGAAGCAAGGTGCCCAAGGGATGCAGCAAATATCATTCAGTAATGATGCACTGATGGCAATACCCTCCTATGGTGAATTTCCTCGAATAACCAAAACGCCCTTATTATCATTGGGGTCGGTTGCCTAGATGCGAATTCTCCAGTTAATCCTATGGCAAACATCTTGCTCCACGAGACTTATCTTCTCCACATTCTCCCTCACTTTATCTCTCCATCCAATCTTCTCCTTCCCTCTCGACATTCTACCCAAACAGGTTGCACCTAAACCCTCTTCGCTCCTTCCTCCTAGGACTTCGATCCTCATCACTTCTCTACACCATCCCAGACACTTAAGTCCCCACACCTGGCTCTCCCAGAATTCAACTGAATTGAACATAGAACTTAGGTCAAAGGCCAAGCACTGGGACCTATAAGGTCATTCAGCGCTGAAATGAAAATTGATAAGTGGTTGCACTACCAATCAAATGTTATGAGAGGGTGGAAAGTAAGATGGAAGAAACAGAGTATGAAAGTAGGTACATTAAAAGGAACGAATGTGGTTGTAGCTCGGGGCCGAAGGGACTCTGCAAGAACCTTAATGGCTACAGTGCAGCACATGAGGTGTTAAAAGTTAAGTATATCTTAGTTTTACTAGGGCTGGCCCGAAGGATTAGATATTTTTACGCGGCTAGGAACTAAATGGTCACCTAGCAACGGGACCTACAGCTTATTGTGGGATCCGACCCACATTATATCAAGAAATGAATTTCTATCACCAGAAATAAATTCCTCTGATTCCGCGTTGGCCGAGTCGAAAATCGAACTTCGGACCACCGGATTTGTAGCCGAGCGCGAAAACCACTCGTCCAACGAGGAACTAGCGCACGAGGTGTACTGACTGTACTACCCCGCTATGGGTTGGCTCTCCCAGGAGAAGATGATGAAATGGCTGATAAAATACCTAGACACCAAGAGAGGTTGACACCACTTTCGAGGACCAACACCACCAGAATCCCGCTTAGATTTGGAGGCTCCCAAGAACATGACGAACTGTCTGACTAACGTTCTCTTGTGACATAGCTCTGCTTTTGTAGAACTACAAGCAAGAGATAAGGCAGTTCCCTTGTAGGTAGATAGGTGGTTATATAAGTAAAGTGATTTCGCTCAATTTATTCAGATTTTACTTAAACTTTTTGTGGAATTATAAATATAACCATATAATTCATATGCACACACACCACACACACACACACACTCACACACACACACATATATATATAATATATATATATATATATATATATATATATATATATATATATATATATATATATATAAGTATAGGAGGTAGACTAGTACATGAGTAAACATTCTTCATTGCGACTAGGTTCAGGCATCTAAAAATATAATTAACAATAAAAAAAAACATTAAAATAGAATAAAATTAAACACATCAGAACTAAATACCAAAAATTAGAATTGGACATTACCGTTTAATCTTTAAAAGCAAGAGTCGGGAGGAATAAAAGGCAAATACAAAGATATTACATAAGGCAGACAAAGAATTAAAAACAAAGCGACTCAACTGACCATTCATTACTACAGAGTGGTGGTTTTTCTCGGATGGTAATACAATGTTTTACAGTTTAGTTGGCCAGGCCGCGCAACACCTTTTGCCCGGCCCCATAATACCTCCGTCAAGGTAAGTAGTTCCGTGACCCGACACTGCCCGACCGTGCCCCGACCCTGGCAGCAATAGGTTAGGTTAGGTTAGGTCAGGCCAAAACATACGCGCTACTTTTGTGAAGTTTTATCAAAATATTATCTTCCATCCGGCTGCCATCCTGTCGCGCCATCTTGTTTGTATTCGTCCGCCAATTTTCTAACAGACGATAGTCTTGGCCAACTAACTGTAGGCGCTCCCAATGTTTTAATTGTGGTTAGCTCCACATCACTCGGCCGACTGGCTAATATATAAAAAGAAGCCATACTCAGAGGATGATCGTGCTGATTGGGATGCTCATGAATGGCACTGAATGCTTGTTTGTTCAGTGGCCTGTTTGTTCAAACTTGGTATGGTCATTCAAAACCTCATTTACTTTAGA
>NC_061091.1:29474965-29487465 GCF_015104395.2 Macrobrachium nipponense
GGTGCCATTTCGGGTCGCATCTTTACCTTTAAGACCCGGAAGTTGCAAACCCCCTCGCCCAATGAAACCCAACCCATCTGCCCCCTTAGCTGTAATTCGTGGGTTTCGAGTTTCAATAAAATAAAAATGAAAAATTTAAACATTATTGAAAAAAGATAGTCAACTTTTAAGACCTAATTAAGAATAATAATTAAAATTTAAGTTCCAGCATTGTTAGCAAGACATGTCATAGACATGTCATCAACATATCATAAAATACACATCACAAGTTGAATAAATGTTTGTGACTTGTTAGTAGTTCTAACCAGTGCTTTTTACTAATGTAAAATATGTCATAGACACATTGGCGACATATCAAACATATCACAAACATGTTGAATACAAGTCGACAATTATTGGTAGTTCTAACAGTGCCTCATACAATTAGACAGAATTTACCAGAGGTCTGGCAATTTCAGTAAAACAAGTCATAGATAAGTTGTTAACATATCAAGCACACATTACAAACATGTTGCATACAAGTCAATGAATTATAAGGATTTCCTCATTACGATTAGCCTGCATTTTAGAAAAGTCCGGCAATCTCAGTAAAACATGTCATAGACATGTCGGGAACATATCTAACACACATCACAAAACAAGTTGAATACAAGGCAACACCTTAATGAGAGTTCTGACAAGGGATTCATATGATTATTCTATATTTGCCAAAGGTCCAGCAAAGTCAATAAACCATGTCATAAACACATGTCGGTAACATATCAAAGACAAATCACAAACAAGTTGAATATAAGTCAACAGCATATAGAAAGTTCTGACCTGTGATTCTTAGGTTAACCCTGTATTTGCCTGTTTCCTTCTCACCTTGAGGTCAATGACTTGTTCTCAACTTGTTTGTGATGTGTATATGAATAGTTTTCTCAAATTATAGTTGCTGATTTGTTCTCAACTTGTTTGTGATACGTATATGAATAGTTTTCTCAAATTATAGTTACTGATTTGTTCTCAACTTGTTTGTGATATGTATATGAATAGTTTTCTCAAATTATAGTTACTGATTTGTTCTCAACTTGTTTGTGATGTATGAATAGGTTTTTCTCATTTGTGCTTAATTTGTTTTCTCACTTGTTTTGATCACGGTTATTAATTATTTTGTTTTCTCAAATATAGCTTTTACTGTTTGTTCTCAACTGTTTTGTGATGTGAATATATGATAGTTTTCTCAACTTATAGTTGCTTATTTGTTCTCAACTTGTTTGTGATATGTATATGAATAGTTTTCTCAACTTATAGTTGCTTATTTGTTCTCAACTTGTTTGTGATATGTATATGAATAGTTTTCTCAACTTATAGTTACTGATTTGTTCTCAACTTGTTTGTGATATGTATATGAATAGTTTTCTCAAATTATAGTTACTGATTTGTTCTCAACTTGTTTGTGATATGTATATGAATAGTTTTCTCAACTTATAGTTGCTTATTTGTTCTCAACTTGTTTGTGATATGTATATGAATAGTTTTCTCAACTTATAGTTACTGATTTGTTCTCAACTTGTTTGTGATATGTATATGAATAGTTTTCTCAACTTATAGTTGCTGATTTGTTCTCAACTGGTTTGTGATATGTATATGATAAGTTGCCTACTTACAGGACTTCAGTTACTTTATGATTTCATAAAATTCAGCTCTTCAAGCAATGAAGTGAGGGAGTTGGAGTGGTTGGACAGCACGACTGAAGAAATGGAAGTAAAGTAAAAAGCTAAGAAGTGGGTGCAATTAGAGTCCGAAAGGACGCTGCAAGCACCCTTCGGTGACACCTACGGTGCACCATGTGAGATGCACTGACAGCAATACATTTATCTCACGCCGCTTAACACCAGAACAGCCTTGACGTTGTTCTGGCATCATTAGCTAAAAATTTATTACCTTCTCCTTCATTCTCTCTCTCTCCTTTCGACCTTATAACTAGGGAGAAAGGAATGCAAACGGCGGCAACATTTCTCTCGTTTTTCCCCATCGAAATATGTTACTTTTCCCGAACTACCCATCCAGGAAATTCGTCTTTTCCCCTAAGAAAAATTTCTTCGGGGACCAACCTTTCCCCGTCCAGGGGAAATGGTCTTAAACTCGTAGGGAAATCTGCAGATAAAAACAGAAAACGGATGCGGGAAAGGATGGAACAGCGGTGATGGAGAATGTTCCGTTTAGGGGGAAATGAGAACGGAACAGGGTAAAAAGGGAAATATTTTTGCGGGAAATGGGGAAATGTAATCCGGGACTGATCCGATTATCCCCCCCCCCCCCCCCCCCCCCCCCCCGCCCCACCCCCATCACGTCTCAACCAACCCCCAAGTTAGCGGATGCGCCTGGTAAGTAGCAAAATCTAAAAGTTTATTTACGGACTTTATTCCAAGGGCAAAAACACGAAGTAAACTAACTTTTGAGCCCAAATATGCTTCATATGTATATCATAAATAATTAACAATTTAATCATCATCAAATACCTTCAACAACTAAATATTATTAAACAAAACGAAAGCATATTCGTGAAATATAACGAGAGACAGAGAGAGAGAGAGAGAGAGAGAGAGAGAGAGAGAGAGAGAGAGAGACCATTAAACAAAACAGGAACGTATTTCGACAATGTACCAAGATGAGAACACCAATGTAAACCACAAACCAAAAAGCTTTAAGGAACTTCAGTTCCTTTTTATAGAGAGAGAGAAAGAGAGAGAGAGAGAGAGAGAGAGAGAGAGAGAGAGAGAGAGAGAGTATTGTTAACTACTGAATGGTCATTATAGGCAGGGTTTTAAGAACAGAGAGAGAGAGAGAGAGAGAATTGTTACCCACTTAATTCTGTAAAAAACCTCGGTTCTTTCACAGAGAGAGAGAGAGAGAGAGAGAGAGAGAGAGAGAGAGAGAATTGTAAATTATGGAATGGTCATTATAAGTAGGGTTTTAGAAACACACACATACACACACACACAGATAGAGAGAGCGAGAGAGAGAGAGAGAGAGAGAGAGAGACTCCCAGATAAGATAAAGGAGGTGACCAAGATTATTTATTGAACTGCAACTCAAAGGCATCTTACGGCGGCCCACAAATTCCGACATGTGTTTCGCAGATGGATACAGAAAGATGCTAAAGGTATACACACACACACAAACACACATACAAACACACACACACACATATACGTATATATATATATATATATATATATATATATATATAAAATGTGTGTGTGCGTGTATAATATAATATAATATATGTATATATATATATATATATATATATATATATATATCATATATATATTATATATATATATATATAATTACATACACACGTTACAAGACACTGTTAAACCACAGTGAGAAGATATTCATACACAATCAGTCTTGTAAACTTGTGTTATGTATATGTATGTATGAATACATACATATTCACCTCAGCCCATCTGAAGCAAAGCAGACAAACCGCCAGCCATGATGACGTAACACTCTGTACACGTAACGTGATATTTAAACTCGGGGAAACCGACGCGGTAGTGAGTCATGGAGGCAGAAATGCGAGAAGAGAGAAACCAAACAAAAGAAGCGAATAAAAACCACAAAACAATTTGATAAAAGGAACAAAATATCTGTCATTGCTACTGGAACGCACTAGGTTATATTTGTTCTTGATGACAGCGATGGTATGAGTCAGTAAGTCCATTTTTAGGGCCAGATAAAGCTTCGTTTTAAGTACACAGAAAACGAAAGTTTTTAGGTCATTAAAATCTCAATCTATTATACATAAAAACTCCATTTTTGGGTCGAAAAATGCTGCCTTTTAAGGTAACAAATAATATATTTTTGGGTAAAAAACTGCATTTAAAAAAAATGCGTTTTTAGGTCACAAAGACCTCCATCTATGTACACACAAAAAAACTCGTTATGGGCACAAAAAAAATTCTATTTTCATGTGCAAAAGACAGTTTTTAGGTGCACAAAAGATGCAGAAAAAAAATTTGTTTTGGTTGTACAAAAAACTGTTTTTAGTTCTCTAAAAACCTCCATTTGTGGTACACAAAAACCTCAATTTTCAGGTGCACACAAAAATCCATTATTAGTTGCAAAAAACAATGTGACTTTGTTTTATTATGCACCTCCTGCAAGCTTATTACTCTGAAAACAGTTGACTGTGAAGATAGTTAAATAGTTAATATCACCATAAAAACTAAAATGAAACGAAGATAATGAAGATATTTGATTTCACCAGAAAACAATAATGAATCGAAGATAATGAAGGTAGTTGATATCACCATAAAAACTATAATGAAACAAAGGTAAAGAAGATTGTTATCACCATACAAACTACAAACTATATTGAAATGAAGATTATACAACGAAGGTTTCTTGATCTCATTCGCACCAAACTGAGGAACGTCTCATAAGAGAAGTTAACACTAAACAAAAAACAAATTACTCTTGATTCAATATCATGTTAAAAATGATGTTATGGTTTCAAGTACAGAAAAATCTCATAAAAACCCAAAAATTATTATTATTATTATTATTATTATTATTATTATTATTATTATTATTATTATTATTATTATTATTATATTCAGAAGATGAACACTATTCATAAGGAACAAGCGAGCTTGACTTGAAATTCAAGCTTCCAATGAATATTACTGCGTTCATTAGGAGGAAGTAAAAAGGAGGTAAAGGAAGATAAAGAAAGACGAGCTCTCACTTATCAATATTGAAAAAATAAATTAACTTGTTATAAAGATAAAACAGAGTTTTATTGAATTTACTCGCAAAAACATGGAGAGTATCTGACAAAAGAAGTTTACACTAAACCGAAAACAAATTAACCTTGATTTAAAACCATTTAAATAATGGTCGAACGGTCTTAAGTATAGAATAATCCCTGAAGAAACCAATAAGTCATTATAATGAAGGTTAAATAAGAAGAAACTATTCCCACACACACACAAAAAAGTTCAAATCCCCAGACAGAAGCAAACCAGAGGCTTCAATCAACTGAAACTAAACTTGATTACCACACACAAAGAAGTTCGGCCCTCTAGAAAGAAACGAAAAAGAGACTTAATTCAACAGAAACTAAACTTTCTTCAACAGAAAACTTCAACTCCCTTGCAAAGAAACTAAACAGACTTAATCCAACTGAAACTAAACTTTATTCTCACATACAAAAACCTTCGACTCCCCAGAAAGAAAAAAAGCAGAGACATAAAACAACTGAAACTAAACTTAATTCAATTCAATAGAAAACTTTAACTTTCTTTCAAAGAAACTGAACTTTATTCTCACGTACAAAATCGTTCGACTCCCCAGAAAGAAACAAAGCAGAGACATAAAACAACTAAAATTAACTTTATTCAATAGAAAACTTCAACTTTCTTGCAAAGAAACTAAACAGACATAATTCAACAGAAACTAAATTTTATTCAACGAAAAAGTTCAACTTTCTTGCAATGAAACTAAACAGACTTAAATCAACTGAAACTAAACTTTATTCTCATACAAAAATGTTCGACTCACTTGTAAAGAAGTAAAGCAGAAACTTAAGTCAATTGAAACTAAACTTTATTTCCACATACAAGAGACTTAAATCAACTGAAACTAAGCTATATTCCCACAAAAAAAAATCGGCTTCCCAGAATCCAAACAAAACAAGCGACTTAACCAAATCGAACAGGTATGAAACTCGAACGCAATCTAAGAGTCAACGTCCAGAGAGGTATGGCGGCGACTAGCCTAGCCCGGTCCAATTGCCCCAATTACCCCCCCCCACACCCCCTCTACCCCGTGGCTCCCTCCCCAAAACAGAAGTCTTCCTCCTCAAAATAATTGATCGTGTGGTCTCTACCTGAGTGCCCACTAGGCGTGGTGAAGGGCAGCTGATGGATCAAGCCATTTTATGCAGCTATGTAAGTATTTTGATATATGCATCTCTTGGTCTATGAGAGAGAGAGAGAGAGAGAGAGAGAGAGAGAGAGAGAGAGAGAGAATATCTCTTCTTTACTTATATAATTTAATTCCATATCCGTCTCAAAAAAAAAAACTATTTCCTAATACACTTTTTTATAGTTTTACTTGTATTTTTTTTCCTTTTCTTCATTTTTTCCCCTTTTCGTTCCCAAAGGAAATTCCTTTCCTTAGACACACAATAAAATGTGGGCCATATGGGACACGTTCCTCACAGAGATATGTTCCCCAACCCACGTCTTACCTTTTGTCTAAATTCTGCACCTTGGCCCTGTCGTCTGCACCAAATGGGGGATATTTACATTTATTTGACACCCTTTACTCAGTCTTAAGAATATTCCCCTTGTTCTCATTACCATCTTCCCTATTCTTTCTACAGAAGTCTTCTCACTGCCATCAAATAGAACTTTAGTTAATGCAGCTACAAAATTAAATGTTCAAAATAATATTTTTTTGGGGGGAGGGAGCAAAGTCTGGACCCCTTTTGCCTAGTCTTCAGAATATTCTAATGACTGCTTCCCTATACTTTCCATAATATTCTATCACTTTTCACTGGTCTTACAGCAATAAAGGGCTTAGCTGATTGCAGCAAAAAAATTAAACGTTCATATTTTCTTTTCTTTTGGCAGTGGCTAAGAGATTTTCACACCATTTGCCTAGTCTTCAGAATATGATGCCTATTCTTACTATCCACTTGCCTATTCTTACCTTAGTATTCTTCCAATTATTACTGGGTCTTCAGAGATTGCGACCACATAATTAAACGTTCAAAATAATATTTTATATTTGGGGGACAGAATCTAGACCCCTTTGCTTAAGTCTTCAGAATATCCCCCCTATTCTTCTTACACTATTCAAAGTTCTTACCCTAGTATTCTTCCAGATATCACTGGTCTTTACCGAATTCAGCCACAAAATTAAACGTTCCAAATAACATTTCAATTAAAATTTCTTTAGGGGAAGGGGAATATTATCTCGACGACCTTTGGGAACCAAGTCCTGTCCAGCTCAGAAACTGTGCTGTAACAAGTAATAACAATAATGACAATTACAGATGAGTAATGACGATATTACGCCTTAATGCTGGTGATTCTGATGATAACACGGTCCTATTTTGCCCCTCCCGGTGAATTTACGTTACTCGATTAAGGGAAATGCAAGCTAGGAGGAAGACTTTTGCCAAAAACTATTAAAAATAAGACGGTTCTCTCTCTCTCTCTCTCTCTCTCTCTCTCTCTCTCTTCTCTTTCTCTGAGAGAGAGAGAGAGAGAGGACCCCAGCGTTGCCAAATCTCACCATTCTTACGACTCTGCACTGATGCCAATTCTTTTTTTTTCCACCTTTTTCTTCCCAATACAACGCAGACATACATACGAACGTTCTCTCTCTCTCTCTCTCTCTCTCTCTCTCTCTCTCTCTCTCTCTCTCTCTCTCTGTAGAATTACACATCTGTATTTGATATATAAGTATTCTCTCTCTCTCTCCCTCTCTCTCTCTCTCTCTTTATATATATATACATATATATATATACTATATATATATATATATATATATATATGTATGTATATATGTATATATATACATATATATATATATATATATATATATATATATATATATAAGTGAGCAGATCATAAAGCGGAAATATTCTAACAATTATATCAGGGTGTTAAAACCCTCCCACTAATCCCGCCCCCCGCCCCGACTCTCTCTCTCTCTCTCTCTCTCTCTGAAGAAGTACCCATAGGTACTTAAAAATATCAATATTCTCTCTCTCTCAAAAACCAGACATGAAATAATGGATGGAAACTAGAACTGAAGAGATACAACACATATCACTGCGGAAACTTCTTTACATATTACAAGGTATTATGTGACATGTGGAATAAACTGCCACCAGAAGTTGTAAACAGCAAACAGTGTAGAAGAGTTTGAAAGGAAGCTAGATAAAATCATTAGGACACTGAATGAACAGTAAAACCTTCTCCTAGAGATAAATGAGCACACAATGTCTCGTAGGATGGACTAAGAAGTCTCCTTATATACCTATACGTATTATATATATATATATATATATATATATATATATATATATATATATATATATATATATATATGTATCGCAGCATCAAACCGGACTATCAATTATATTATGTGTGGGGACAAACTCGGTACATTAAAACCCTCCCCTGACCCCTAAGCCCCCCGCCCCCCTCCCCCCCTATTTTCTCTCTCGATTCCTCGCTCTCTTCACTATCTCCTCTCCTTTTCCCCCATCCCCCTAGACATGCCTAACACGGGCCCGCCGCCCATAAATTCGGGTATAACAAGAATTCATGGATTGTCATCACTTGTTCCCTGCATAACACAGACATCTCAACAACATCTGCCCATGACATACGGGTCTAGGGTTTAAATGGCACCGCACACGCCCATGTAGGCTTGGTGGAATAGGTGGAACATTGGCATTTAAATGTTAGTTCAGATGCCTGGTATGGAATACATATGATTTTTTGCGCTGGAATACATTACAGTTACTGTTATGAAGTATATTATGATTTCTGCTATAGAATATATCATAATTCCTGTTGTAGGTCTATAAACTATAAATCATCAACTATTATTCTTGCTATAAAAATATAATTCCAGTTATGAAATTGTTATGAGTCCTGATACAGAATATATTCCGATTCCTGCTATAAAATATATTATGATTCCTGTTATAGATTATATTATCACTCCATTTATGAAATATATTATCATTCTTACTATCTAATATATAGTTCCTGTTATGAAATATATTATAATTCTTGTTATGAAATATATTATAATTCCTGTGATGAAATATATAGAAATTCCTATTTCGCAATTCCTGTTTGACAATATAATTTCGACCACATAAGATATTATAATTCCTGTTAAATATTGCAAGTCAATTCATGTTATCAAAGTATCATAGTTTCCGTTATAGAACATATCATAATTCCTATTATAAAATACCATTCCTTATGCAAAGTATAGTATGATTCCTATCATTGAATTCATTATAGTTACTGTTATATATTATAATTCTGATATACACTATCATATTCCTTAAATAAAATATATTATAATTGTACTTTATTTCAATGGAGAAAAGCGTAAAGACATATGAAATAGTTACGATACCTTTCGCCATTAGAGAGCGTGTTCCCTGGGGCTACATTTGGATCTAGAGGCCCCCACCCCGCCCCCTCAACCGTCGCAACCCAATTATATCTTCTCCACAAAATTTACCTCGTCGCCTCGTTATTCAAAGCTCCTGACTTTCGGATAAAATCTTCATGTTTTCGGTGATGATGCAAAATAAATAAAAAAGGAAAAAAATACAAATATTAGCGTATGACTAAACTGTTTTTCAGTACGGATCCACACCATGTTTACAGTATGCTAATTATCTTGCCTAAATGTCTTAACAAACCATCTATTTGGACGTTTTGCAAATTGTTTGCTAAATATTAATATTCCCTTCTCGTTATCGCGTTCACCGAATAGGATACAATCCAGTTTAAATCTTCACATTTATTATTTTTGTTATTGTTGTTTTCGCGCTTTGATTCAATTCTTTAGGAAAAAGCAAAAAGATACTGATTAACCGAACGATACTCATGTCAGTAGGATGCCCATGTATGCATGTCTGTATGCATATATATATATATATATATATATATATAATCTATATATATATATATTATTATATATACATATATAATATACATATATATCATATATATATCTATATATATATATATATATATTATCTATATATATAATATTGTTTATTGTATATATTATTATTTATTTTATATATGTAACAGAAAATAAAATATATACATATATATGAAGACTAGTATGTATATATATATATAATATATATATATATATATATATATATATATACATATATATATATAAATATATATATTTTTATACATAAAATGTAGCGAGAGAGAGAGAGAGAGAGAGAGAGAGAGAGAGAGAGAGAGAGAGAGAGAGAGAGAAACTTGACACACTCTACATGAGAAAAACTATTTTGAGTAACTTCACATACAAAATTATTATTATCACGTCAGCAGGTGTAATATAAATATACCTTTATTTACAAGTACTTCTGAACACCTATCCCAGGGACCTTTATGAATCATCTTTCTTAATAATTACGTAATCTAACACTACACCTTTTACCTACAAAAGAAAAAAAAAGAAAAAAAGTTACCTACTACACAGAACTCTCTGCGATGCTTGTTGCCGTTGGGTCACTGCTATGAATATACTACTCATTCCGTTCGGCTAGCTGATGCCATTGTTATACACGCTGATGTCTGTGTGTGTGTGCGTGCGTCAGTGGTATTATGGGGGTGTTAAGAGATTTCTGAGAGAGAGAAAGAGAGAGAGAGAGAGAGAGAGAGAGAGAGAGAGAATAGGATATAAGGAACATAACGTGAGCTCGCTTGTGTTATTGGCCTCGTGGGTAGCTAAGAATGATAGAGAGAGAGAGAGAGAGAGAGAGAGAGAGAGAGAGAGAGAGAGAGAAACACAAGTGAGAGAGAGAGTTAAAAGGTCGTCTGAGGATGGCCGACTAGGGATACTAACTTTGTGAGACGAGAAAGAGGGAATTATGAGAGAGAGAGAGAGAGAGAGAGAAGAGAGAGAGAGAGAGAGAGAGAGAGAGAGAGAGAGAGAGAGAGAGAGAGAGAGAGAGAGAGAGAGAGAGAGAGATTCTGCCTTGTCATAGCAATGTCAAAACTATCAGTCATCATCTTATTAAATAATTAGTAAGTTAAATCATATCTAGAAATATTATATATTTATCCATATAATATTATATATTATATTATTATAATATAAGTATATAGTTAATATCATATAATATATATATATATATAGTATGTAAATCTATACGCAACAAACAGAGAGGGATAAAGATGCACGAAAAATATGCAAACTAGCTTTTTAAAAAAACCCTGACGAGATCAAAATATAAACTAAATATTATAAAAATACTGAAATTGAAAATAGTATTAAATAGTTTTTAACCCAAATGAATATTTTTTCGTAAAACATCCGTTAAATGTTTCTCTTGACGTAATGAAAAAAAAAACTAAAGTTCTCAAGTTTAATAAATATTTTCTGTAACCACCTAATATAAAACAAAACACGATAAATAGTTTTATTGTTTATTCTGAATAGATCAAAATATCCGTTTAATATATTCCTTGCCGAGATAAAAACATGAAAAAATAATATTAAAAAATCCTGAAATTGAAAATATTATTAAATATTCTTCAAGAAAACAAATTAACCTTGATTTAAAACCATTTATATGATGGTCGAATGGTCTTAAGTATATAATAATCCCTGAAGACACCAATAAGTCATTATAATGAAGGTTAAATAAGAAACTATTCCCACACACACAAAAAAGTTCAACTCCCCAGACAGAAGCAAACCCGAGGCTTCAATCAACTGAAACTAAACTTGATTCCCACACACAAAGAAGTTCGGCCCTCTAAAAAGAAACGAATTAGAGACTTAATTCAACAGAAAGTAAACTTTATCCATAAGAAAAGTTCAAGTTTCTTGCAAAGAAACTAAACAGACAATCCAGCTGAAACTAAACTTTATTCTCTCTGTAACAAATCCGTTGCATTGTTTACCTTAACGAGATCAAAATATAAAAAAAAAAAATTACTGAAATTAAAAAGAATTAAATAGTTTTTAGGTCAAATGAAGATTTTCTGTTATACATCCGTTAATATTTCCCTTGACGAGATACAAAAAAAAAAAAAAATTAATATATTTTGCAAAGCATCAGTTTAAGATTTCCCTTGGCGAGAGAAAAACTAAAATAAATATAAAAATACAAGCGCTGGGATCTATGAGGTCATTCAGCGCTGAAAGGTAAATAGACTGTAAGAATGTCTGAAAGGTGTAACAGGAGAAGAACCTTTTGCAGTTGCACCATGAAATAATTGTTAGAGAGGGTGGAAAGTCTTATGAAAGAAAGAGATTATGAACGGAGGTATAGTAAAAAGAATGAAAGATGTTGCAGCTAGGGACCGAAGGGACGTTGCAAGGAATCGTAGGTGGCGCTTACAGGGCTAAACCTGAGGTGCACTGATGGCACTACCCCACTGCTAGGACTGAATATATAAGCCTGAATACTTCACAAGCCTTTGCTTAGACCGAGCAAATTAGGCGCATATTATTATCCAACGAATGGCCGAGTTCTTTACAAAGATGAAATGAGTTGTTTCACTTGATTTATGAGGTCCTCGGGACACTGGGAGAAGAAGAAGAAGAAGAAGAAGAAGACGAAGAAGACGAAGAAGAAGATGATGAGGAATGCGAATGAGGAACAATAAAGAATGAGTCTGACGTCAACAGAATATCAACAAAGGAATTCTCCATTTCTTGAAGTCGGCCAAGCAAAGGCAAGCATGAACAGAAGGTTC
>NC_061091.1:29489965-29492465 GCF_015104395.2 Macrobrachium nipponense
CAAAGAAGACCCTTTCAGTATCTCTGACTAAGTGGCCCCATTACCCAGCAACTATGCAAATGAGGAATGCACACGCAAGACTTGCAATTTACAACATTCAATTAATAACGTGTAATTAAAACTAATAGGAAGTGGCGGTTTCTTGCAATGAGCGCTACGTCTAAATAAATGTCTGTAAATAAATGTCTGATTGGCTGTAGACATCGGGAGGAACGGTCCAGAGGAAATACGCTGAAATTGAGGTACCTTACCATAGAAACTTTTATACGTCCTTAAAGTTGTCACAGAAACTTTGAGATATCCTTAAACTTGTCCTGGAAACTTTAGACATCCTTAAACTTGTCCTGGAAACTTTCAGACATCCTTAAACTTGTCATGAAAACTTTCAGACATCCTAACCATGTCCTGGAAACTTCCAGACATCTTTAACCTTTCCTGGAATCTTCCAGACATCCTTAACCTTGCCCTGGAAACTTTCAGACATCCCTAACCTTGTCCTGGAAACTTTCAGACATCCTTAAACTTGTCCTGGAAACTATCAGACATCCTTAACCTTGTCCTGGAAACTTTTAGACATCCTTAAACTTGTCCTGGAAACTTTTAGACATCCTTAAACTTGTCATAGAAACTTTTAGACATCCTTAAACTTGTCATAGAAACTTTGGGACGTCTTTAAGCTTGTCATATCTTTAAACTTGTCATGGAAACTTTGAGACGTCTTTAAACTTATACTGTAAACTTTCAGACATCCTTAACCTTGTCATGGAAACATTCAGACATCCTTAACCTTGTCATGGAAACTTTGAGATATCCTGTACCTTGTCATGGAAACTTGTCATGGAAACTTTTAGACATTTTAGTCCTGGAACATTCTAGACATCCTTATACTTGTCAGAGAAACTTTTGGACGTCTTAAGTTTGTCATATCCTTAAATTTATCATGGAAACTTTGAGACACCTTTAAACTTGCCATAGAAGCTTTCAGACATTCCTAAACTTGTTATGGAAACTTTAAGATGTCCTCACCCCTGTCATGGAAACTTTAGGACATCCTTAAACCTCTCATGGAAACTTTAGGATATCTTTAAACCTCTCATGGAAACTTTAGGACATCCTTAAACTTCTCATGGAAACTTGTCATGGAAACTTTCGGGTATCTTTAAATTCATCATGGAAACGTTCAGACTTCCTTAAATTTGTCATGGACTCTTTTAGACACCCTTAAAATTGCCATGGGAACTTTTAGACATCCATGCACTTACGAAAACTTTCAGACATCCATAACTTTGTCTGGAAACTTTCAGACACCCTTACATTTGCCATGGGAACATTTAGACATATGGGAACTATAAGACATCCTTAAAATTGTCATGGATATTTTTAGACACCCTTAAACTTGCCACTGGAACTTTGAGACCAAACAAAACTTATGGAAACTTAGAAATACCCTTTGCCTTGCCTAAAAGTGTATTCCCGAGCTGATGACGTAAAACTCCGTTCACCTCAGATCACTACGAAATCAATGAATGACATCAATGAACTGCGTCATAGCATACATCAATCACGACTCTAATTACTGTTACGCCACGGGACTTTCATGAACTGGGTCATTAGAAGCAATTACTGCGTCAAATGCGCCGTTATTAGCGAGATCTAACGCTATTTAATTGGATAATAATGCTCTTGGGTAATGAAAGGTGAGCATTATAGGCAAAGCTGAAGGTCGCCAGCAAATGATGCTGATGTTTTTCCGATGTTTTGAGAGAGAAAATTGTTTTTGAGAAATAATTAGGTTTTGCTTCGGGTAAAGTAATACGCATTGCGCAGTCACAATTTATTTATACATATGTGTGTTGTGTTTATTGTATATGTACGTATGTATATAGGTATACTATATATATACATATATATCTATATATATATCTATATATATATATATATATAATATATATATATATATATATACATATATATATATATATATATATATATATATAATATATATATATATATATATATATATATATATGAATATTCCTTCGCTATTATCCATTAATTTCTTCACTATTCTTCCCGACCTTCCTTCACTATTGTTACTGGCTATTACTTCACTTTTATTCACAGTTTCCTTCACTATTCTTACTAACAATTTCTTTACCATTATTCCCGTTCATTTCATCACTATTATTCATCAATTCCTTCACTATTAATCATTAATTCCCTCCTTTACTAGTATTCACAACTAGTCATAATTATTAATTCAATATTATTCTCTAATTCTTTCACTATTATTATTATTAAGTCCTTCATTATTATCACTAACTATTGATGCACCATTATTCACTAATTCCTTCACTATTATTACTTATTTACCCTTCACTTTTATTCTCAGTCCTTCTGTCACTATTATTCACTATTTCTTACACTTTTATTCATAACCATTTCTTCATTATCATTCACTAAATTCCATCGGTCATTGCTATTCACTATTTCCTCAACT
>NC_061091.1:29497465-29574965 GCF_015104395.2 Macrobrachium nipponense
AAGAGTCAAAAATTCACTGAAAAATTCAATAGCCTTCAAACCCCCAGTTTTTGGAATTCAATGAATAATTATTCCCAAAAATGTATTTTAAAAAAACTCCCCAAAATAGATAATATTTTAGTAATTCTCCGATGTGACAATGTCCATTGAAAATCCATAAGGATAAAAGTAAATAAAATTTAACCAGTTCTTTGATGTTGACAATGTCCATTGAAAATCACTTAGGTTAAAAAATAAATAAAATTTAACCAATTCTTTGATGTTGACAATGTCCATTGAAAATCCCTTAGGTTAAAAAAATAAATAAAATTTAACCAATTCTCCGTTGTGACAATGTCCATTGAAAATCTGTAAGGATAATGAATGAAAAAAATTTAACCAATTCTCTGATGTTGACAATTTCCATTGAATATCCCTTGGGTTAAAAAAAAAAATAAAATTTAACCAATTCTCCGTTGTGACAATGTCCATTGAAAATCTGTAAGGATAATGAATGAAAAAAAATTTAACCAATTCTCTGATGTTGACAATTTCCATTGAAAATCCCTTGGGTTAAAAAAAATAAATAAAATTTAACCAATTCTCCGTTGTGACAATGTCCATTGAAAATCTGTAAGGATAATGAATGAAAAAAAATTTAACCAATTCTCTGATGTTGACAATTTCCATTGAAAATCCCTTGGGTTAAAAAAAAATAAATAAAATTTAACAAATTCTCCGATGTAACAACGTCCATTGAAAATCCATAAGGATAAAAAATGAATAAAATTTGACCAATTTCTGAGGTTTCAATGGCCATTAAAAAACCTTTAGGTTAAAAAATAAACAAAATTTGACCAATTTCTGAGGTTTCAATGGCCATTAAAAAACCTTTAGGTTAAAAAATAAACAAAATTTAACCAACTCTTTGATGTTGACTATATTCACTGAAAATCACTTAGGTTGAAAAAATAAACAAAATTTAGCCAATTCTCCAATGTGACAATGTCCAATGAAAACCCATAAGGATAAAAACCAATTCTCTGAGGTTTCAATGTCCATTGAAAATCCTTTAGATTTAAAGAATAAATAAAATTTAATCAATTCTTAGATGTTGGCAATGTCCATTGAAAATCCCTTAGGTTAAAAAAATAAATAAAATTTAACCAGTTCTCTCAGGCTTCCATATCCCTTGAAAATCCTTTAGGTTAAAATAATAAATAAAATTCAACCAATTCTTTGATGTTGTCAATATCCACTGAAAATCCTTTAGGTTAAAAGAATAAATAAGATTTAACCAATTCTCTGATGTGACAATGTAACAATCCTTAAATGAGATTAGAAGAGTTATGTCACTAATGAAGAGCAGTAATATACCAAACGAAAGAGCTGGGCACTTCCCCCCCTTCTCCCCCCCCCCCACAACAACAACCCCCGGCCACAAGAAACGCGTGGCACTAAAGTGCCAAATGTAAACGCACGTAATGGCACTTAGTTAGGATGGATGAGTGTATTTGGATGCTTACTCTAAACCCCCCCTTTTTACGTGCTTGTTTTGCACGGCAGAAGTACGTAAAATCGTGATGTGGATGAAGGTCGTATGATACCTTATAAGAGTGTTTTATTATTATTATTATTATTATTATTATTATTATTATTATTATTATTATTCAGAAGAGGTACCTAATTTATGTGGATCAAGCCCACCAAAAGGCCACTGGCTTTAAATTATTATTATTATAATAATAAAAATTATTATTATTAATAATAAATAAATAAAAGAATATTCTTTTATTTATTTATTTTTTTTGTCTATCACAGTCCTCCAATTCGACTGGGTGGTGTTTATAGTGTGGGTTTCCGGGTTGCATCCTGCCTCCTTAGGAGTCCATCACTTTTCTTACTATGTGCGCCGTTTCTAGGATCACACTCTTCTGCATGAGACCTGGAGCTACTTCAGCCTCTAGTTTTTCCAGATTCCTTATTATTATTATTATTATTATTATTATTATTATTATTATTATTATTATTATTATTATTATTATTATTATTCAGATAACAAATCCTAATCACAAGTGACAATCCCACAGTGGCCGCTGACTTGAAATTCAAGCTTCCAAAGAATATGTTCATTAAGACGAAGTAAGAGGAGCTGATGGGAGATGCAGAAAAAGATACAAATGTATTAAAATGGAAGGAGAATTGTATTCGGGTAGTAATGCATTGCATCTCCGCTTGAACTTCTGAAGTTCCAATTGCATGACAGGTAGACTGTTCCACAGTCCAGGTTAAGTACAGGTGAGTGAACTATGATGAGCCTGAGGAATCAGTTGACCTAATTTGGACAAGTGCATGGTTGAGTAAACACTTGAGGGAATAAAGACCACAATAATAACTGTTTAAACACCATAAAGATATTAATGATTCCAAATAGATAGATAATAGATAATAAATAAGTAAATAGACGAATGGAAAGGTACAGTAATTGGACATAGCATACAGGAAGTAACTAAATTTTATTGCAAGCCTTCATTGGAGCTGATGTTTAGAAAACTTCTTTGGAGACACTTCATCAAAGATCACAAAGAAAGGGCATATATATATATATATATATATATATATATATATATATATATATATATATATATATATATAAGCAAATTTATATTTGTATATACATACCCTTTCTTCGTGATCTTTTTTGATGAAGTATCTCCAAAGAAGGTTTCTAGACATCAGCTTCAATGAAATGACCGTGGCTGCAATAAAATTGAGTTACTTCCTGTATACTTTGTCCAATTACTGTACCTTCCCATTTGTCTATTTACTTATTTATTATCTATTATCTATCTGTTGTCTTGTTTATTTATTGATCAATTTACTAAATTTTATATTATTCTACTTCATATTCATATATTGGAGAAATGTCAAAGTAATGTATTATTTTCTTCTAGAGCAACAAATGGTGATATCCAATGAGCTGTTACTCGTTACTGATCAATAATAAACAATCGTACTCAAAATATAAACAAATGAATCACAAATGGCTTAAGACGAAGAATGCATAACAGTATAATTATTATTTTAAACGTTTAGGACGAGTAGAACGTTCATTGAAGACGTTTATAAACATCTAGGATAAGATAGATAAGGATATAACTTTGTAGGATATCCAACAAACTTGAGAACCCTGCAGGACACTGACTGAGCAACAAGAAGGACTCTCGTGGCTCTATAAAACACCGGAGAGTACGAAAAAACAGGTAGGACACTAGAGGGACACACTAGGATACTCTAGAATAGAATTTCTTCTTGCATAGGATATCAAGTCGAAATAAGACTCACAACCGAAGAAAGTCACTAAAACCAATGTCTAAGACCTCCCACAATGGCAATGGATCTTACGGATCTTGCTGCCCCTCTCTCTCTCTCTCTCTCTCTCTCTCTCTCTCTCTCTCTCTCTCTCTCTCTCTCTCTCTCTCACTGACACGTGGAGATCTTGTGATTACATGTCACCCTGTCTAGAAGTAATTCATGGTCATTCATTTTCGTCTGAGACATCAAGGACCTCTCTCTCTCTCTCTCTCTCTCTCTCTCTCTCTCTCTCTCTCTCTCTCTCTCGCTTACGTTGGTTGCTAGTACCATTTTTGTTGTCCCTATTTCGTCTGGTATAAATATGAAATATGTGTGCGTAATGTTGCTTGTTCATGTCTGTGTTTGTATGTGTATGCATATGTAAACTTGACCGTGTGTGTACGTGTGTGTACGTGAGTTTGCATGTCCACGTTTGTATGTAGACGTGCCTATACATGTCTGTGTGTATACGTGTCCGTGCGTGACTACCCCATCTAATTAACATCCAAATATGAAGCCAGCTTGGACAGGTCATCTAGAAATAAAAACTCTCTCTCTCTCTCTCTCTCTCTCTCTCTCTCTCTCTCTCTCTCTCTCTCTCTCTCTCTCTCTCTCAACTAATAGCGGTAGAATTTGAATCTGAAAAATTGATGAACATAGTAATATATAGACCTCCTAATACTAAAGAGTTTGACTTAATAATTGAAAAATTGGATGATATATGTAGAAATCACAAGGACTGGACTATTCTCCTATCTGGTGACTTCAACTTTCCTTTCGTAGAATGGAAAGAACGAATAGGAGATTGTGGTTGTACTTATACATATAAAAAAGAGAGTAATAGTAGTGCAGAAGATAAGAGGCAATTTGAAAAGCTATTAGATATGCTACTAGAATACAACATTCAACAAATAAATCACCTGCCAACAAGAAAGGAAATATCTTTAGACCTAGTATTTTGTGAACGAGATGAATTATGTTAAAGAAATAATAGTTTATAATGCGAGTATTTCAGACCATAATGTCATAGAATTAACAGTTCATTCCAAAGCAAGTGAAAATAGAGATAAGCAAGAAATGAAAAAGTGGGAAGGATATGGAAAATACAACTTCTACAGTAAAAATATAAAATGGTCAGAAATTAATGAAGAATTAAACAAAGATTGGGATAACATTTTCGTAAGTGATGACATAAGGGTAAATACGGAGATATTATATAAAATATTGGAGAAAATAGTGGAAAAATATATACCGAAGAAGAAAAGTAAACATCATTCATGCATACCAAGAGACAGAAGGATCTTGTTCCAGAAAATCAGAAAATGGAAAAAAGGTCTTGCAAAAGAAAAAAATGCATGGAAAGTATAGAACTAAAAAGTAAGATAGAAAATGCAGAACAAAAGATTATACAATCAAAAGAAAATGAAAAACGGGACTTGGAAGAAAAAACCCTATTAAATATCAAGCAAAACCCCAAACTATTATACTCATATGCGAAGAAGATGAATAAAAGAAGAATAGAAATAGGCCCTCTGAGAATTGAAGGGAGATTAACGAATGAAAAAAAGGAAATTTGCAACATACTGGCAGAACGATATAAGAGAGAATTCACCCCTAGAATAGATAATGAAGATAATGATATAGAAGTAAGGGAAGAAAATAGTGAATATTTAGCTGACATAGAAATTAATGAAGCTGATATTGTGCAGGCAATTAATGAAATTAAAAATGGAGCTGCTGCAGGGCCGGATGGAGTCCCTGCTATTTTGTTAAAGAAAGTAGTTCATTCTATCGCAAAGCCACTTGCAATATTATTAAGACAAAGTGTAGATACAGGCAAGATTTATGATTGAGCACAAATTAGCATATATCACCCTACTTTCAAAAGTGGATCAAGACTAGAGGCAAGTAATTATAGGCCTGTGAGTCTAACATCACATATTATGAAAGTGTATGAAAGGGTAATGAAGAAAAATATTATGAAACATTTAATAAAAAATAATTTGTTTAATATAGGACAACACGGTTTCGTACCCGGAAAAAGTACACAAACCCAACTGTTAGTCCACCGTGAGAACATATTCAAAAATATGAAAAGGGCGGAAATGAAACAGATGTGGTTTATCTAGACTTTGCAAAAGCTTTTGACAAAGTAGACCATAATATATTAGCAAAGAAAATTAGAAAACACAATATCGTAGATAAAGTAGGAAGATGGTTAAAAGAATTTTTACACAACAGAAAACAGATAGTTATTGCAAACGATGAGAAATCGGATGAAACCAAGGTAATATCCGGTGTGCCACAAGGTACGGTGCTAGCTGCAATATTGTTTGTTATTATGATTGAAGACATAGACAGTAATGTTAAGGATTCGGTAGTGAGTAGTTTCGCTGATGACACAAGAATAAGTAGAGAAATTACTTGTGATGAAGATAGGAACGCTCTACAAAGAGACCTTAACAAAGTATATGATTGGGCAGAGGTAAATAGGATGGTATTTAACTCTGATAAATTTGAATCAATAAATTATGGAGACAGAGAAGGAAAGCTATATGCATATAGGGGACCTAATAATGAGACAATCACAAATAAGGAAGCAGTTAAAGACCTTGGTGTGATGATGAATAGGAACATGTTATGCAATGATCAAATAGCAATTCTGTTGGCAAAATGTAAAGCAAAAATGGGAATGTTGTTACGGCACTTCAAAACAAGAAAAGCTGAACACATGATTATGCTTTATAAAACATATGTTCGTAGTCCACTTGAATATTGCAATATGATATGGTACCCACACTATCAAAAGGATATTGCACAAATAGAGAGTGTACAAAGGTCCTTTACAGCTAGAATAGAAGAAGTTAAGGACCTAGACTACTGGGAAAGACTACAATCCTTAAAATTATATAGTCTAGAAAGGAGAAGAGAACGCTACATGATAATTCAGGCATGGAAACAGATAGAAGGAATAACAGAAAATATCATGGAACTAAAAATATCAGAAAGAGCAAGCAGAGGTAGATTAATAGTGCCCAAAACTATACCAGGAAAAATAAGGAAAGCACACAGGACATTAATCCACTACGCACCAGCATCGATAATGCAGCGTCTATTCAATGCGTTGCCAGCTCATCTGAGGAATATATCAGGAGTGAGCGTAGATGTGTTTAAGAATAAGCTCGACAAATATCTAAACTGCATCCCAGACCATCCAAGATTGGAAGATGCAAAATATACCGGAAGATGTACTAGCAACTCTCTGGTAGACATTAGAGGCGCCTCACACTGAGGGACCTGGGGCAACCCGAACGAACTGTAAGGTCTGTAAGGTAAGGTAAGCGGCCCGAGTAGCAGCTAGTGCAGTTGCCGGCAGACCTGTCAAAAGGGGATGAGACTTGCTGGGATTGTGACGCCAGTATTAGTGGCCATGAATCAATCAGTCAACTTGCTGTGATGAATAAATACAGTGACTTTGGGCGCATGCGTCACTGTAACTACTTCCTGTAGCTGTAATATGAAAATAGACAGAGTTTCTTATAATAATGATTCATTATTTAACAAAAGACCCGATTGACCCATTGACTTTCTTATTAAACTGCCAGGTTGTGCAATTAGACAGTTTTCTAAAAAAAAACTGATTGATTATTTACTTGTACTTCCGAGGTTGGAAGATTAGACAGTTTTTAAAAATAGTGATTATTTATCAAAAACGAGATTCGTTTTATTATCAAATTGTCAAGTTGTGACATTAGGAAGTTTTTCAAAATACTGACTCATTATTAACTTGAAATTCTGATTGACTTTCTTATCAAATTGTCAAGTTTTTAATACTGATTGATCATTTAACAAAAGACCTAATTGACTTTCTTATTAAACTGCCACGTTGTGAAATTAGGCAGTTGATTTAAATACTGTTTGATTATTTACCAAATAAAACCTGATTGTTCTTATCAAATTGCCTGTTTGTGTGAAATTAGACAGAGTTTCTTATAATAATGATTATTTACTTAAAATTCTTATTGACTTTCTTATTAAATTGCCAGGTTGTGAAGGTTCACAGAGGTTCTTCAAATACTGATTATTTACCCAAAAACCTGATTGATTTCGTGAATAAATTGTCATGTACTGCAAGAGCTCAAGTTGGTCTATATTTTGGCTACGGTAAACGGGAAGACAGAAATTTAAAAACTTAAAAACTTAAACATTCCAATAAATGAAGTATTTTCGAAGTTTTTAAAAGTTATTTGGTTTCCATCCAGTCGATGGAAACCAAAGAATCAAAGAATTCCAATAAATAAAGTTGTTTTCGAATTTTAAAGTGTTTTGAAGCCCCCACTAGTTGGGAAACATAAGATCCCCAAAATTCCCAATAAATCAAGTCTTTTTCGGAGTTCATTCGAAGTTCACACTTGCTGAGAAACACAAGAAACAAAAAATTCCAATAAGTGAAGCTTTTCCAAAGTTCTCCTGGATGGAACCATAAGAATAATAAAAACATTAAATGAATTTCGTTTCAGCTTTCTCACTGGTTGGAAGCCATAAGAATTAAGAAAAAAACTATAAATGAAGTTTTTCGAAATTTCCGCTGGTTGGAAACCAGTAGAGGAGAAATATTCCAGCAAGTGAAGTTTACTCGAAGTTTTTTTCGAAGTTCCAACCAGCTGGAAACCACAAGAACCAATTTTTAAAAAAAGCTTTTACGAAGTCTTTTCGAAGTTCCCACTGGTTGGAACCCACAGAAATCCAAAATTCCAATAAATCAACTTTTTTCGAAGTTTTTTTTAAAGTTCCCACTGGCTTGAAGACACAAGAACTGAAAGATTCCAACAAATTAAAGTTTTCGAAGTACTGTCGAAGTTCCTAATGGTTGGCAGCCACAAAATAAAAACAAATCCAATAAATGACGTATTCTCGAAGTTCCCACTTCTTGGAAACCATAAACACCAAAAACTCAGAAAATTAAGATTCTTCGACATTTTTCAAATTTCCTACGAAGTTCCCACTGGTTGCAAAGCAACAAAGAGGAAATGTTAATCAAATGTAGCATCTGCAGTTGCTGTCTTATCAGTTCCCGTCTGAAAAAAAAATTCCCAAGGAATTCTATCCAAATCACCTGAAGGTTAGAAAAATTCTATACCACACGGTCATTGTTGTTATCAAGAGCAGTTTTGAACGATAATGGCAGCGATTTTTAATAAATCATTAATTCTTACAGCTGTCTAATCATTTCCTTTCTGAATAATTCCCAAGAAATTCTTGCCAGATTATCTGAAAGTCAGAATAATTCTATGCATGAAGATTAAAGTACTTTTATCGAGAGCAGTTTTGAATGATGATAATGCTCTTAATGTGTAATTGATTCTTACATCCTTAACTTCATTTATTAACAGATTTTGTAATATATCTTTAATTCCCACATCCTAATATTTATCTGCACATTTATTTAAGATAATCAACGGAATTACTGACGTCGGAATTGTTTGTGTAGAGACAGACAAGTTTCAAAGATTATTCATATAAAATGATGATACATCACTTGAGATATGCTTTGATGGGTTAAATGCTTCAATGGTTGCGCAATTTGGTGTGTTCTTGTTATGGAAAAGAACAAACAACAAAAATAATAATAATGTATTATTAATATTATTACTATTATTATTACTATTATTGTTGTTATTATTATTATTATTATTATTATTATTATTATTATCTTTATTATTATTATTATTATTATTATTATTATTATGTTGAATTACTACGGAAAATAATAGAAATAACAAAAATTAATAATATGTATTATTATTACATTTTATTATATTATTATTATTTTTATTATTATTATTATTATGTTGAATTACTACGGAAAATAATAGAAATAACAATATTGATAATGAATATTATTACAATTCCTGAGATTGTTTATTCTTTTAAGTCTCCAGCAGTAGTAATAATCATCATCATCATAATAATAATAGTACCGTCTCATTCAAAACAGGGTCACTTGAAGAAAAATAAAATAAATAAATACAAAGATAATCAAAGGAGCAATGGCCCCAAATAGCACAGAAATCTACAGAGCAAGAATTCCTGAACCACAAGATAAGAGAATTAACTTCCTTCACACCGCCCTCTCTCTCTCTCTCTCTCTCTCTCTCTCTCTCTCTCTCTCTCTCTGCATGTGTGTGTGTGTGTGTGTGTGTAAACCGACAATCCACCAGCAAGCAGCAAGAGCGAATTTCAGGTTGGACCGATGTAGCTTCAAGAACCCAACGGGGCATATTATAAACACACACACACATCGCCTTGGCCGCGGAACACTGTTTCCCATGCCAGCTCCTGCTGCCGCTGCTTTTCTGCTGCCCCCACACACACTCAGCAGAAGAAGCGGCAACGGAGAAGGAAGGGGTGTAGCAGGGCCTCTACTAGGGGGTGGGCACCGTCTATACCTAGCCGAAACCATCCGGCCCACAGGTGTGAGTGTGAGAGTTCGTACTTACCCCGTTCAGTGAAATCGGCGGAAGTTGGAAAGGAAGAAGAGCAGGAGATATGACATCATTGAATCACTGCGAGTGCCTCCTAACGCTTTCCTTTTTTTTTTTTTTTTAAGTAAAGAGATCCCACAGGGCGAGAGTTAGGGGCCTCCTCCGTTATTTCCCCCCGCGGCGACACATGACACACGCACACTACCGCATTCACGAAGGGAGAAGACCTTGCGGGAAGGCTTGGGTAGGGCCAACTGAATCTGCTGCGCCCCCGAGGGTACCGTTTCGTGCGCGAGCCCCTTTGGCCAACTGGAGGAGGCTCGGGGACTATGCCAAAACTGGGGCATGTTATTTTGGGCGCTCGGGCACGGCGTGGCCTGCCAGCTAGCTATCTATCTACCCAGCCAGCTTGGTAGGTAGGTAGGTAGGTAGGTAGCTGTAGCTGCCTTCGTGCCACAGTAGAGGAGAGTTTCTGGGGGTAAAGGTGTTTTCTGAAGGTTCGCTAGAGATCTGATCTCTCCCCTCGGGGAGAGGGGGCGGGGGAAGGAGGGGGGATGGGAATATGGCAGCCATATCGGAAGGAGGAGAAGTGTATATGCCTTGTTTTGACTGTTATACTGCCTTAAATGACCAGCG
Source organism: Macrobrachium nipponense (assembly GCF_015104395.2). NCBI lineage: Eukaryota > Metazoa > Arthropoda > Malacostraca > Decapoda > Palaemonidae > Macrobrachium > Macrobrachium nipponense. Next base: position 29,507,920 of record NC_061091.1, read on the forward strand.
TTTGATTGCAAAATTAATAGAAATTATTTCCCCTTTTTCTGTGAAGATTAAAAACTGAACCATTATAACCTGCGTTTTTTCAGAAAGATGAAAAAAATAATTATTATTTCATATTACTTGCCTTACATGACCAACGTCTCATTAGCAAACTTGTAAAAATCGTCTTGCACTTTCCGTAAAGATTTACAAGACAAGGGCCATTTTAACCTGCGCTTTTCGTAAAAATATGTAGAGAATATAATGATAATTTTAGCCGAAAGTTTACGCGTTTTTCATTTATTATTTTTTTTTTTTTTTGAGATTCAAAAAATGAGAGCTTTACCCTGCGTTATTCGTCATTATGCGAAAAATAAGGATTTTAATCAAAAGCTCAGAACTGAGAGTAAGAAAGGTACCAAGAATTTGTAAAATTTCACCTTCTTGATCTTGGGAAACTAATCTGGGAGAAAGCGTCAGTTAGCAAACACAAGTTTAACCACAAACAGTCGAGATTTGAAAGACTAAGCAGGCAAACAGGAAGCTTGCAAGGTGATTTTCAACAGATTATCTTGAGGGCATTACGTAAATTGCAGCTGTTAATTACGATTATTAATATAATTTTAAAGTGATTCTCCTGAGAACATTACATAAACATGTAACAGTTACCTTCGCATAGAATAGAAAAATAATGTAATTTTTAAGCGATTATTTTGAGGACATTGCATAAACATGTAACGGTTACCTTCGCACATTAATAAAAAGTAATGTAATTTAAAGAGATTGTTTTAAAAACATTATAAAAATATGTAATTGTTGCCGTCAATCAGTAATATAGAAAATAGTAAAGGCAAATTTAGTATTTTAAGCAAAAGATAATCATTTTACACTACCTTCAAAGATAATTTATTCAAATTACCTTATCTTGAGAACATTACATAAATATGTAACTGTTGCTTTGATTCATAATATAACCATAGAAATAATTTAGGTAATTTAAGAAAAATGTAACGCTTTCATAATAACCTTGATAATACATGAATTCAAATAATCTTTCAAAAATCTACTCAAAATATATCAATTTACATCTAAAGCTTTGAGTTATGCCACAAATCAAAGTTTATTATGAATACAGCCTTCCAATTTATATTCGCAAAACAAAATAATAGATAATAAACATTACGAACGTCGAATTTTATCGATGCTTTGAGAATTCCTCCGTCGAATCCTAGCTGCCGAATAAGTGAATAGAGCAGATTATATTTAAAGCTTTGAATTACGCAACAATCAAACTGTATTATGACCTTCGTCGCTAATCTATATTCGACAAAAAGTAAACAAATAAAAAGGTTTACTAAAGTCGAATTTCATCGACGCTTTGAGAATCCTTCCGTCGAATTCCACCGTCGATATACAGTTGTCGAATAGGTGAATAAAACAACTTACATTTAAACTGTGACCTCCTTTGCGTAATTTATATTCGACAAAATTGCATAATAGCTTAAGAACGTTGAATTTAACCGACGTTTTTGAGAATTCCTCCGTCGATTTCCAGCTGTCGAATAAGTAAGGAAGTCTGAGTATGTGCATTTCGTAACGCGGAACGACACCATGTGCTTGTTAAGAGCGAGGCATCTTGACTGAACGCCACTCGAGACTATAAGAACAGAATGTCACATCTCCTTGTGTCTTTGGGAACTCGAAAGTCTGTCTCTCCGACATTGAATTATGTCTTTCAAGTTATAGACAGAGATTCAGGCAGGGTCTTGTCTCGGTTAAATTCGGCATTTTATTGACAGTTAAAGACCGGTCAAGATAAAAGGAGAGATATTCAACCATTTTTAACCCGTTAAGTTGGAGTATTCATATTTCTGTTACTGGGGACACCATGTGACTAAGACTGAGAGAAGGCTCCCATATTATGCGGTCGTACTCTCTCTCTCTCTCTCTCTCTCTCTCTCTCTCTCTCTCTCTCAGCGTTTACACAAACTCAGAAATTCTCTGTCTGTCTGTCTGTCTGTCTTTCTGTCTGTCTCTCTCTCTTATAATATATTAATATATATATATAATATATATATATATATATATATTATATATGATATATATATATATATATATTATATATATATATAAATATAATATATATATATATCTATATATATATTCATATAAATTAATAATATTAGATAATATATTATATATATATATAGCTTTTTGCACAACACGCAAACTCTCTCTCTCTCTCTCTCTCTCTCTTCTCTCTCTCTCTCTCTCTCTCTCTCTTGTGCCATACTTTATTTTACTATTCTAAAAGACCTTAAACTCAAGAGGGAACGCGAGATAGAGAAGGAGAAGAATCGGAGGAGGAGGAGAGGGAGGAAAAGCAAGGAATTTGGGAGACCCATTTGCACCCCCGAGACGGGCAATAAAACAAAAAATGTACGGTTATGACGAAGAGGTGAATGAGATCTGGTATAGGGGGAATGAATTTGAGATAATCATGGACAGAGAGAGAGAGAGAGAGAGAGAGAGATAGTTTGTGCTTTTGTGCAAAAGGGGAGAGACAGAGAGAGCAAGGCGATGATGATGATATAAAAAATAAAATTCAAAAAAATAATAATAGAAAAAATCTGGACAATGATCTCCCCAGTCCTCCCTCCCAACCTCTATGCAATAGTAGTAGTAGTAATTGTAATAGTAGTAGTACTCTATCACATATACAACGGCTCCACATTCCGTAATCCTACTGGATTGTATGAGGATGATGTCACACTTTTTTATTCTTTTTTTTATTCTTCTTCTAAGAATGACCAAGATATGGGGGATGTTGAGAGAAGAATGATACACAGAGTCAAAAGTATCGACTTCTCTCTCTCTCTCTCTCTCTCTCTCTCTCTCTCTCTCTCTCTCTCTCTCTCTCTCTCTCAACCAGCTATTAAATATGAAGAGGCAGAACCACTTGACAAAATAATATTTACGGAAGAAGACTTTAAAACCAAAATAGAAAACTAAACAAGTTCAGATCGCCTGGCCCAGATGGGATTCATCCAAGAGAAATTAAAGGGTTAAAAGAGGAGATAACTCCTCCCCTATATAAACTCTACAGAAAAAGTGCAGAACAAAGAGAGGCACCAAAAGGATGGAAACTAGGTAATGTGGCCCCAGTTTACAAAAAAGGTCCAAGAGAAGAGCCAAAATATTATAGACCAATCTGTCTTACGTCGATCCCTTGTAAGATTTTTAAGTCCATAACTGCAGATCAAATTATGGATCACATTGATAGAAACAATCTATTGTTAAACAGTCAACTCGGCTTCAGACAAAACAGTTCCTGGTTATCAAACCCCTTGGAGTTTTTCCACAACTTGCTTGGTATTTACGACAGTAGCAGAGCAATAAATATACTCTACTTAGATTTCCAAAAGGCCTTTGACAAATATCCACACAAGAAACAAATGACAAAAGTTAGAGCTCTGGGAATTGTAAGAGAAACAGCAGGTTGGATCGAAGACTGGCTAACTAATAGAAAACAGAGTCGTAATAAACGGTGAAGAGTCTGAATGGGCAGATGTGACAAGCTAAGTTCCTCAGGGTTCTGCCCTTGGCCCGCTCTTGTTTTTTATTTATATTAATGACATAGATGTCGGATTAACTAGCAGGTTAGCCAAATTTGCAGATGGCACCAAACTAGGTGTAAATGCAGCAGCCCTAGAGTCAGTGGAAAGTTTAAGAAATTATCTAAAGAAAATAGGAGAGTGGTAAAAAAGATGGCAAATACCTTGTAATGTGGACAAGTGTAAAGAAGAGGACCTTGGAGTTATAATTACTAAGGACTTAAAGTCCTCAAAACAGTGCATAAAAGCTGAAAAAGGGGCACAAAAAATAGTGGGATACATAAAGAGGCAGTTCAAATATAGAAACAAGGAAACGGTGCTGCAGCTCTATACATCAATACTCAGACCTCATCTTGAATATGCAGTACAGTTTTGGTCACCAACATTAAGAAAGGACACAAATAGATTAGAAGGGGTACAAGCAAGACCCACAGAGTTAATTCCATCCATCAAGAAAATAGGTTACCAAAGATGACTAGAGACCCCGAACATGTATGGCTAAGAAACACGACGATTACCAGGACAACTAATAGAAACATAACAAAAGTCACAGTAACCTATTTACGTTAAACGAAAACCAGACAAGAAATAATGAATGGAAACTAGAACTGAAGAGATACAACACATCCCATTGTGGGGACTTCTTTACATAGTTCAAGATATGTGACACATGGAATAAACTGCCACCAGTTGTAAACAGCAACAATGAGGAAGAGTTTAAAAGAAAGCTAGACAGAATCATTAGGACACTGTGAATGAACAGTGAAACTTGTCTCCTCGGATGGATTAATAAGTCTTTGAGACAATCTGTTCCTTGTAACTCTCTCTCTCTCTCTCTCTCTCTCTCTCTCTCTCTCTCTCTCTCTCTCTCTCTCTCTCAGTATCCTAGAAATAAAGTTAACTCCTAAAATATATTTCATAATTACAAAATATAAACGACAAATTGAAACACATAAGCAATCCTATTTCAGACACGTCTAAGTTATTTGATACTTATGATGTTGTGATGTCATGCGTTATTTAAATAAAAATTCCTTAAAGACCCTTTTCAGGCAGGAAAATTCTTGAAGTGGATCACTGGATTCTATTTAGGGATTCTGTTGATGTTAACGTCTGATATTTTTGATAAGGAATTATGCAAGGCAATCATGATTGGTCTTTATACCTGTTGAAATATGACGTTGCAGGGCTCTCTCTCTCTCTCTCTATTGCTCTCTCTCTCTCTCTCTCTCTCTCTCTCTCTCTCTCTCTCTCTCTCTCTCTCTCTCTCTCTCCCTACATTGCAGAATCAGGAATAGACAATAAATAATCCCACCCCTTAATAAGCTGTTCTCTCTCTCTCTCTCTCTCTCTCTCTCTCTAAATTGCAATATCAGGAATTGACAATAAATAATACACTCCTTCATAAGCTGTACGCTCTCTCTCTCTCTCTCTCTCTCTCTCTCTCTCTCTCTCTAAATTGCAATATCAGGAACTGACAATAATAATCACTCCTTTCATAAGCTGTACGCTCTCTCTCTCTCTCTCTCTCTCTCTCTCTCTCTCTCTCTCTCTCTCTCTCTCTCTCTCTAAATTGCAATATCAGGAATTGACAATAAATAATACACTCCTTCATAAGCTCTACGCGCGCGCTCTCTCTCTCTCTCTCTCTCTCTCTCTCTCTCTCTCTCGTAAGTAGCCATCTTGCTTGGTGAGTCGTACCCGCGTGAAGTCAGATTAATCAACAGATATCACAAGTTATCGGTGATAAGATTAGTGTGAAAATAGTAGGATAAAGCGTCTTCTAAGTTAGTTTATCAAGTGTAATACTATAAATCAGAACAAGATGGCAGTAAGTTCCAACTGCGGGAAGAGGTGGCGTAATTTGGCGTGTCTAGCAGATTCGCAATACGATGAGGTAGCAGGAAGGGAACTGGCATTTCTCATCTATGAAATCAGCAACAGTCCTAACCAAAAAGATACAAAAGCATTCATAGATATATTAGAAGGATATAATCCTTCAAACTGGAACAAATCTAATGAAAACATTTTGAAAATAATTGAAGAAGTTCCAAATAAAATCCAAGTGGTCAAGAGACTCATAAAGAAAATATACATAAACCAACATATTCCGACAAAGAAAATGAATAAGGTGAATATTGTGAATATCCTAATTGATGCATTAGGAAAAAGAATGCCAAAAGCATGCAACTGTGTAAGGTTTGGTATAGCATAGTCAATCCACAAAACCTAATCAGAAAATGTGCTGCAAATGCAACATTCCGACCCATCCACAGTGTGCTGAGGTAATACAAGATTTGAGAAAAGATACAAGAATTTTTTGTTCAACATGTCTATCATGGATAGACAATGTTATTAAATCAAGATTGAATGTACAAATAGTTGAGGATGAAGAAGAAGAGGAAGAGGAAGAAGAAGAAGAAAAAGAAGAAGAGGAAAACGGAAGAGAAGTAAACAAAAATGAAATGACAGAAAAAAAATAAGGAAAACAAAGAACAAGATAAAAGTATGGATGCAGAGATACTCATTGATACTACATATGAGGCAATAAAAGCAGCATACCACGCAAGAAATAAATTACGATATGACAACAGAAAAGCAAACCCCGAAGAGGCTCTACCAGATCTATACAATGACGGGAAAGAGGAAAAAATAGCACAAGAAGACAAAATCTGCAACCTTTTGAAAAGAGGGAATTGCAGATTTGGAGAAAAGATACTTACACACATCTAAGAGATGTCAAAACCAATGAAATATATGGTAAATGTGCATACTTAGATGGATATGGGGATGATTGCAGAGATCTGCATCCAAAAATATGTAAAAACCTAAAAGAAGGAAAAAGGATGTAAGTTCGACAAAAAATGCAAATATATGCACCCTGTAGCCATGAATCATAATCAAATAAATAACCAACCAAGTAATAAAATCCAAATAAAAAAGAAACAAATAAAGAGAGAAATCAAGAATATCAGGTAAAAGAGAAAAGCAAACCACCAATGAGATATGCAGAGGTGTCAGCAAAAAATTTCAAAGCATCAGCTCCGAAATTCTACTCAAGAGATAATAACTGTATTTATTATGCAAGAGGATATTGCAGAAACGGAGAAAATTGCAGATTCAGACACAAAATGAATAATTATGATGAAGGAAGATCAAATATTATGGAAAAGTTGGATTTTTAATGTCAGAATTTCTGGAAATGAAAAAAAGAACAACATACCAGAACAGGAAAGAGACATGGGAAAATCCTTATTACTACCAGTATTAAATGAAGGAGAAAACACGCAAACCATCATAGTGATGAATGCGCAGGGTTTAGTTACGAGTAACTCAAAAAGAAAAATAGAGTACTTAGAAGAACTAACCAAAATGAAAAGAAAATAGATATAATGAATATAAGTGAAACCTGGTATTCCCAAGAGACTGGGAATGATGATCAAATAAAAGGGTTCCAAACTTATAGATCATAGAAAAAAATAGGAATCAAGGGGGGAACCGCAATATATGGGAAAGACAAAAAACAAGGAAAAATATATGAGAAATATAGTAACTCAGAATGTGAACTAATAGCGGTAGAATTTGAATCTGAAAAATTGATGAACATAGTAATATATAGACCTCCTAATACTAAAGAGTTTGACTTAATAATTGAAAAATTGGATGATATATGTAGAAATCACAAGGACTGGACTATTCTCCTATCTGGTGACTTCACTTTCCTTTCGTAGAATGGAAAGAACGAATAGGAGATTGTGGTTGTACTTATACATATACAAAAAAGAGAGTAATAGTAGTGCAGAAGATAAGAGGCAATTTGAAAAGCTATTAGATATGCTACTAGAATACAACATTCAACAAATAAATCACCTGCCAACAAAGAAAGGAAAATACTTTAGACCTAGTATTTGTGAACGAGATGAATTATGTTAAAGAAATATAGTTTATAATGCGAATATTTCAGACCATAATGTCATAGAATTAACAGTTCATTCCAAAAGCAAGTGAAAATAGAGATAAGCAAGAAATGAAAAAATGGGGAAGGATATGGAATACAACTTCTACAGTAAAAATATAAAATGGTCAGAAATTAATGAAGAATTAAACAAAGATTGGGATAACATTTTCGTAAGTGATGACATAAAGGTAAATACGGAGATATTATATAAAATATTGGAGAAAATAGTGGAAAAATATATACCGAAGAAGAAAAGTAAACATCATTCATGCATACCAAGAGACAGAAGGATCTTGTTCCAGAAAATCAGAAAGTGGAAAAAAGGTCTTGCAAAAGAAAAAAATGCATGGAAAGTTATAGAACTAAAAAAGTAAGATAGAAAATGCAGAACAAAAGATTATACAATCAAAAGAAAATGAAAACGGACTTGGAAGAAAAAACCCTATTAAATATCAAGCACAAACCCCAAGCTATTATACTCATATGCGAAGAAGATGAATAAAAGAAGAATAGAAATAGGCCCTCTGAGAATTGAAGGGAGATTAACGAATGAAAAAAAGGAAATTTGCAACATACTGGCAAAACGATATAAGAGAGAATTCACCCTAGAATAGATAATGAAGATAATGATATAGAAAGTAAGGGAAGAAAATAGTGAATATTTAGCTGACATAGATATTAATGAAGCTGATATTGTGCAGGCTATTAATGAAATTAAAATGGAGCTGCTGCAGGGCCTGATGGAATTCCTGCTATTTTGTTAAAGAAAGTAGTTCATTCTATCGCAAAGCCACTTGCAATATTATTAAGACAAAGTGTAGATACAGGCAAGATTTATGATGAGCACAAATTCGCATATATTACCCCTACTTTCAAAAGTGGATCAAGACTAGAGGCAAGTAATTATAGGCCTGTGAGTCTAACATCACATATTATGAAAGTGTATGAAAGGGTAATGAAGAAAAATATTATGAAACATTTAATAAAAAATAATTTGTTTAATAAAGACAACATGGTTTCGTACTGGAAAAAGTACACAAACCCAACTGTTAGTCCACCGTGAGAACATATTCAAAAATATGAAAAGCGGAAATGAAACAGATGTGGTTTATTTAGACTTTGCAAAAGCTTTTGATAAAGTAGACCATAATATATTAGCGAAGAAAATTAGAAAACACAATATCGTGATAAGTAGGAAGATGGTAAAAATTAAGAATTTTTACACAACAGAAAACAGATAGTTATTGCAAACGACGAGAAATCGGATGAAGTCAAGGTAATATCCGGTGTGCCGCAAGGTACGGTGTTAGCTGCAATACTGTTTGTTATTATGATTGAGACATAGACAATAATGTGAAGGATTCGGTAGTGAGTAGTTTCGCAGATGACACAAGAATAAGTAGAGAAATTACTTGTGATGAAGATAAGGAAAAAAACGCTCTACAAAGAGACCTTAACAAAGTATATGATTGGGCAGAGGTAAATAGGATGGTATTTAACTCTGATAAATTTGAATCAATAAATTATGGAGACAGAGAAAGAAAGCTATATGCATATAAGGGACCTAATAATGAGACCATCACAAATAAGGAAGCAGTTAAAGACCTTGGTGTGATGATGAATAGGAACATGTTATGCAATGATCAAATAGCAACTCTGTTGGCAAAATGTAAAGCAAAAATGGGAATGTTGTTACGGCACTTCAAAACAAGAAAAGCTGAACACATGATTAGCTTTATAAAACATATGTTCGTAGTCCACTTGAATATTGCAATATGATATGGTACCCACACTATCAAAAGGATATTGCACAAATAGAGAGTGTACAAAGGTCCTTTACAGCTAGAATAGAAGAAGTTAAGGACCTAGACTACTGGGAAAGACTACAATCTTAAAATTATATAGTCATTAGAAAGAAAGGAAGAAAGAACTGCTACATGATAATTCAGGCATGGAAACAGATAGAAGGAATAGCAGAAAATATCATGGAACTAAAAATATCAGAAAGAGCAACAGAGGTAGATTAATAGTGCCCAAAACTATACCAGGAAAAATAAGGAAAGCACACAGGACATTAATCCACTACGCACCAGCATCGATAATGCAGCGTCTATTCAATGCGTTGCCAGCTCATCTGAGGAATATATCAGGAGTGAGCTTAGATGTGTTTAAGAATAAGCTCGACAAATATCTAAACTGCATCCCAGACCATCCAAGATTGGAAGATGCAAAATATACCGGAAGATGTACTAGCAACTCTCTGGTAGACATTAGAGGTGCCTCACACTGAGGGACCTGGGGCAACCCGAACAAGATGTAAGGTCTGTAAGGTAAGGTAAGGTCTCTCTCTCTCTCTCTCTCTCTCTCTCTCTCTCTCATATTTATTGTCTTCTGTCCTCGCGAGATGTTTAAGCAGAGTTAAAATTAAATTTGAATCTGCACTATTCATTATTGGCTACAATTATTTTCCTGATAATTGATCACTTTTTTCCGCTCTTTCCATTACCTTCTGTTATTTCTTTCAAATGTGCACCACAATATTCTTTGGAAGCTTCTTGAAGTTCACCTTTTGAATAATAATAATAATAATAATAATAATAATAATAATAATAATAATAATAATAATAATAATACGCCTTAATCGACTATTCTCCAGGCCAACATCTATTGTTTACTAACGTCCCCCCTCTCCAGCCCTCCTCCCCAATGGCAGAGAGAGAGAGAGAGAGAGAGAGAGAGAGAGAGAGTTTGTCCTTTATACCTTTGTTACTAACAATGAGACCATCGGGACAAACGATATCGGTTAGTTGTGATTGAAGTGGTGGTATATTGTTGTTATGTAGTGGAGTTTGATTTCCGCTTAGGGAGGAAATGCCTTCATTTATGTGAAGTTGGACGGCACACCTCTCTCTCTCTCTCTCTCTCTCTCTTCTCTCTCTCTTGCAGGAACCAGGAACCGTGAATCAGTAATAACAATCAATAAATTATACGTTCTCTCTCTCTCTCTCTCTCTCTCTCTCTCTCTCTTGCAGGAATCAGGAACTGTGAATCAGAAATAACAATCAATAAATTGTAAGGACTCTCTCTCTCTCTCTCATAAATTATGAAGGGAAAATGTGTGTTTTGACAGCTAGTATGAATTAATTCAAAATATAGGGCTGGTTAGAGTTAGGAAGGAATTTCGTCCGTGAGACAGCTGCCAAAACAAATTATGAAAGGAGCGACTGGAAAAGGTTCATTAAAAACAGCTACCCCGACCAAAGATCAAGCCCATAAGAAGAAGAAGAAGAAGAAGAAGAAGAAGAAGAAGAAGAAGAAGAAGAAGAAATAAATTCAAGCAGTTTTTGAAGCAAAAAAAAAAAAAAAAAAAAAAAAAACTATACAATTAGACCCTTATTTAAAACTAACAGAATTTGGGAATGCATTGGTCACCCGTGAGTGACCCTGTGTCTCGGGGGGCGGGCGGAGGGTTGCTTTTATATATATATATATATATATATATATATATATATATAATATATATATATATATATATAAGGCCAACAATGTTTGCAGTTACACAACTTTTAATATACAGGCTAGCAACTTTGAAGTCAGGCCTTGTGGTGGGGAGGGGGCCTAGGCTTAGCCCAATTAGCCTAATGGGTAATCCGCCACTGCTTAAGAAAGAATATATTATGATATAGTAAACTGGCTTAAGAGTCGGGAAGACCCATATGTTAACGATAGTACTTTCGAATGAGTTCAGTTCAACTAAATAAGAGCCAGATATAAAAATGGGAATAATTATTGACTATTTTCTGGTTTCCACGACCATTGTAATAAATACTTGTCTTTATGAGCATGGTAATTTCACGACTGTCGACTATAGACAATACCTAAAAAAATAAAAAAAGATAAGATAAAATAAATAAAAAATACAAGTTAGCAGTTTCAGTCCCCCACCAGGGGCCAGGCTAGTGCCTTTCGGCGGACGTCAGCTGGGTTACCCAAACCCCCTACTATGGCGTCACTCATGGCAGTAACCACTAGAAGACAGTCTCACTATTCGCCCCTTGAGGAGGAAGCGGACGCTGGCTCAAGAATTTCGAGACCTACTGTTCGGTCGTGAATATCATCAGTAAGAAATGACTGAGGGAATAGGTCAGGCTTTTGTGCTCACTCTCCAATATTTGATTTATAATTTGACATATATAATATATATATATATATAATATATATATATATATATATACATATATATATATATATATATATATATATATATATATATAGATATATAATATATATATATATATATATATATATATATATATAACCAAAGGAGCCCATAACATGCCAAAATATAGAAAGTAAGTACTATATTTCAGAGACTTCTGTCTCTCTCTAGGGAATGAATGAGAAAAGTTACAGAAAAGGTGGTATTTATACCAAGAGATCCATCCACAGGTAGCCGTTTGACTAGGTCACCCCGGTTGATAATTTCTTTCTATAATCTTCTTAAGCGTTGGTTGAAGAAAGATTTTCTCTATGATATCTGAATCACACACGCCCTTTGAGATGGTCATTACTTGTCTTTGTTTAATCAAGGCTTACTCTATCATCTGGCGTTTGTGCCGACATTTGCTACAATATATTATACTTGACAAATTCCATTTTATTCTGTGGTTATGGTTATTTATATGGTTAAAAATAGCTGAACTCTCTTGTCCATACAAAAGCAAGATGGTGTAGTCAGCCTTGATTGAACAAAGACAGGTAATGAAAATCGCAAAGGGGGACCTAGGATTCAGATACCATAGATAAAATCTCCCTTCAACCAATGCTCAAGAAGATTAAAGAGAAATTATCAACCCGGGGTGACCTAGTCAAATAAATGGCTTACCTGTGGATGGATCTCTTGGTATAAATACTGCCTTTCCTTCAACTTTTTTCATTCATTCCCTACCTGAAGAGAGAGACAGAAGTCTCTGAAATATAGTACTTACTTTCTATACTTTGGCGTTTTTATGGGCTCCTTTTATTAGATGGAATTCTGTTGTAACAGAACACTTTTTACCAGTCCATATATATATATATAATATAAATTATAGATATAATAATAATACATATAGAATAAGATAGATATTATAGATATAAGATTATATATAATATATTATATAGAAAGAAAAATTATATTGGGTTATTATATATAGATAGATAATAAGATATATAGATATAGATATCAATATACAGATTATTAGATTATATAATATAATATATATAGATAATACCCATGTAAAAATAGATAAGATAAAGATATTAATATATATATATATAAGCGATATAGATATATACATGTATATTATATATATACATTATATATATATATATTATAGTATATATATCTATAGTACTATATACATATATATATATAGATATATAGATTATATATAATATATTATATATATAACATATTATATATATATGTGTGTATGTGTGTGTGTGTGTGTGTGTATACATACTATAGGGAGAAACACTGCAGTGGATCCATCGTCATCGCGTGAATCAGCCTTATTCACTCGATAATCAATTGGTGAAACAAGAATACGATTACATCTTTAAGCTTACCACTCAAAAGATTGAAGTTTCGTCAACATAATGTGATACATGAAAGCGCCAAACGAACTAAAATAGGCATGTGAGGTCTTCGTAAAATATGTTTTCAAGGCAGTTTTTAAATCTAATATGGCGTCCACCGACTGAGGTACCGTTCGTAACCGCAAAGGATCCAACATCTTTCCCAGCCTTCTCAGCACTCATTTGAACAATGTTAGCGTATATATGTAACATTTATTAATCTTGCTCAAGATTGCAGTTGTAATCAGCACAATAAAACAACATTTTCTTGCCTATATTAGTGAAAGTATGAAACTTCCTATTCCCAGGGTCTTGGTTTGAACTGAAATTCACATTTACCTTGTAATCGGTGGTTCTATCCTTACTGCCATCACAACTGAAACTCCACAGTGCTTATTTGATTGTAGTTATACATGGTTTGATCTTAATTCACTCCAAATTGCACTTTCACTATGTTGCGGTGCCTGGTTCCTAAGCGCTCACTCCACAAACACAGTTGCGGGCAGCATACGACTACACGGTTTATGACGTGCAAAGCTTTATTCCCTTAATTGTTTACTTTACTCATTATTTAGTTTAACTTTACTTTGTTACTTCAAAATGTTTATTTAATTCATGTCTATTATCCCTTTTTTGCAACCAACTTAACCCCGAAAAATTACAGTTATTTGTAAAGTAGATAGGAGCAGACGACGGCAAAATGAAACAATAGAAGAACGCGAACAATGCCGTAGGTACTGTTCACAGCAAAACTGTTGATATTTGAGTCAGGAATCTATTTACTTTTTCAACAACGAATATTTTCAAATTCATAATCATGAATATGTAAACAAAATTATGCAATTCATGACCTTATACTGCCGTTTAACTATTAATTAAATAATTATCAAGTGCACGCTTCTTCTTCTTCTTCTACCAAAACATTGTAGTTTCCTTGAATAAGCCGATGTTGATGTCATTGTTGACGATTGTTGTGAAGAAAGTGCCTCACCGTCTATGGGTACCTACAAGTGGTGTGCGGATTTAGCACATAGAATGGAAAGTTTATTGACACAAGTGACTCCTCAAACATCGAGATGGCGTCAATCTTCTAAATTGTTGGTGTTATAAGTAAAAAATTCGAAAGCGTCATGGAGATATGTTTGAACTGCGCATGGCTAGACTTTTATTAACCTCTGTTTAATCTTAAAATATGACCTTAATTTCTAACTTGGAGAAAATGCTTACTTCGAAAGGATAGTAGAGGTCTCGAGCTGTTTCTCTCACCACCGACTCGTGACTGGTGCCCATCTCCAGTGTCAGGACGTGTTAAAGTACTTTTTCGAAGGGTGGATCCACACGCGGTGAAAACTGGATCAGCTAGTCCAGTCGGTTGTTTCCCCTAAATGCCATTTTCCCTGACACTTTAAATGCTGAATCGAGGAATAAGTAACCTTTCCCAATAAGCACTACAACATCTGTAAACAAACAGTTCCTCCCTGAGACATACTTATACATCAAACCAGTCAATGTTTTTATATTCTTAGAAATAATTCAGTTCCTTGGTAGAATCTTTTATATAACCCTCAGTAATTTATAATGTCTCTTTTTTCTACGTCAATGTATCCACATAGCTTTATCAACTTACTTTTAAACAAATCATCCAATATAAAGCTATATTTTCAATAAGCAAATCAAAAAGTACATGTTTTACTATGAGTTGGATAATTTCAATCAAACATTTACAGCGAAGTATTGCAGTTTGCCATAAAATATCGTTTTCTTTTATGAAGATTAAAAAGAAAACGAGAATTTTTTTTTTCATTCTATAACTAACTGTACGTGATGTCTAGAGCATTTCTTACGTGTATACGGATTACATTTTCCCGTTCTCAGTTGATGAAGGCCAACAATACCACTGTATTGGCCTTGCAGCTGATTTACAGTCGTAAAAAAGTCATTATTTACGTGCGTGAGCAGAAAAAGAACTTAAGTTTTGTTCTAGGAAAATTGGAGTTCATTTACTTGGCTCTAAGAAACTAATCGTAATAACATGACAGGCACGCACATAGGCACACATACAAACACACAGACACACACACACATACACACACACACACACACACACACACACACACACACACATATATATATATATATATATATGTATCTATATATATATATATATATATATATATATATATATATATATATATATATATATATTTCTCCACAGACAAGAGCGATGTTACTATATTTGTAATCATATGAAGACCAAATATATTCACATTCTTATATGTATTTTGTAAAACTATGTACGTCATAATAAGAGTGAAAGAACGCGTCTCTTCGAAAATGACACTCTTACATTATTTTGTCTGATTTTTGCTGTTCTGGCAGGTATAGCTGGTTCACTTAAGGTAGATTCTTGGATGACCCCCATGCCTACGACACGTTTGTTTGGCGGCCGCTGATTGGCTGGGAGCTGCCTACCTCCCGGTACCAGCCAATCAAGCTGTCGCCAAACAAACGTCTCGTAAGCATTTGGCTCATGCAAGAATTTACCATAAGTGAACCAGCTTTAGTATCTGTGGTGTGGTTAGCACCGAAAGATGGTTTTATACACCTAGACGAAGTCTGACAAAAACGTCAATAGACGCTGTAGTAACGAAGTATAAGTACTGTATTAGTTATGATAATTAATTTAGTCTTACACACACACACACACACATATATATATATATATATATATATATATATATATATATATATATATATATATATATATATATATATATAATTACTCTTGGTGAATGCATTGCGCATGTTTGTTTGTATGGTGTTTTTACGTTGCATGGAACCAGTAGTTATTCAGCAACAGGACCAACGGCTTTCCTTGATTTCCGAACCACGTCGAGAGTGAACTTCTATCACCAGAAATACACACCTCTAACCCTTAATGGAATGCCCGAGAATCGAACTCGCGGTCACGCCACTGAGGCGCTCATTGCGCATACGACGTATACTGGGACGTATGGTAATAGTTCAAAGTGCTATTAGGTCTTGTTTGCACCTCTCGCTAGAGAAGCCATTATTTGTTTGTTTGTTTGTTTGGTGTGTTTACGTTGCATGGAACCAGTGGTTATTCAGCAACGGGACCAACGGCTTTACGTGACTTCCGAACCACGTCGAGAGTGAACTTCTATCACCAGAAATACACATCTCTCACTCCTCAATGGAATGGCCGAGAATCGAACCCGCGACCACCGAGGTGGAACGCAAACACCATACCAACCACGCCACTGAGGCGCTAGAGAAGCCGTTATGAGAGGCCAAGAGATCAGAGAGGAAAGGAGGGGTAGTTGTTCGCCCCTCTGCATGCCCATAGGCACCTGGTAGTGCATGCCTATGTGCGTACACTGTATGGGCGTGACATCGCCTAAAATTGTATTGTCACACACCACAAATTAATTCGCTCCTTTTAACAAATATGTCGAAGTTACACACTATTATATTTGGAATTTATTTTTGTCAACGAACTTGATCATTGTAATGCTTTTTATGTTCATGGAAACTTTGCAAGTCAGTTGATCTGCATTCGTGGTAATTGTGAAACTTTTGAGGTGACCTGTCATCGTGATTGTCCTGATTCTTTGAACTTTGTTGTAATTTGGGTCATTTGAGTGCCATTGAGTTATATTTACCCTTTGTGTAATTAATTTCATTTGTCTCTTGTGTTATTACTCTTTGATATTTTCAACCTTTAGTTATTAAAATAATTTTAAATTTAAATTCAACACATGCGTTTCAATATCACTCCATTTTATTTCATTTTTCCTGCGTTTCACTTTTTATGAATGGTGAATATATAGTGATCTGATAGGCTTGCATTGTTTTCATGACTTAAAGTTACGCAAATGACTTATAGTAGAAACGAGATAACGCTTAGCGGTCCTCAAAGGTCTGAAAATCAACCCGTGAGTACTGGCAAGATTTTGAGAGAGAGAGGGGGGGGGGGGGGGGGCGTGGACCAGCCTTACCTCTCGTCGTATCTCATAGCAATACCCATACTCATGCCCATATCCATTCCATACCTATATCTGTACCATACCCATATCTGTACCCATACCCATACCTGTACTATACACCTGATACCCATGGGTATAACCATATTCATAACCATTTCTGCACCATACCCATACCCATATCCATATCATACCTGTACCCACGCCCCTACCTATACCCATACCCATACTCATATTGTAATGATCTCGTTACTAGAGACCAGCAGGTTTAAAATAAGAACAAGAAATTGGGTTGGAATGACTGATGAAAGGCAAGACATGTCAAGGAGGGCTCAACAAAATACAATTTATTTACAGGTTAAATTTACACATTTACAATTGAGACCAGGTTTTGGGTGGCAAAAATACAGTGATCATTTACCAAAATAATCAATAAATCCATGTAATCAATGAATAAACTATATAAATAAATCAGTAGTGAACATGGCCCTAAACCAGAGCCATACACTTGCTCGACCGCACTATAAGTATAATTATGCAAATCACTGACATCATTATCAGAGCCATACACTTGCTTGACACCACAATAAGTATAATGATGCAAATCACTAACATTATCAGAGCCATAAATACTTGCTCGACACCACAATAAGTATAATGATGCAAATCACTGACATTATCAGAGCCATACACTTGCTCGACACCACAATTAGTATAATGATGTAAATCACTAATATTATCAGAGCCATACACTTGTTCGACACCACAATTAGTATAATGATGTAAATCACTAATATTATCAGAGCCATACACTTGCTCAACAACACAATAAGTATAATTATGCAAATCACTAACATCATTATCAGAGCCATACACTTGCTCGACAGCAAAACTGAATTTGAATAAAAACAGGCAATCACACCAACAGCATAAACAAATAACAAGAACACAAATAGGCAGCACAATAAAAAAAAATATGACACAAAATACCCAATTAGCAAAGTAGACAGACAAATTCAAAAGAATTGTCAAACACACAAAACGGATGACGGGTCCTCAACCTCCGTTGAAGTCAATCCCAAAACGACTTTCAGCTACTCCAATACTGCCATTCCCGCTTGTGCCATTGTAAAGGCCCTTGGTCGAGCACAGATTGAAAATAAGCATAATACGGCACCTTTCTTCAAGTTCAGTGCATATATAGATATATATATTATATATATATATATATATATATATATATATATCATACCCATACGTATTCCATACCCATATCTATATCATACCATACCCATACGTATTCCATACCCATATCTATATCATACCATACCCATATCTACTATACCCATATCCATACTGATCACAATACCCATACTTTTACCATAACCATATCTGTATCATAACTATACCCATACCCATACCATACCAATACCCATTCCATACCCATAGCCATATCCATACCACATCTATACCTATACCCATACCCATACCAACTCCTATACTTATACCCATGCCCTTATATACAAGAACTCTTAAAAAACGACGTTGCCAGTTACAGTATAGTCTACAGTAGGTTTCTCAACAGTTTTTGCTGATTGCCCAATATAAAATCTATTGCAACCACCAGGAATTCTGTATACTACCACATTGTCATATATTGCTATTTCGACTCACTTCAAAATAAATGGAGTATTTCAAATCACAAGAGATCGTAGAGCCTAAAGTGAATTGTAATGTAATAACCTAATCGTAGCTCAAGTTCTATACTATGACACCCACGTTACTTCACTCATTCTGAATAACATTTGCGACATTGCATTGTATTGTGTATATAAAGAATCAATAAATGATATGAACATATTATTTATCCCAAGCCTGAATTGTCTGAGATCGGCATTAGCAACATCTCTAGTATTTCGTACCCTTCATCTAAGGGACACCACAAGAAAATCCTCCGTCATTTACCTATACCAAACCGTTCAACTAACTATCGAATCAACAAACAACCGACGACCGGTACTTACGCACTATGACACATATTTAAAATCCAATACATGAAATAACCAAACACAACGCTTTTCACAACGAAATACAAATACAATAAAACATAATATTTCCCTTACACACAATACGCATTTCCACTTTACGTAATACTATAAATGAGGAAAATATACAAAACTACATTCCAACTTGCGGCAACGTACAATTTCTCTTGTCGAAGTTCCAACAACTGCGATATGAAAAGACATCAGACCCATTTGTAATTTAAGTGGGTGGATAATATGATCGAAGTTTGGAATGTATATGGCAAACTCAGTATATACTGCTATTAAAATTCCTAATTCCACTAGTAGAATAAAAAGATTTATTGGCTAGCGATAAACACTCATCTAATCACGTAGAGTAAAACTGTGCTTAAGGCACAATCCATATATATAACCTATCTCGTCACCAAAGAATTCAGGGCTGACTAGATGAAGAGCTCTTAAAAACGTCGATCTTAAGGTAGGTTTTTACACCTACGCACTTTTGTGTTGCGGGCTGTTACGGCGTGGGACCGCAAGAAACCACACGAAAATTGACGCTGTGTGGAGAAAAAATTACCGTTATTGGGCGGCGTGCCACGGACCCGTGTGGTGTGTTACGGCGTGTTGTTGCAGTGATGTTGCTGTGTGTAGCGGAGTGTTACGGCGTTGGTGCAGTTTTATGGTGTGTGTTGCTATGCCAGGGCACGCCCTCTTGCGGCTTTGTTACTCCGTGTAGCAGTGTGTTGCGGGTGGCTTGCGGTGTTGTTGTGGAGTGCGCGCACATCTGCACGAGACACGACGTGGAACTGCGCATGATTGTTGCACATGCACCATGCCACACTGTGACACACTGTTCCTGCCAAGCACATCCTTCATTCCACGCCCACCCAGCATGCAATATGGACCTCAACAGCCTCTCACCCAAGAAGACCCAGTTATTTTTGGTAGCTGTCCTGTGTCTCTGTGCAGTCCAGGTCATTGGCGGGCTGAGAAGACGTTCTACAGTGCCACACCCACCTGCACAATTATGCAGAAAGGACTGCAGGGTAGGGCGGATTTGGGCTCGGGAGTGGCTGACACGGCGTCAACTACATGGAGACTACGACCAGCTGTTACAAGAACTGAACAAGGAGGACCGCAAAGGATACAAGAACTTTCTACGCATTTACCCTGAATTGTTCGAGGAGATGGTCGAAAGGCTGACGCCCATTTTGAAGAAGGACACAAAAATGCGGCTTGCACAAGGTGGGACTCAAGTTGGCTGTCACTCTCCCCCACCTGGCAAGTGGGAACGACTATACAAGCCTCCAATACAGCTTCAGAGTCTCCAAGAGTTCCATATGCCAGTTTATCCCATTAGTCTGCCAGGCCATTATCGACACATACAAACCAGAAGTGATGAAGTGCCCCAAGACACCAGAAGAATGGAACAACGTAGCAAAACGATTCACCTCAAAGTGGAACTACTTCAATTGTGTGGGATCCCTGGATGGGATGCTCGTCACCATCAAGAAACCCAAAGGTGGAGGATCACTGTACTTCAATTACAAGAAGTTCCACAGCATCGTCCTCATGTCCCTTTCCGATGCAAAATACAGGTTCCTGTTCGTCGACGTCGGTGCAGACGGAGGTGCTGGGGATGGAGGAGCCTAGCAGAAGTGCAACCTGGCCTGGGCCATCACAAACAACCAAGCAGGACTCCCACAAGACAGAAATCTGCCCAACGACGACGAACCCATCCCCTTCCACATAGTTGCCAACGATGCCTTCGCTCTCAAGTCGTGGAAGATGAAGCCCTACTCTCACCAATCACAAGATCCCACCAAACGACTATACTGCTACAGATTATCTTGCCCTCGTCGTGTGGTGGAAAACACATTCGGCATGCTGAAGATGAGATGGCGAGTCTTTGGGACGACGATGCAACAGGATGTACAGATGTGCAAAAAGACAACTTTGTGCGCATGTGTCATGCACAACCTGGCACTGCAACGCTACCCATTTGCTGGCACCGACATCGGCCATGAGGACCAACACCAGAACGTCGTACCAGGTACTTGGAGGCAGGAGTCACTGAACCTCATGGAACGACTCATGGCAAGAAGGGGACCGAACTACACACCTCGAGCAAAGGCCGTCAGAGATTACCTGGCCCAGTACTACTCATCGGATGCAGGCGCAGTGGAATGGCAAGAGCGAATGGTGTTTCCTCTAGGACGACAAGCTAATGACGACTAGAGGACCCAAAGAACTCTGTAATAAAACATAACCCAACCAATGTACATAATTGTAAATAAAGATCATGATGTATTTTTCATTGTTTTATACTCCCATACTTTTGTATTGTCCTAAGAACTTATAACAATATTAATATAATAAAGAAAATTGGAATGATGACTGGTACATATAAAAAATGATGTTGGAAAATAATTAACTGAAAGTAATAACATAATTCATAATAATGAGACAAATGAGAAGCAAATGATGGACATAACAAAAATATTTATACTAAACAAACATGAAAAGCATAGAATGTAAGAAAATGAAAATGAAAAGCATAAAAAGTAAGAAAATGAACAAGAAAAGCATAGAATGTAAGAAAAATTAACACGAAAAGCATAGAAAGTAAGAATATGAACATGAAAAGCATAGAATGTAAGTGAAAAAAACAAAAAAGCATAGAATGGAAGAAAATGAACATGAAAAGCATAGAATTTAAGTTAAAAAAAACATGAAAAGCATATAATGTAAGAAAATGAACATGAAAAGCATAGAATGTAAGAAAATGAAATTGTGACTTGGTTTATATCATAACATTTTCAACTGCAAATATCAAATACCATCAACTGAGGTCAATATGTCTGTAGTGTGTTACTGATCTTTCATTGTGTTCCTGTTAATAACCATAGCTAGTCAATGTTAATTATTGTTCCATTATCATATTTGTATGTGTTCATGTTCATTTGATCATGTTCTCAATATTATATTACTGTTCTTTACCTTGCATGTTATTATATTATTTGTTGGCCATATTTATTTCATGTTACATTTCATTTTATAGTTCACATTATTTTCCGAGTTCTATTTATTTCATATTTCTTATATCATATATCATGTTAGTTGCCTGTTATAAGGCGAACAATGTCCAAGTCTGGTAACCCGAGTGATAAAAAGCAGTAACTCGCTCATAGAAAGCGTCCTGAGGAGTGAAGCAAGAAGAAGATCTAAATTATGGGAAAGATGGGAAAATGGGGTCTTTGTCCCCTAAAGGACTTAATCTCTGTATTGGCAAGATGTCATCTGCAGATTTTGTCATTATTATATGTATTGCTGATATTTTACTTTTTCATTATTACTGTGATTACTACCAAGTTAAAGTTTTTTTACATTCAATTTTCGTATTTAGCCCTCTGGACCTGACTACTGTAACCCCCTATGGTCTCTAGTTGAAATTTAAGTTATATAATCTGTGCACTAACTATTATAACTCTCAATGTATTTTTTTTCTCACCAATATTATTACTGTTATTACCAGTATTATGATTACTATCTTTTATGCTACCTCAGCTATGTTGTGGATAAGTGCTGAGTATTCATTTTTTTACCATGTTGTCTCGTGTATCTAGATTGTGTATGTTACTGTCCACTGGGGAAGAATGACGGTGTCGATACCCGTGTCGCCTGTGTCGAGTAGACCTGCTGATAAGAGAACTGCTGCTGCTGAGGCTGCTGATGAGGGAGGGGATCATAGAAGAACACAGGTTGGGGTTGAGATGCGAACCTCTGGTGTGATGATCCCCGAATCGGTTGCAGTGCAGAAGCTGTGGAATTTCCTGGTTTCTCAACTCGTGGGGCCGTCCAGTGGGAACAATCCCCACGAGCCGTGGCCTCTTTCGTCGTGGCATCCTCTTCTTCGGGTCCCTCCAAACTGTGACAAAGCCTGATAGCTTGCTCGAAGAAGGGATTCTGGTATCGTCGAGGCATGTACTCCAACCGTTGGGTCAGGTACTGGACGAATTCAGTGATGTCACGATGGGTATTGCTCTGTGCTTGTGGCATCAGTGTGTGATGCTGGTCATAATCTGGGTCAGTTGACTCTGCAGTCCTTCAGTCGACTCAACTGTGTCGGCGGATAGCCGTCGCTCCTCTGGCAAGTTGGTCGATCTCTTCGGCTTCAGCCTCCTCTTCCGCTAGATTGAAGCTGCTGACAGGCCCGACATGTCAGCACTGGAGGAATCCTCTGCGTCGGTTCTGTAGGACAATTCAGGTGAGAACTGATCGCTTGCTATTGTGGATTCATGGGCGATGTGACCTCCCGGGAATGCCCACGTAGTCATCACCTTCTCCTCCCGTGGTGTCCTGTGCCGTGCAGCCAGCCCGCTCTTGTACTCCCTCTTCTCGATCTTCCCGAAGTTGGTACGGCGAGCCTCGAAGTACTTCCGAACTTGCTGGAAGGTGCAATTGGTGAAGTTTGCTGCCAGTTCACGCCAGAGTTCCTCCTTCCTCCTCGGATTTGACCATTGCCTGCCCGCTTGTCGTACAAGGTAGGGTGTGACTTGACGAATTCAACGATGATCTCCTTGTCCTCTGGCGTGAACGGGTAGTCTTGTATGTCCTTCTTGCTGGGGCGGTATCGTTTCTTCGGCTGCACTACGATACCACTCGGGCCGGAGGTGTCCTGGGTTTCCACAAGTGATAGGGCTGGCTCAACAGGCAGCTCTTCATCGTGGTCTTCAGACGTCTCCTCCCGTTGTGCAGGCTGGATGTCCTGGGTGTCCTGGGTGTCCTGGGACTGCTGGGTAGGCCTGGGGGTGGTCTTGCAAAGAGGCATCTTCATGTCACGTGGCTGGAGCGTGGCTGGGTGAGCGTGGCTGGTGAGAGTGGCTGGGTGAGAGAATGGCTGGGTATCCATGTTGACAGGCTGTCAGAGCACGAATGATGCCCCCATGGTCTGTCAGGCCCCTTTTATCCTCCCCAGAATGCGCGGCAACCTTCCATCCAATCACCCTAGGGAGATGCTGTAACACGCCGCACGCATGCCGCACGTCCCACAACATATGTGTTTCATGTATTAATCATGTATGAAGTGCTGTAAGGGCACCGCACAGGCACCTCATGGCGCTGTAACACTCCCGCACAGGAGGTAAGAACCCGCACCACACTACACGTGGTGCGGTGTGGCACGGCACCATGCGGGTTCTTACCTCTTTTGTTGCAGCGCCACGCCACACCGCTTACGGGTTCGTGCGACTTCATCACTCCGCCAGACGCCGCGTAGAAATTAGAAAAGTTTTTAAATCCTGGCGGCGCCGTGCTACTTTAACGGTCCGCGCCAGCCACCGCCAAGGCGTGGTGCACTTTTGGTGCACTTTCATGCGGTCCCACGCCGTAACAGCCCGCAACAAAAAAGTGCGTAGGTGTAAACCTACCTTTATTCTTGACTATTTGTTTATTATGGAAAGATCTCACATTGTTAATCAGATTATTTTTGCTACGTTTTCGAAAGACTTTAAACTTCAAAGTATTGTTACTTCTAAAGACTTTAAGATCCAAGAAAACTATAGCTTTAATTTCTTCCTTCTCAAAAGTAAACTGGATCGAAGGTACAGTCAAGTTCGAAAGTCCGTCGACGCTCTCTGGTCATCATTTTAACAGTCTACATAGTCTCGTCACCACCAGGGATAACTAGAGTGGCCGTTCTTCGGTCTTCCCAGTTGAAACGGGTAGAGTAAATAAAGGAGGAGAAGCCTGGTTTAATATACAATAATTATTTATATTTTATCCACTCCTGTATGACAGATGCAATAATAATTCCTCACATTTCTAGTGCTTGGATAGATTCCAAGGGTTGATATATACAGTAGATAGATGTCGTGCTTCAAACAATATAATTTTACATTATATATATATATATATATATATATATATATATATTTATATATATATATATATATATATTTATATATATATATATATATATATATATATATATATATATATATATATATATATATATATGCCAAAGCATAAAGTCTAGTCACCGTCGATTGAAGCGGTTGAATCACCTATTAGAAATAGTTTAAGTTTCTTTATTAGAATTGGGTTGCATAATTATATATATTTTCAATTTTAGACGTCTTATAGGAAAATTAATTCATTCATATACAAAAATGTTATAATTGATTATCTGTTCACTTTTTTTCTATTCTGATTATTATTTCAGCTGTGAGGTGTTCTAAGTGATGACAATTATTATCAAGCATCGTTCTTCACCATTTTCCAATTTAGATTCTCCATTTTTTAATAACGCTTTCGTGATGATTTAAATACCATTTAAACACTGGATCATATCTTCATATTTGTGAGGAGGAAAAGATTTAAGTAATGAACAAGTGTTACCAGTGATGAATGCAGACCACTATGTTAGAACTCGAAATGATACTACCTAAAAAAAACAAAAGCATTTAAGAAAACAACATAAATGATAATCACTTTACAAATGGATGTGATCATATTCTTTGGAAACTATGACTCATACATTTAAATAGATTTCCTGATAGGCATACGAGCAAACTGCCAATTGTATTTTGCAGGAATGTTATTAAAGGAAGCTAAATGACAGGTTTGTTTGTTTGGTGTTTTAACGTTGCATGGAACCAGTGATTATTCAGCAACGGGACCAACGGCTTTACGTGACTTCCGAACCACGTCGAGAGTGAACTTCTTTCACCAGAAATACACATCTCTCACACCTCAATGGAATGCCTGAGAATCGAACTCGCGGCCACAGAGGTGGCAGGCCAATACCATACTGATCACGCCAGGTGATTACTTAATACATACTATAAAAGCGGCTATACACATACGCGACTGGCTTGGGGTTTGTCCTGCCGGGATTAGCGTGCGCTCCAGTCCGCTTGGGTATTGCCCATACACGCAGAGGACTTGCTCTACGCATATTTTGAGAGGGCAGAGCTAATAATGCAGTGGCCGTGTTCCTTTCAGTCCTGTAGTGTCCTGATATGGTGAGTGTTTTTAAATCATGGCACCAAGTAAAAGGAAGATAAGTGCAATAATGATAATAGCACTCCTGCAAGACGAATACAAGCATGAAATATGCAAGAAAAATTAAGAATGGGTGAAACCATGGCTAATAAAGAGAGGTTTTACCATATGACTTAAGTGAAAGAATTAAAGGAAAATAACCAGGAAGATTATAGAAATGATTTAAGAATGATTGATGATGATTGGGGTGTTCCTAATTTTTATTGCTGCTTCAGGTACAAAAATCGGGTAACGGAATCCATTCATTTAGTTTAGGAGGATCTCTGAATATACAATATGCTTTTCAGCTTTTTCATTTTATTTAACCAACGCAAAGTTTTACCTGCATTTCAGAATGTTTCTCTCTCTCTCTCTCTCTCAAGGTGATATGGAATGCATCATTCTTAAACATACTTTACTTCGTATAACAGGAATCTAAATTGACTCTGGAGATGAATGAATTTGAATATCGATGAAAGGTGTGATATCGATCACTATGGACAGATTTCCTCTCAAATGTTTTACTAGTGAAATTCACAGTCGTTTAAGAATGTTAATGTTTTTATCGACACGTTTATCCTTTAAAATGTTTTACAAATTAATTGTAAAACTCATTTATATTAGTCAAAAGATACCATGAAAGGCTGGCAGTTTTGGCTTTCACAAAAGCTGTTTGCATCTTTATTTGTTTTTACATAATTCCAGTAATTGCTCATAAGCTGCTTGTCTTTTTACTGGATTGGAATAATCCGAACTTCGTATTTTCCAAAAGCACGGTAGTGCTCTATACAGGTCCAAAAAAATCAGAATGAAATCGTGAGATAAATACTTGACTGACTGCGACATCCTTTCACAACAGCAGTACTACCCCGACCCCCACGGGGAAATAAGGTATTGTACAGTTGGACACAGGTTTACCTGGTACACCGTCTTCAGAGACTTCGAAAAATTACATGGTAACAGTGTTTACTGAGGGAGATGGGGGGAAGAACCCCTCCTCTGCTTGCAAGAGTTCCACCAATAAACTCTGGAGTTCGTTTGGTGGGCGGAGTTATTAGGTATGGTTGGAGAAAGACACACACACACACGGAGTAAAAAAAAAAAAAAAAAGAAATCTGAGCAGTTTATATCCTTGTAATGAAGATTGTTGTCTCACTTGTAATATGTTTGTTTATTAAGGTTCCATTTAACTTTCGGCCAAGACGTTATCTGATTACCGTGTCTTTTATTGTATATTGGTCATATTCATTACACAATACTTAAAATGTATAAACATTTTAAAGTTATATTGGTATTGCCGAAAATCACGAACATCATGACAGGATATTTTAACCTTATCATGTAAGCCAAGTTTACAGCATCGGTTGCAGCGCGTTTCCTACAAATTCTACAATAGGGAGCTATAAAGAGAAGCGCAGCAGCACTTGATTGAATATACCCAAAAACTCAGTGAATGTGTTGAGAGTCTCCGACACTTAGCTCCTCTCTCCCTCTCTCTCTCTCTCTCTCTCTCTCTCTCTCTCTCTCTCTCTCTTATACTAGCTAACTTATCTCTCTCTCTCTCTCAGCTATACCAGCTAACTTAGTGACATGATGCCATCTAGAAAAACCCCTTACCTCAGTATGCAGTTCTGATATGTCATTAGTGTATTCAGGAGAGGATCAGTGACCCAATAATGTCGAAGATTGCTCTTCCTGACAATATCCATAAGCATAACGAAAGCAAAGAAATTTCTCATCTCTGATACTGCAATGTCATACCACTCTTGTTCCCTTGAGTGCTCGCTTCATATATTACCCCATTCCATAACATGAAATTAACGATTGGATCTCTCTACAGTCAGTTCCATTATAGAATCATTAAAAGCAGAATAAAAAAACTTTATTCCTGATATACTTTCATCAAAATCGAAGGTGTGCGGCAAATAATTATCACCACCAATCCTTTGCCACACAGGACGAGCAGAGCAAACGGCCAGCAAGACCATTAATAAGGCACCAAGTAGACAGAAACAATATCGATACAATAAGCTATGAAGGCGTCATATGACGTGGTTGACCTTTTAAAGGTTAACTGTTGTTTTTCTAAAATTATGTATGCACTGATATATTATAGACTATATATTTCGTTGACCTCAGGTGATAGGTGAAGTCATTTGGGCTTTCCTTATAGTGGCTGACATAAAGAGAGTATCATCTACTGAATTGACAATTTCCTTTTAAAATATCCTACAGAGCATATGACCCCTATACTCAGAAACGACAACGACGGCCAAAAAATATGCACATTTTTAACTCTTGCTCATATAACTTAGGTTTTAACCAAAGATACATTGAAAATATCAGTAGGATATAAAGCATTACATTTCAAATAATGGAAACTATTTTAATAGACTCCAAGAAGCTAATAAGCGAAAATAAGCGGCGATATATCATATCTGTATCGGCCACACCACAGTGAACAAAGTATACAGGTAAGGCAATTTGCCAATACTGTTACCGACCTCACTGTATGAAAACAGTGCTCGGCGAGTCATTCAGTTCTATAATTCAATGCTGTTAACAAGAAACAGTGATTAGGAAGACACATCAAAAACATGTAGGGCCTGAGTAAGTAGGAAAGTTTACTGCAATACTCTCAATATTGTATGGAGGCATTATGCCTTTTTTTTTTTTTTACAGATACTTCGAATATTATATCAAGAATATCATGGTTATAATAAAAACTTGTTGAGAACTATGTTTATTAAAACATGTAATCAAATAACTAGTGAGAACAAAATGAGAACATTTTATTTCCTATTACAAAAAATATAACATTTATATTATACAATCTATTACCTTGACCATCCACCATCTCTCTCAGTCACTTCCCTCAATCTGTCGGGCATCGAATGAACAAGGTTGAAAATTTGCTGCGGTCTCCGTCTACAAATTTCCCACTGAGAGTTGATATGAGCCATGAGTTGCTGTGCTGTTCTCTCATGTTCTATTTTCCATGTGTTCACCATCTGGGCCCACACGTGTTCAATTACATTCATATCTGCTCCTTTTCTCGGCCATTCAAGAAGAAGCAGGTTATCCTGTCCGGCAAACCACTCTTGAACAACGCGAGCAATGTGAATGGGCCCTGATGGGAGGGGAAAATTCCTTTCTCGTAATGAAGGCAAGAGGAAGGTTTGCAGCAGCTCAACATACTTAGCTGCTGTAAATCGCCCCTCGATACGGAACACATCACCCATACCATGCACACACACCCAGCCCCATACGTTGCAGGTGACATGGCCGGATCGAACCACCTTAACGATGTTACGGGGTTCATATCTGAATGAGAGAAAAATGGGGTTATATAATATAAATCATATATACCTTTGGAGAATTTAAATTCTCAGTGATGAACAACAATGAAAGAATTATATTGTCTAATTATTTATTTAATTATATTTGAGGAAAAAGAGGAAATGATGCCACTGTCCCATACCTAATATTTATCTCAGAAATAGCACTCTTATTTATGTTTACTCTTTTATGTATTTTGACAGTCCACTTCCGTGGAACAAAATCTGAAGATTAATAATTAATATAAAGAAGAATGCAATTGATAATTGATGAAAGTAATGATTTTGCTTATCATACCGAGTTCTATTTGTTCGCCAACAATGCAGCTTCCCATGCGATGTGGACGAGAAGCACTTCTCGTCAGTAAAGATGACCCGGCCCTAAAAGTCCAAACCTTTATCAGCATGACGTTGGGCAAAATCAAGCTTTCCCGCCTTATGTCACTCCGTCAAGAGCTCCTTCGTCGCTGGAGTTCTGTGATGAATCTCAGCATAGTGGAGTCTGCTTCGCACTGTCATCGATGACACTTCTAATCCAAGGTCTTCACGAATGGCCTCGGCGTTGGATAAGGGTTGCTCTCGAGCCGCCCTGATAATGGCGTCGTCCTCAGCTGGGGTGGTTTTCCGTGGACCCCCTGGCCTAGCTAAGAGAACATATTATCTTAAATGTTTAACTTATAATTTATATAACATCGCAATCAATTCTAGATTCTTCAAATTTTGTACTCGATTGATTGATCATAATTTAGTAAACATGGCCGTATATTTTTGGTTTCAAAAGCATATCAAATAGAACGTGATTACATATTTCCATAATATTCTCAATTTGGTTGGTGGTTATTAAAGCTGTAAATCATTCCTGAGCCATCACTGAAATGACATTTAATATATAAACTATAGCTACCATAAGACGCACAATGACTGTGACGGGGTGGGCACAAATAAAATGCTCTTATAGGCTTAATTTTACTGAGACAACTCAATCGACTATCTAACCTTGTTCATGGTTGAGGTCGGCAAGGGCCAACCAACCACCGGTGTGGAATTATGGAGGTGCACCTGAAATATTACTGTGGTTTTGGAATGGCTGTGGATATCTGAGATCTAACCAAAATTATAATAGCGAGACGAAATACATTTAAGAAAGAAACATTCACATTAAATAAGCAAGATTAAATAACCATGAACAATGTACAATATCCACCAATTATTCAGCATAAAAAACTTACGTAAGTCGTTCAAGTTCCCCCTCTCCTCCCAACTTATCCACAACTGTACCGTGGTGGGGGACACACCAACATCACGTGCAATGGCTCGTATCGAGAAGCCATTGTCGCGTAAAGTGACAATTCGTCCTCGCAGCGCCAGATTTGTGTCCCTTCAATTCATTGTGAGAGGTTATGGAGTCTGACCCATTTAAAAATCCTGCTGACGACCTCACCTCCGTTGGGATTCAGACTCTGTTTCGAGTTGAGTAAAACAATACCATGCTTCATATATCATTATACCGTTCCTTGATTGTAGGATTAGCCAATAGGGATCATAATCACCATGGTATGAAATAAAGATACTACTGTTAAATATAATATGCACACGTAATTATTGTTCCTGTTAATAATTACATTGAGAACTGAATACTCGGCGAGCAATGCTTCGTAAAATGAGCTTGGTAAAAGTGCTCGCGAATTCTCTAACCTATTTCTCTGTAACTAAGATTCGTATAAGTACGAGATTTTGCTATGGTGTACTACACCCAGTACCGTAATTTATAAGAATATCATGAATCACAAATTATAAAGAATAGACACTTGTCCTGTACGAAGAGGCAAAAGGCTCGATTAGCCAGAAATGGATATGAACACAACAGTATAAAAAAACTTCTCCTACCCTCTCCCTCCACCCCCACTTCCACCCCCTTCCTCTTCCTTCCCTCACCTCTCTCTCTCTCTCTCTCTCTCTCTCTCTCTCTCTCTCTCTCTCTCTCTCCTTTTCATTCTATATGTATTTACAAGAGAGAGTGAGGTTAACCCAATCCTACTTCTTGTAAATGTTGTATTCAGAAAATCTACAGTACTCTAATAATATCAGGATAAACACTAAAAACACGCAGGCATTAAAGATAAACAAGAAAATATTTCAAGTGGAGCTTTTCGTTAGCCATACACTCTATCCACAAGCATCTCTACTTTGTCCACTCATCGGGGTTGCAACAGGCCCACCTTACCCCTAGTCCCCCACCCATTTCAGTTGTAGCAAAGCCAGGCTGAGGACATTGGTACAGCAAAAGCAAGAAACTTATCAGTTTGAATTATATTTTAGAATTCCAAAACCTGTAAGACGGCTTAACAACAAAAACTCAATTCCCGATACCACTCCCCCCGCCCCTCGAAAAAATATGTATGCATAAATTAGTTTAGTCAAGATTAGAGGGTGTTAATGACATATCAAAACTGCATACCTAGGGCAGTGGTATTTCTAGATGAAATGTCACTTTAAATTAGATAATATGAGAGAGAGAGAGAGAAAGAAAGAGAGAGAGAGAGAGAGAGGAGCTGAGGTGTCGGACACTTTCAACACTTTCACTGAGTTTTTGAGTATGTTCAATGAAGTGCTGCTGCGCTTCTCTTTATTGCTTTCTATTATATTATTGATAGGAAACGCACGGCAACCGATACTATAAACTTGGCTTACGTGATAAGGTTAAACTATCCTGTTATGATGTTGGTGATTCTCTCCAATACCAATATAACTCTAAAATTTTGATCAATTTTAAGTATTGCTTAATGAATATGACCGATATATAATAACATACACGGTGGTAAGATAACGCCTTAGACGAAAGTTAAATGGAATCTTAATAAACGAACTTATATCAAAAGTGAGACAGTAATCTTAGTTACTGCGATATAACCTGCTCAGATTTCTTTTTTTTTTTTTCTTTTACTCCGTGTGTGTGTGTGTGTTTCTCCAACCATACCTTATGACTCCTCCCACTGAAAGAATTCCAGAGCTTATTGGTGGAACTCGTGCTAAACACTGTTACCATATAATTTTTCGAAGTCCCTCAAGAAGGTGTACCAAGGAAACCTGTGTCCAACTGACACGTCTGTACAGACGCACGCTCAAAGCAGCAGCAAAGTGACACACTACTACCAACTCGACTGCTCCTCAGACCAATGAAAATTCAATGAGGTGGTTGTTACCTGTCATCCCCTGCGGAAGACAGTTTCGTGACCGAGATGAACAGCATGTATGGCCTATTATCATACAAACGTCAATTAAAATTCAATGTATGGTGGGTAACTCCGCATAGCAAAGTCTGCTGCTGCTGCTCCTGCTGCAATGGCTAATGAGTTTTCTCATATAATTGCAACTCACTTAACTTTTGAGAGGCGAAATTTTGCAATATGATCCACTGAATTGCAAATAGAGCTCTCTCTCTCTCTCTCTCTCTCTCTCTCTCTCTCTCTCTCTCTCTCTCTCTCTGGGAATTGAATAGTTTGCATGCCAGACTGCCTGATCTTCTCTAGACGTGACCTCACGGATATTCCAGTTGATATTCCAGCAGATATGCCAGTTCAACCAGATATCTTGAAAGTCTGGCAATTACACGGCCAAGATCTTCCTTCCTCTACTACATTTCTGAGAAAGCTTTTGCCGCAAATGTTGGTATAATGATTCGTATTCACACTATCAACGACCAATAAGCATTTTTCACGGAATAACTTTACTAAAGTGGAACGGACTGATTCTCGTCAGTCTTAGACCGGGACAGATTCCTATTATACGTAAATGGAAATAACCTTTTCCATTAATGCCAGGTCCTGACCTAACCAGATCTTATCTACCTAACCAAACTTAGGGCGGCATACCCTGACCTGGCAACAGTCGTGGAATGAAAAGATACTTATTTACCTAACCTAACTGAGAGCGGTGCCCCCTGACCTGGCAACAATCGTGGAGGGAGAAGATACTTATTTACCTAACCTAACTTAGAGTGGCGTCCCCTGACCTGGCAACAATCGTGGAATGTAAAGATACTTATTTACCTAACCTAACTTGGAGCGGTGCCCCCTGACCTGGCAACAATCGTGGAGGGAGAAGATAATTATTTACCTAACCTAACTTACAGTGGTGTCCCCTGACCTGGCAACAACCATGGAGGGAAAAGATACTTATTTTCAAGTCAGTGATGACATGCTCCTATAAAATCTGCAGCCTAATTGTATGAAAGTGAAATCAATGATGGGAGTCGTCTCACTCGCAGCTGTGACCATTTCCTCGTCCTCGGCCAAGCGCTGGGACCTATTGGGGTACTCAGCGCTGAAACGGAAACTGACAGTAAAAAAAGTTCGAAAGGTGTAACAGGAGGAACACCTTGCAGTTAGGAGGAAGTGGAAAGGATGAGTAAAAGGAGGTACGATAAAAGGAATGAAAGGGGTTGCAGCTATGCGGGCAAAGGGACACTGTTTAGATCTTTAAGTAATGCCCACAATGATAGCACAACTCCAATAAGAGGGGACAACCATCTGGAACCTTCACATTGTAATTGTTTATACACAGTAATCCGCTTATGAAATACACTAAAATCCTAAGAAATCTTATTGACGATTCCTCTTTCTTAGCAATATTCTCCCTCTCTTTCATCTAGTAAAACTCAGAACATACAAACGAGTATTGCTGTCTCCTAATTGCGCAAACTGTGCGACACTCTCTCTCTCTCTCTCTCTCTCTCTCTCTCACTCTCTCTCTCTCTCTCTCTCTGTCATAAAAAGGATATCCTCCCTGAAGCCTTCCTGTAATGCATATAAACTGCTCCTGAAAATCTTCAACTTTATGTGAACCACGGAAAACGGACTCCTTAATAAGCTGATAAACACAGATATCCCCCGCCCCTTATGGTAGGGCTCTCAACAGGCTCCCTTCCACAGCCTGGCAGGAAAGCCTGTGAGGATTTTTCCCTCCGTGGGCTGGATAGGATCAGGATCCTTTGGCCTCTAGCCTCTGTGGTGGGTCCATCCTCAGGCCCGCTTCCCCAGCCTGGCAGGAAACCTGCCTTCCTCCGGGGAAGCAGCCTCTGAGGAGGATTGTTTCCTCCATGGGCTGGAGAGGATC
This sequence comes from Macrobrachium nipponense, assembly GCF_015104395.2. Classification (NCBI taxonomy): domain Eukaryota; kingdom Metazoa; phylum Arthropoda; class Malacostraca; order Decapoda; family Palaemonidae; genus Macrobrachium; species Macrobrachium nipponense. Next base: position 29,542,615 of record NC_061091.1, read on the forward strand.
TGGAAATCCTTTGGCCTTTAGGCCTCCCATGGTGGGGGTCCATCCTTTCCAGGGGCCCACTTCCCCGCCTGGCATCCTTTGGACCTTTAGCCTCTGGGTTTGGTGGCGTCCATCCTCAGGCCCACTTCCCCAGCCTGGGCAGGAAACTGCCTTCCTCCCGGGGAAAGCAGCTGAGGAGGATTGTTCCCTCCATGGGCTGGATAGGATCAGGATCCTTTGGCCTTTAGCATCTGGGGTGGGGCCATCCTCAGGCCCACTTCACCAGCCTATTAGGAAACCTGCCTTCCTCTGGAGAAGCAGCCTCAGGGGAGGATTTTTCCCTCCATTGGCTGGATAGGATCGGGATCCTTTAACCTTTAGCCTCTGTGGTGGGGCCATCCTCAGGCCCGCTTCCCCAGCCTGGCAGGAAACCTGCCTTCCTCCGGGAAGCAGCCTTCCCTGAGGAGGATTGTTCCTCTATGGGCTGGGGAGGATCGGGATCCTTTGGCCTTTAGCCTCTGTGGTGGGTCCATCCTCAGGCCCACTTCCCCAGCCTGGCAGGAAACCTGCCTTCCTCCGGGGAAGCAGCCTCTGAGGAGGATTGTTCCCTCCATGGGCTGGATAGGATCAGGATCCTTTGGCCTTTAGCATCTGTGGTGGGGCCATCCTCAGGCCCACTTCACCAGCCTATTAGGAAACCTGCCTTCCTCTGGAGAAGCAGCCTCAGGGGAGGATTTTTCCCTCCATTGGCTGGATAGGATCGGGATCCTTTAACCTTTAGCCTCTGTGGTGGGGCCATCCTCAGGCCCGCTTCCCCAGCCTGGCAGGAAACCTGCCTTCCTCCGGGGAAGCAGCCTCTGAGGAGGATTGTTCCTCTATGGGCTGGGGAGGATCGGGATCCTTTGGCCTTTAGCCTCTGTGGTGGGTCCATCCTCAGGCCCACTTCCCCAGCCTGGCAGGAAACCTGCCTTCCTCCGGGGAAGCAGCCTCTGAGGAGGATTGTTCCCTCCATGGGCTGGATAGGATCAGGATCCTTTGGCCTTTAGCATCTGTGGTGGGGCCATCCTCAGGCCCACTTCACCAGCCTATTAGGAAACCTGCCTTCCTCTGGAGAAGCAGCCTCAGGGGAGGATTGTTCCATCCATGGGCTGGATAGGATCGGGATCCTTTGGCCTTTAGCCTCTGTGGTGGGTCCATCCTCAGGCCCGCTTCCCCAGCCTGGCAGGAAACCTGCCTTCCTCTGGGGAAACAGCCTCTGAGAAGGATTGTTCCCTCCATGGTCTGGATAGGATCGGGATCCTTTTGCCTTTAGCCTCTGTGGTAGGTCCATCCTCAAGCCCGCTTCCCCAGCCTGGCAGGAAACCTGCCTTCCTCCGGGGAAGCAGCCTCTGAGGAGGATTGTTCCCTCCATGGGCTGGATAGGATCGGGATCCTTTGGCCTTTAGCCCCTGTGGTAGGGTCCATCCTCAGGCCCGCTTCCCCAGCCTGGCAGGAAACCTGCCTTCCTCCGGGGAAGCAGCCTCTGAGGAGGATTGTTCCCTCCATGGGCTGGATAGGATCGGATCTTTGGCCTTTTGAGCCTCTGGGTGGTAGGGGGTGATCCTCCAGGGGCCCGCCTCCCCAGCCTGGCCGGAAAGGACCTGCCTTCCTCCGGGGAGGCAGCCTTCCCTGGGAGGATTGTTCCTCCATGCTGGACAGGATGGATCCTGCCTAGGCCTCTGTTGGTGGTCCTCCTCAGGCCGGGGCTTCCCCAAGCCTGGCGGACTGCCTCCTCCGGGGAAGCAGCCTCGGAGGATTGTTCCCTCCATGGGCTGGTAGGATTGGATCCTTTGGCCTTTGCCTCTGGTGGTGGTCCATCCTCAGGGCCGTTTCCCCAGCCTGGCTGGGAAACCTGCCTATCCTCCGGGGAAGCAGCCCTTGGGGGATTTTCTCCATGGGCCCTTGGACAGGACGTGATTCCTTTGGGCCTTTAGCCTTCTGTGGTGGGTCCCATCCTCAGGCCCCGCTCCCCAGCCCTGGCAAGACCTGCCTTCCTCCGGGGAAGCAGCCCTCTTGGAGGATTGTTCCCTCCATGGGCTGGACAGGAATCGTGATCCTTTGGCCTTTAGCCTCTGTGGTGGGTCCATCCTCAGGCCCGATTCCCCAGCCTGGCAAGAAACCTGCCTTCCATCGGGGAAGCAGCCTCTGAGGAGGATTGTTCCCTCCATGGGCTGGACAGGATCGTGATCCTTTGGCCTTTAGCCTCTGTGGTGGGTCCATCCTCAGGCCCGCTTCCCCAGCCTGGCAAGAAACCTGCCTTCCTCCGGGGAAGCAGCCTCTGAGGAGGATTGTTTCCTCCATGGGCTGGATAGGATCGGGATCCTTTGGCCTTTAGCCTCTGTGATAAGGGTCCATCCTCAGGCCCACTTCCCCAGCCTGGCAGGAAACCGGCCTTCCTCCGGGGAAGCAGCCTCTGAGGAGGATTGTTCCCTCCATGGGCTGGATAGGATCAGGATCCTTTGGCCTTTAGCCTCTGTGGTGGGTCCATCCTCAGGCCCACTTCCCCAGCCTGGCAGGAAACCTGCCTTCCTCCGGGGAAGCAGCCTCTGAGGAGGGTTGTTCCCTCCATGGGCTGGACAGGATCGTGATCCTTTGGCCTTTAGCCTCTGTGGTGGGTCCATCCTCAGGCCCACTTCCCCAGCCTGGCAGGAAACCTGCCTTCCTCCGGGGAAGCAGCCTCTGAGGAGGATTGTTCCCTCCATGGGCTGGATAGGATCGGGATCCTTTGGCCTTTAGCCTCTGTGGTGGGTCCATCCTCAGGCCCGCTTCCCCAGCCTGGCAGGAAACCTGCCTTCCTCCAGGGAAGCAGCCTCTGAGGAGGATTGTTCCCTCCATGGGCTGGATAGGATTGGGATCCTTTGGCCTTTAGCCTCTGTGGTGGGTCCATCCTCAGGCCCGCTTCCCCAGCCTGGCAGGAAACCTGCCTTCCTCCGGGGAAGCAGCCTCTGAGGAGGATTGTTCCCTCCATGGGCTGGATAGGATCGGGATCCTTTGGCCTTTAGCCTCTGTGGTGGGTCCATCCTCAGGCCCGCTTCCCAGCCTGGCAGGAAACCTGCCTTCCTCCGGGGAAGCAGCCTCTGAGGAGGATTGTTCCCTCCATGGGCTGGATAGGATCGGGATCCTTTGGCCTTTAGCCTCTGTGGTGGGTCCATCCTCAGGCCCGCTTCCCCAGCCTGGCAGGAAACCTGCCTTCCTCCGGGGAAGCAGCCTCTGAGGAGGATTTTCCTTTCAATTGTCTCTGTAGCTTAGAAGCCTTTGGCTCGTAGTCTTTCTTATATAATCATCCCCTTTAGGCTATTCAATTACCAATGTCCTTCCTGCTGGACGATCTCTTTTAGGCTATTTAATTCCGCCAGTGACTTCCTAGTGGACAATCTCTTTTGGCTATTTAATTTCCTTTTGCTGGGTCTGCGTCGTCATCCAATCCGTTGACTATAACTCTATACCTTCACATACTCTTGTTTTCGAACATGCCACCTGCTCTCTTCGAAGTCTTCAAAACGATACGATGGATCTGGAGACTGCTTCTGGAGACTGGATTTCGCTTACATGCTGGGGTCACGGCGCTGGAGAAATCGGGAGTGACATTTCTTTCGTTGTTCCAGGAGCTGGAGACCTTCGGATTCCAAAGGAGCAATCGGGAATGATATTTCTCTTGTTGTTCCAGGAGCTGGAGACCTACGGATTCCTGCGGTCACGGCGTTGGGAGCAATCGGGAATGATATTTCTATCGCCGTTCCAGGAGCTGGAGACCTACGGATTCGAAACCTCTTCGGTGAAAACACATAACGTTTCAGATCATTTTAATGTCGCCTTAACAATTCCTTTGTTTTCCTTTTCGAACACTTATTTAGCTCTTTATTTCAAGTGTGGCTTCTTCTTTCGAAATCCCCTTTATCTTTATTATCATTGTTGAGCTCCAAACTCTTGGTCACCGATCGTTGTTCCTTTGCTCCCTTTTCATTCATTCCTGTCCTTCCTTATTTCCTCATTCCTTCGCCTCCCTTATTCCTGATCTTCCTTATTTGAAGTGTCGACCATAATTCCGAAAGTTGGACGGTCGATTCCATCCATACAGCTCCACGATGTAGTCCAACATTACACACTGGAGTTATCTGCCATGTTAGATTTTCCAGTCTTTCGATGTCTTTTCTCTTCCCAACCCTCTCTCTCATTCAGTCTCATCCTCCTCGGCTTTTCATGCTGTGTTAGAAGGCTTTTGTGAAGATCGCATCCAAAAAAAGCGGAAGGCAATAATTCTCTCGATCCTTGAAGATATAGTCGGTAGGTTTCCAAAAACGTTTTCGCCCAAACCCAAAAAATTCGCAGATCATCTTAAGCATCGCATTGAAAATCAAATATCATCCTTTTCTTCAATCATTTTTTGCTACGGATATAATATCTATTAATCAAAATAAGAAAGAATAATACTAAATATCACCAGGAGAAAGGAATCGTTATACATGTTGCGAAATATGAACTTTGAATTAAGCTTCGGGTGTGTGTGTGTGTGTGTGTGTGTGTGTTAATGATTGGTATTCAATCGGCATCTCGGAAAATAAGTCTTCTGTTATCCATACAACTTTTAGAATCATGTTTTGGGAATTAGATTAACAAGTGTCCTGTCTCAAAGGTTAGATTTCTCCTTGTGTATACGGCATGTAATTGTAATACATGAAGAGACTTTTCTTTCATGAACTTCGCTTTTTATAAGTGGAGTCTCTCACTATGGCCTATGATAATGCTTGATTTGGTGTTGCCCACCTATATGTGTGTGTAATTTCTTGTAATCATCAGAGTTAATAGTTGGACGAGAAACATCATGCTTATTGAACTGAACAGTAATGGGATGCCTACCAAATATATATATATATATAATATATATATATATATATATATATATATATATATATATATTTGTGTGTGTGTGTGTATGTATATATGTGTGATATATATATATATATATATATATATATATATATATATATATATATAGTATATATATATAGATGTGCATTTTATCTAATCCTTACATCTCTTATCAGACCACTTCCAGCGGCATCCGCCTTTAGAAATACGAAGTCTATGGCAACATGGAAACGTCAATCCAATTCACTTTCTCCATTTGGCCTATGCACAATTCAGCCACGTCTGGTTCCTCTTCTGAGCAACGTAATCTCCCCTGAGGGCGCTATGTGACTGACCTGTTTGTGATTATACTCGAGACTTCCCAGGTGGGATGTCTTCTAGTTGGTGTGGCCAGATGGCAGCCGACCAGACAATGCGTGATGCTGGTTTACAAGCAGTCTGCATTAATAAAAACTGATGATAAAAAATTAACAGGGAGAAAAAGTAAAGGAAATTCCATAAATTCAAGTCAGCTGCAATATATACGTTTATATATATATATATATATATATATATATATATATATATATATATATATAAATATATATAGAGATCTATATATAGACTATAGATATTATATATGTATATATATATATTATATATAATAGATCTATATATAGATCTCTATATATATAGATACAGACTATATATATATAGATATATACATATATTACATAGTATATACAGATATATATATATAGATTATATAGGAGATTCCATAAAATTCAGTCAGCGCAATATATATATATTATATATTATATATGATATATAAGGAGATTTCCATAAAATTCAGTCAAGATACCAATATTTATATTATATTATATATATATATCTAGATCTATATATATATAGTCTATATAAAGATATATAGATATTTTATAGATATAGATTATATATATATAATCTATATATATATATATATATTCTATATAAAGATATATAGATATATAGATATAGATATATATATATATATATATATATATATATATATATATATATATATATATATATATCTATATATATATAATTTCTATATAAAGCTATATAGATATATAGATATAGATATATATAGATATATATATAGATATAATATATATCTATATCTATATATCTTATAATCATTTAATTTATTATATATATATATATATATATATTATCTATATATACTTATATATGGAATATAGGATATGATTAATATATAGATATATATAAGAGATATATATATATTATAGCTATATATATATATAGATATCTCTCTCTCTCTCCTCTCTCTCTCTCTCTCTCTCTCTCTCTATATATATATATATATATATATATATATATATATATATAGTATATATATATATATATAGATAGATTTCCTCGGAAAATGGATCTCTCTTCTCTCCCTCTCTCTCTCTCTCTCTCTCTCTATATATATATATATATATATATATATGGATATCATCTCTCTCTACTCTATATATATATATTATATATATTTTTTTCTATCTCTCTCTATATATATATATATACTAATATATATATATATATATATATATTATATATATACATTATATATATATATATACATATATATTATATAATATATATATATATATATATATATGTATATATATATATATATATATATATATATATATATATATATATATATATATATATATCTGATACATAAATTACGAAGGAAAAATAGTAAATGAGACTCCATAATTCGTACCAATGATTAACAAAATCAGATGCATTATAAAGAATTGATAAAATAAAATTAAACCAAAGGGAAAAAATGGCGACCCCATAACTCGAAGTAAAACTCAAATCGGCTGCAATATAAAAAATAAAAAAAGTTTTCCATACATACTGTAATCAAGGCTACCGAAAATATATGTATCGATCGGTGGTCTCCGTACAATGCTGTATGGGCTGCGGCCCATGAAATTTTAACGACAGCCCAGTGGTGGCCTGGCCTATATCGATGCCAGACACACGATTATGACTAGATTTAACCTTAAATAAAATAAAAACTACTGAGGCTAGAGGGTTGCAATTTGTTATGTCTGATGATTGGATAATGGATGATCAACATAACAATTTGCAGCCCTCTGGCCTCGGTAGTTTTAAGATCTGAGGGCGGACAGACATAGCCGTCACAATAGTTTTTTTTTTTTTCCAGAAAACTAAAATCTTATAATAAAAAATTAAAAGGGAAAAAGAGAAGTTACTGTAAGTATACATGTTGAAACTTTGCCTCAGTCCTCCCCAACACCCGCCGCGTTAGTCGGGACGCGCCAGTCAGTTCAACCTGCTGAAATGACGACGGGACAGAACTGGCATCAATAGCCCCCATACACGATAAAGACTGACCGGTTCGCGCCAGTCGCGTACGTGTATGGCCTCCTTAAGTGCACTTCAATGCAGACAACTGTCTTCTTGACGACTCTCTCTCTCTCTCTCTCTCTCTCTCTCTCCCAGATAAACCTAATCAGTTATTGTTTCTATGCCAAATAATGAAAAGAATGGAAAGGATAAAAATCAAATTCGCAATGCAAAGGATAGTATGATAATGATAAATAAATTCAAGAAGAATTGATTTTACTAAACGATGCCGAATTTAACATGCGGAAAGAAAATCTGCATTTCACTTGTTCTACCTAATCCCAAATTAGCGTTTCATTATGTACCGTGTTATATATATAGTTATATACTGTTTGAATCATTACATCCATCTACTGTACACATCAACCCTGTGAATCTATCCAAGCACTAGAAATGTGCGGAATGATTAGTATCATTGCATTTGTCATACAGGAATAGACTAAATATCATTATTATCATATGTTAACCCAGGCTTCTCCTCCTTTCTTTACTCTACCCATTTCAACTCAGAAAACCGAAGAACAGCCACTCTTAAGTTCACCCTGGTGGTGGCGAGACTAGCGACATCTTTGTACCGTTAAAATGATGACCAGAGAGTGTTGATGGAATTTTTAACTTGACTGCACCAAACTATTCAAATATTTAAATGTAAGAGCTATGTCAGTGAATTTTCCAAATACTAAATATGTCGTAAACACAACGGAACCAAAGGATGCTTTTGGGTAAAATGGAATTACCCAGCCTACTCTCATAAAATTCCATGTAAATGTTAGAAAGAACAGGTGAAAGGTAGTTTCCCATCTATATACCAATTTCTGTCTAAGATATTTACCATTAAAGACAAAGCAAGTATCTAATACGCAAAGTCTAATTAACTGTAAAATGACACTAACTGGTAAAGCAAAAAACTATATATTTGTTCATATTAAAATCTAGAACATCACTAACTGGTAGACAAGTGAACAAGCTAGATACATCGAAACTAACCATAATTTCATCGTTCTAAAACTCACAATTTTGCAGTTTATTAACTAGATAACAATATCCTCGGAATTTATGACATGTGACTTGGAAATTATGCCAACTAACTGGTGTAACAAAGAGACAATGAATCTAGACAAAGAACAGCATGTGACAATACCAACTGTACTGAATATTTATGGGTCTCATGGGATCATTGGGTTTATGAATCTTTACAATGCCGTACAAATAGGATACTTTCATTGTGTGAACGAAACTTACAAATTATAACCAGATTTTTGCCAAAAATTACTTTCATTTGTCTGTAAAATTCACTATCAGCTCTCTCTCTCTCTCTCTCTCTCTCTCTCTCTCTCTCTCTCTCTCTCTCTCTAATGGGTTAGATAACAACGATTCATGTGTACTGGCATCGCTTAGCAAATCACTCATCTTATTTAAAACTATTTCTTGATCAAGAGTGACAATAACATATTCTCCACCCACTTAAATTACTAAATGTGACTGCTGTATTTTCATACCGCAGTGCCATTGGCAGAACACTAATAACAAACAGCCCAAGTATTACGACAACGGGGTAGTGGTCACAATTCATTGTGGGTGCAATAAATTTAATATTGGCAAAAACTCAGCAAAAACTCTTCAGAAACGGATTGCACAACAGTCCCATTAGTAAACATGCTGGAGAATGTTTTAATCCAATTCAGTGGCCTCAAACAAGATTACCTTGTTCAGAAACAATAATTTTATGGAACGAAATTTAATAGAAACGGCATATGTTCAATATAGTGAAAACAATAACTTTAACTGCAGTTTATGTTTATTCAAGACAGACCCGCTCTTTCTACATGAAAAATAAGTATAACTTATGTAACACATTGACTTTGGTTTCACGTAATTACCTATTCAGCTTCACTAGGCAGTTAACCTTCTCTGCTTGACGAACTATGTACGAGACAATTTATATTTTCTATAATATCCTGTAACAGTTGTAAGCACCGCAAACCATTTTTACTTGATTATGTATTATGTAAGTCTTGAAGTCACATGTAGATATATGTCCGGTATATGTTTTCCTTAAACTGATTAGTCAGTAAAGTTCCCCGAAAGAGGCCTGATGGAAGGAGAAACTGTTTGGGAAAATTAAGAACTCTGTTTCCTTTTTCATCTCTGATTTCTCCTTCGGTTTCATTATGGAGCACTCACACACACACACACATATAAATATATATATTATATATATATATATATATATATATATATATATATATATATATATATATAAATTGAACAGATGTATAAAACACGATGGCAATTACCTAATACAAATTAACCTTCTAATCAAGGTAAACAGTCATCTCAGAATATTACTTTCGAAGACGACACTACGAAATTTATCTAATAAATTAAGAACGAAGTCCTAATACAATCCTAATACAAAACTTAAAAAATACAAAAGCTTAAAACCAATGAAAACTGACCTTTATCTCTTTTTGCATAAGGTCCATATACTTGAATACCAAACTGCTTATCTGAAAAAGTCTAATTAAATATCTTGGGGCATTATTTTTTGTTTTTATGAATACTATTGCATGTTTTGTATAACATTCTTTAGATTTGTGTCCGTGCATTGGTTTGTTGTGCCAGTCCTCTGTTCTGTCTGTCATTCTCCTGTCTCTGTATATTTCTGGGTCTTCGTCTACTTTTATTAGTCCTTCTTTCCATGCACTCTTTAGCCACTCGTCTTCACTGGTTTTCAGATATTGCCCCAGTGCTCTGTTCTCGATGTTGACGCAGTCCTCTATACTTAGTAGTCCTCTCCCTCCTTCCTTTCTTGTTATGTATAGTCCGTCCGTATTTGCTCTTGGGTGTAGTGCTTTGTGTATTGTCATATGTTTCGTGGTTTTCTGATCTATGCTGCGGAGTTCTGCCTTCGTCCATTCCACTATTCCTGCGCTGTATCTGATTACTGGCACTGCCCATGTGTTTATGGCTTTTATCATATTTCCGGCGTTGAGTTTTAACTTGAGTATTGCCTTGAGTCTCTACATATATTCTTTCCTGATCGTGTCCTCCTATTATTATTATATTATTATTATTATTATTATTATTATTATTATTATTATTATTATTATTATTATTATCATTATTATTATTATTGTTATTACCTCCACTGGTAATATATTAAACATTCAACTTAAATACTTCTATTTTTCATTAACGTAATCTCCCAATTTTTTTCTTCCATATTAAATTCATTATTATTCTTATTATTATTATTCCTTGGCAGGCTGTCTGTCTCTGTATCTATAGCATATCTAATTCTTTTGTTTATTTCTCTCTTCTTTCTTTTTCTCCTCCAGCTGGCGGGGCACCAGCGTCCTCCTGAAGGATGTAGTGTTGTCGTCTCTCGTCGCAGCTGGGTCATGAAGCCGTAGACGGGGTATAATTCGGGAGGGGACCTTCTCTTGGGGCAGTAGCATTGATTAATAACTGCTTCCAGCTACAACATTCAGTGTTATTGCCCAGCTAAAATATTCAATGCTACTGCCCTCCAAGAGGGTCTGCTCCCGAACTATACCCATCTACGGGCTACGGATACATGACCCAGCTCGGACAAGAGACGACAACGCTACATCCTTCAGGAGGACATTGGTACCCCGCCAGGTGGAGGAGAAAAAGAAAGAAGAGAGAAATAAAAAAATGAATTAGATACGCTACAAATACAGACAGGCAGTCTCCCAAGGAATAATAATAATAATAATAATTGGGAAAAACTCTCTATCGCGAGAGTATATATAATGTTCTAAGAGGTCCACAATAATAAAAAATGTTGCGAGTTCGTGTATTTTTTATCATTGTGGACCTCTTAGAACAATAATAATAATAATAATAATAATAATAATGAATTTAATATGGCAGTAAAATAATGGAGATTAGGTTAATAAAAAATAAAAGTATTTAAGTTGATTGTTCAAATATATTACCATAATAATAATAATAATAATAACTTTCGGATACTACTCCGTATCCCTCTGCAGTCATACTGATGGTAAAAGAATGGAGGGAGTGGAGAGTTGATAGCGAATTTCACAGACAAATTAAAGTCATTTTTGGCAAAAATGCAATTCTACCCTATTTGCACGGCAATGTAAAGATCCATTAACCAAATGATCCTATGAGACCTTTAATCATTACAGCTGGTAGTCACATACTATGCTTTGTCTAGAAACCTTGCCTCATTTTTTACAGCCGTTAGTTGGCACAATTTCCAGGTCACATATCATAAATTCAGTGGAATTTGTTATTTTGTTCACAAACTGCAAAAATGTAAGCTTACGGACGATGCAACGTGGTTAGTTTCGACGTAACTAACTATCTTGTTCACTTTTCTACCTGTTCATGATGTTCTGGATGTTTTTGAAGTGTGAACTAGATAAATGTTTTTATTTTACCAGTCAGGGTCATTCTACAGTTAATTAGACTTTGCGTAGTAGATTCCTGAATTGTTTTGAATTCTAAATAATTTAGACAGAAATTTGGAGATGTTAGTGTTCGTCGCTTAGTGGAAGGGGCTGCTATAAGAAAGGCGATTGCTTTTGAAGGGAACAAAACCTTCACTGATGAGGATAAATTTGTTCATTCATAATTGGACACTTTGTCGATGATTTCAAGGTTCGTGTTTCTGTTGACTGTGAGACCCCTGATGTTGCTCCCACCTCTCTTTCATCCCAGATGACTGATGCTGCAGCTGAAGGTCATAGCACCGATGGAGAGTTTTATGAGCGGGAATTACCCGTACGACCACTTCGTCGTTCCAGCCGTCTCGCCAACAGAAACAATCAAACAGGGCTTACCTGACCAACACTGTTAGAAGAATCCGCCTTGAACCAGTTTCTTGAGATGTCGTAATACCCTGCGCATAAATATGTTTTTAACTCGCAGTACTATATCCTCGTGACAGGGGTTCCATGGTTCAATAATAATTATTATTATATTGTATATAGAGTTGACATATAATAATAATAATAATAATAATAATAATAATAATAATAATAATAATAATAATAATAAAATAATAATAATAATAATAAACGAAATGTGGAGTCTGGTGGTAACAGTTTATTTATGTAGACGACACATAAATTTAAAAGACACACCTCTCTCTCTCTCTCTCTCTCTCTCTCTGTCTTCTTAGAAGCAGACAATTTTTTATTTTGTCCTGGGAAACAATATTATTTCAATAATAAAATATAGTATGCATTAATGACTTTAATAAGTGTAATAAAAAATATAGTCTGTATATTAACTTTGGTTGTCCTTATATTCGGCTTATACCTTTGCCTAAAGTTATCAAATATTAAAAATTTTTAATCATTAAAGTAAAAAATGGTACGTTTTTTCTAATTCGACTTATAGGCCAAAAGGTATCAAATACTTCAATTTTTAAATCAATTACTGAGTAAGAATTTTAACGCACTAGTTAGTGGGGCCCGGTACCCTGGCGGTGAGGCCGGCTGCCACGGCCCCAGACGTGACTGTACTCCAAAGTAACTGTTATTTAAAACCGGTGTCTTTTTGCCGAGCTAACGCTCGAACCTTTTATTTCCTTTTCTTCTTATTTTCTATGTTGTTGCACCTGCCCTACTTGTCAGAACGTAAGAATTGAAAATTTAATGTTAACCGTAAACCAGGTGAGTAACTCACGGGGGGGGGAGGGGGTGTCGCCCCCAACGTTTGAGTTAGGGGGGACACAGTTTACTCTGCCACCCCCCCCCCCCCTCCACCCACAATAATAATTATGGTCAAATATCACGCTCCTACGAAGACAGAGCAAGGAAAATTGAATTGTTACCCCTGAAGTTTTCTTTGAACCTCGGAAGAAAATTTATATAAGTTTGAAAGAACATTTGGTACCTATATTATAAAGTATTGTGAATATTTATTTATTATTCATTTAACTATTAATTTATTTAGGAAAATGAAAGACTAATTTATCTCTGTACATTTTTTTTTCTTTCTCGAATGCCGAACGTTTCATGTTTATATTTAGTGTTTACATATTAAGACGAGTCGAGTACCGCAGCAAGTATCAGTAACAACTATCAGGTATGAATATATTGTTAATGCATTTAGACAAAGTTACAGTAATTAAATAGGTGAAGCTTTTTAAGTAAACCAATGCCGGTAATCACCAACCTACGGGGTTAAATCTAAGTAATCGAAACATGGCAGGTATTTCTTTGGAAATTTGCATTTTCCTATAGTATTTTAGTTGCTTATCAACAATTTAACGTTCGTTTTTGTCGGCCGGATGTAATTAACCTAAAATTTACCTTTGAAGTCAATCCTACCTCACTTATATCATTTTTTTTTTGAAGAAATAGGGTAGAAAAGTTCCAAGGGATTTAAGGTGCTTTGTTTCATGTGTAAGAAAATTGTGCTCGAGATTTTACATATGTATATATTGAAAATCAATAAAGCACAGCTATTGACAAATTCTATATGTGCTAGGGTAAGCGTGTCTACCAAATATTTCATGGCATCCATACAATGACACAGGCTAATTGCTTTCAGATGCTTAATGTTAAACCACCCATATTATTTAGTTTACCTGCCCTTGTAGGCCTTACAGTGCCCCTAACAAAAGGAGCTCAAATTTCAAAAATTTTCAGTTGGGGCTCACAGGGGGCCCCACAACCCCCAGCTGAACAGGTTCGCTTGGCTCGCCACCCACCCTATTGTCTCCCCCCCCCCCCCCCCCACCCCCCCCCCCCCAACAATTTTATGGAACCAGTTACGCCCCTGCCGTAAACTACCAACCAAGCGGTAGCTTTCCCGGATGTAATTTTCACCCGTATCTTACCGTATTCAGCAACGATTTGAAAATGGTTTGGTCTTGTTAGTTACGTAGTCGCTGAGCAGAGAAAAACCCTTTCTCCTTCATCCCTCTTTAACCCCTAGTGCTAATAAATTAGTCCGTCAGCTGTTAACCACTTAGGTGGGATTCCGCACCGGTGAAAAGTGTTTACAAACACCAAACTACTGTTTTTTGTAGTAAGAATTGGACAAAGGTCTTTCAAATATTTCCCACTGAAACATAAAATTTGATTTATTATATTGAATAATGGTCCAAATTAAGTATATATTTTTCATCATTTACTCAAGATAATGTTCTGGAAATGCAATCAATTAGATGAGGACATCAATATAGTAGTGAATTTAATTTCAACGAAACAAAAAGACTTTTTAAGTAAGTTTATGTTGAAATTGATTTTCTTTGACTTCACCATTCGTATAAAGAAAAGAAAATTTGATGGTAGACTAAATCATTATTGGATTACTTAAAATCTTATATTTTGTCAGAAAATTATTATATTTATTTTATTATTATTATTATTATTATTATTATATTATTATTATTATATTATTATATTATTATTATTATTAATTATTATTTATTATTATTATTATTTAGAAAATGAACGCTATTCATAATGAACAAGAACACCACAGGGACACCGATTTGAAATTCAAGCCCCCAAATAATACTAAGGTGTTCATTTGAAAGGAACAACAGAAGGTAACAGGATATACAAAAAAGAAGAGACGAGATCGGTTATTAGAAAAGGAACAAAAATCCATTTAAAATCAAATCTAAATTTGCTGCCTTAAACGTTAAAACGAATTACTGTGATGTAAGTTATTTTGTACATGACTCAGCTACTTTGTAAAGGAAGAAGTACAGAGGATACTGTAAGAATAACAGCGGTGTAGGCCTATGTTACTTGGCACATGATCTAGAAGGATCACAGAAGGATATGACAAGGCAAGAATAATGTAGGTTTAGACTAGAAAGAGGGCGAGTTAATCCGATTTTTGTTATGACACTAAAGGAAAAACTGTTCGTACCACTCAAGAGACAAAAATGGAAGAACTGATAGTCTCATAACCTAGGTGTTAATGAGGTATGCAATGGTAATGGAGTGGAATATAGAATTTAGCCCAAGGGCCAAGCAAGCGATGGGAACTATGATGTCTTTCAACGGTGAAAGGTAAATTAACAGTAAAAAGGTCTGAAAGGTTTTAATAAGAAATTAAAAAACAAAGTTGTGAACCTTTCCTAATAAACCAATCTAGTCTTAAACTTGGGTTTGTCATTTGCCCTTAAACCTGATAAAAAAACATAAACTTGACTTCCAAGTAACATTTGATCAATTCATTGCTAAAAACAATTACAAGAAAGACGAAATATGTCTTAAGGGAATTCTAAACATCCTAACCAGACACAATAACACACCCCCTTTCTAAAAGATTTATGATAGTTATAAACTCACTCTGCTAACTAGACGTTATGATTATTAGTTCAGATAAAGACGGTAAAATTGTGTGAATGGTCAAGAGTTTCTACCAAGAAATGATCAGTGAACTTTTAAATGATACAAAAAAACCCGAGCCATAATGTCCAAATAGATTTCTTCAGAAAAATCAGAATCATCGGTAAAAGTAAGAAATATAGAAATTTTGGAAAAATTTAAAGCAATCAATCCCAAATTACCTTATTTCTTTGGCCTTCCCAAAACTCATAAAGACAACATCCCCATCCGTCCCATAATCTCGTGTGCTGGAGCTTTTAACTACCAAGTCTCAAAATGGTGAACCGAGTTATTTTTCCCCTTTTCAGAAACTTTTTCCCCTCGTCATATAAGACACAGAAGACTTTTGCAACAAATTTAGGTCGGAAAATATCCCCGTACATAAAGTAAAACTTCTCAGCCTAGACGTAGACTCCATTTTCGCAATAGTACCTATTAAAGATGTATTAACGTTCCTCAAAAATAAATTTGAGCCATTTGCTGATCACTTCCCCATGGAATTGAATAAAATAATGCAACTTGTAGAACTCTGCGTCACTAATAACGTCTTTTCCTTTGGTAATAACATTTACCATCAAAAATTTCGGTTGCAGTATGGGGAGGCCACTTAGTCCTGTTAGCAAAATTACATATGGATTGTTTCGAAACAATAATTATAAACCCTATCAAGCCAACAGATATGATCTGGCTTCGTTATGTAGACGACATCTTAACATACTGGAAAAGTGAGTGGGGCGATTTTGATGTCTTTCTACAAAAATTAGATGCCTTGGTCCCGAGCATAAAATTTAAAGTAGAATGGGAAAACAATAACCAAAGTCCCTTTTTAGATACTTTAATTATCAGAACTAATAACAACTACAAATTCAATGTCTTCAGGAAAGCAACATTCTCACTTTCATACATAGATTTTTACAGCTATCATGATATTTTAATTAAACTCGGCATAGCAAGTAACTTATTTCTTAGAGCCCTGAGAATTTGCTCCCCAGATTTTCTTAGCAAAGAACATGAAACAATCAGAAATCAACTTATCTTGTTAAAATACCCCAATCACAAAACAGAAATAGCCATACAAAAAGTAAAGAGTATTTTTACAAACCCACAGAAAACAAAGAAAAGGATAAATACACAAACAAAAATCATAATCCTCACATGGATAATTTACAAAACATCACACAAACCTTATGCCAACCCAACCCTTTCATCTTTACTTATCCGAATACACTAGGGAAATCCTTAATTAGCATTCAGCAGAAACCAGTTGCTAAATATTTAAGGGTTTATGAAATACCCTGTAGGGATTGTGATACGTCATACTACGGATTCACTGGAAAATCTCTCTCAGAAAGATTAACTCAACATAAATGCTCATTCAGATATGGACAACATAGTTTGATAATTTCCCATCAAATAAAAAACACAAACCATACCATGGATTGGAATATCATACAAGAGCAACAGTCAATACTAATGTCAAATGGTAGAATCTTCAATGATAAAACAAGATAATAGGGTCAATCTTTGTAATGGAGCATGAGTCTCTGACCATATAGACAATATCAAACCTGGGCCCTTGGTTTTTCGAATGCAAGTAGTCACGGCACGGAGGTAAAGTTAATGCCATATTAAGTGATATGTATGGCCTCTCTCTCTCTCTCTCTCTCTCTCTCTCTCTCTCTCTCTCTCTCTCTCTCTAAATAATTAAAAACTTATAAACATAATAAAATACAATCATAATAATTCTTTGATTTATAAAATCCTTCCTTTACACTCACAAAATAAATAAAAATATTATATTTGGATTATACAAATACCCACTCCTAGCTGAACAAAAAACATCACCCACTCTTTATTATGCATGTACAAAATCAGTCCATAGAACAAACTGGTTTATAAAATAATAATAATAATAATAATAATAATAATAATAATAATAATAATAATAATAATAATAATAATAATAATAAAAATAATCAAACACATAGATGAGACAGGATACAAATACCTGGGAATAATGGAAGGAGGGGGATATTAAACACCAAGAGATGAAGGACACGATCAGAAAGGAATATATGAGAGACTCAAGGCGATACTCAAGTCAAAACTCAACGCCGGAAAAATGATAAAAGCCATAAACACATGGGCAGTGCCAGTAATCAGATACAGCGCAGGAATAGTGGAATGGACGAAGGCAGAACTCCGCAGCATAGATCAGAAAACCACGAAACATATGACAATACACAAAGCACTACACCCAAGAGCAAATACGGACAGTATACATAACACGAAAGGAAGGAGGGAGAGGACTACTAAGTATAGAGGACTGCGTCAACATCGAGAACAGAGCACTGGGGCAATATCTGAAAACCAGTGAAGACGAGTGGCTAAAAGAGTGCATGGAAGAAGACTAATAAAAGTAGACGGAAGACCCAGAAATATGAGACAGGAGAATGACAGACAGAACGAGGACTGGCACAACAAACCAATGCACGGACAATACATGAGACAGACTAAAGAACTAGCCAGCGATGACACATGGCAATGGCTACAGAGGGGAGAGCTAAAGAAGGAAACTGAAGGAATGATAACAGCGGCACAAGATCAGGCCCTAAGAACCAGATATATTCAAAGAACGATAGACGGAAATAACATCTCTCCCATATGTAGGAAGTGCAATACGAAAAATTAAACCATAAACCACATAGGAAGCGAATGCCCGGCACTTGCACAGAACCAGTACAAAATGAGGCATGATTCAGTGGCAAAAGCCCTCTACTGGAGCCTGTGCAGGAAACATCAGCTACCTTGCAGTAATAAGTGGTACGAGCACCAACCTGAGGGGGTGATAGAAAACGATCAGGCAAAGATCCTCTGGGACTATGGTATCAGAACAGATAGGGTGATACGTGCAAATAGACCAGACGTGACGTTGATTGACAAAGTCAAGAAGAAAGTATCACTCATTGATGTCGAAATACCATGGGACACCAGAGTTGAAGAGAAAAAGAGGGAAAAAAATGGATAAGTATCAAGATCTGAAAATAGAAATAAGAAGGATATGGGATATGCCAGTGGAAATCGTACCCATAATCATAGGAGCACTAGGCACGATCCCAAGATCCCTGAAAAGGAATCTAGAAAAACTAGAACGATGAAGTAGCTCCAGGACTCATGCAGAAGGAGTGTGTCCTAGAAACGGCGCACATAGTAAGAAAAGTGATGGACTCCTAAGGAGGCAGGATGCAACCCAGAACCCCACACTATAAATACCCACCCAGTCGAATTGGAGGACTGTGATAGAGCAAAAAAAAAAAAAAAAATAATAATAATAATAATAATAATAATAATAATAATAATAATAATAATAATAATAATAATAATAATAATAATAATAATAATATTAATAATATTAATAATAACAATAATAATAATACTTTTACGCACAAAAAAGACAAATATATTAAATCATGATTACTACAACACAAATACCAGCATGACCTGAACAAAATTACCAACTTTCCTTTAAATGTTCATGTCCAAAAATCATCCCATGGAACAAATTGGTTTATAAAACACTTTCTTATTATATTAACTACCTTTATGAACATATAGATAAAAATATTAAAATATTGAATTAGCACTACACATTACCCAGTAAGACTGAAATAAAAAACATAAACAACCCTTTGATATTGATGTAGAAAATGATCTGGAACAAACTGGTTTATAAAATACTGTCCTATAATATTAATTTCTTTAACACACAAAAATAAAAATATTAAATCAGTACTGCACAAATACCCAGCATGATGAACAAAAAGATGAACCACTTCATCATGCAATGTACAAAATTATTCCATAGAACAAGGTCTTCAGAAGCCTTCACTTCTTTCCAAACGAAAGCCTTTAGCGACAGGAATTTCGGTGTCAGCAGAATTTCTTGCGACGAAAGTGAGTGATATCAACATTTGAATTTTACTACTCACATTCTATGGAGTCAGGCAAAGATATGGCCACCAGATGGTACCCGTGAAGGATACTTTGCGTGTGTGTGTGTGTGTGTGTGTATTTTCCTGATATTGGAAAGGAAATTATCTTTTTAACTTAAAATTAATGTAACAAGTATTAGTACCCCGTGGATAAAAACTAACATCTAATTGCATGTGTTTGAGCACTGGTGTGTGTGTGTGCGTGTGTTAAGTAATCTAAGAGACATACGAGATTAAAAGTAAAGGTTAAAAAGTACACAAATTTTACTGTTGCCCGTGCTTGCAAAAGCATGATATATATATATATATATATATATATATATATATATATATATATATATATATGTATATGCTATATATACATATATATATATATATATATATATATATAAGTGTGTGTGTGTATACATACATGCATACATAAAAATGTATATATATACATACACATGTATATACATATTTATGTATGCATGTACTTATACACACACACACACACACACACACACACACACACATATATATATATATTATATATATATTATATATATATATATATATATCATATGTATGTATCTATGTAGAGAGAGAGAGAGAGAGAGAATTTTCTTTTATGGCATTACCATTTGAATTTCAATATTTGTACTATGTAAATGAAAGCCTATTTCACTGTTTTGATTACAATTATTCTAATCCGAACTTTCACCAAAAGGTAGGTCGAAGGTCGAGGCGGAAAGGTGCGAGATCAGCCGTGTATCTACTGCAAAATGCTGACCTCAGTGTTCCATTCTGACTCGATGCCATGGTTGGCATTAACGAGCAACCAGGGAACGGCGAACCCAAACAAGACCTTTCCTTGAATCTAAGGTTTAGACAGAGCTCTTGTTTACAAACGCGACAAGGCCAGTGGACACTGAAAAGGGCTTCCTTGTATTTTTTTTTTTCTTTTTGCATATTAACCTTAGGCTGTAATCACTTATTTACATTTATATCTGTTTATTAATCTAATTAATCGTTTTTAGAATAATTGCTCTATTCTTTCTGTATTTCTCATAACCGTTTTTTGCTTCTTCCAAAGATGTAATGCATTACTACCCTTAAGCAATTTTTTTACACTTTTATTTATTTATTCATTTATCTAATTTATCTTCTTAATCTCTTCTTTCCGTATTTTGTATGATTTACTAAAACTTATTTCGAATAAACACCACAATATTCGTTGGAATCTTCTTGAATTTCAAGTCAATGTTCCCTATGATGGACTTGTTCTATTTGAATAAGGTTAGTCTTTTCGATAATAATAATAATAATAATAATAATAATAATAATAATAATAATAAAATAATAATAATCCTACAACACAAGGGCAGTTATAATTGTCAGAACGTTAAAATGAATGATATTAAAAATCCATTTCGTTTCTGACAGAATATCTCTCTCTCTCTCTCTCTCTCTCTCTCTCTCTCTCTCTCTCTCTCTCTCTCTCTCTCTCTCGTACAGTGCAAATTAAGTTCCTATATAAATATATATGTCAGTGAAACCACAGGGTGTGCTAGGCCTTTCGACTCAATGTCCTTTACTTAGCAGACTGATAGAAATATATAAGTAAGTTTACAAAGATAGCTTGTATAATTGACAGATGGGAATTATGAAGGAAACACATGTACCTGGAATCCAAAACAGTTGAATAACTAGTAGATCTACCAGAACAAGAGTCAATATTTAAGAGGTTTTAAAAAAGATTAGGCTCAATAGCTCGGAAGCAGGGAAGAGTCAATTAAAAGATTATAAAAGGAAAGAGACTGGCCACCAAAAATGACCGTGGAGGGAAAAAAGCTGATTATATATGTTTATAAAAGTACAACAACTCAATGATCCTCCTTTTGGTAAACAAAAACAATTTTTGCAAAGTGAACATTTTCCAAAACATATATTAAAATACGAATACATAGAAATACTTATAAGGTAACTAATTAGTAATTAGCAAATTCAGTATTTATAGGAAACCAACCGGCAACTTAACTTGTGTCCATTTTTTTATTTATTTCTTTTTAGGCCACCGCCTTTAAATATCAAAATATCCACTTTTTCTTCTATGTTTTTACGAGCATTGCACACTGTCAGTCCTAAGTATATGGATCAAGAAATCGAATACATAAGAAAAACAGGACAGGTATATGTAATCCTTCACAAATGCCAGATATTTTCTATAACAAAACCCACAAAAAGTTTTATAGCGAGAGTAAAATGGAGAAAGAAATCCCTAAGAACATTCTCATCCTTCCTTATTTCAGCGGTTTTGAAACCAAGAAATCATTGTTAAAATCTTTTAATGTCAATCTGGTTTTTTTTCCTATAATAACGCACTAAAAGGAATGTTCAGTAGAAAAAATAGCCCTAAGGAAAGCAACACAATATATAAAAATCCATGCTTGGACTGCTCTTCTTTTTATATTAGTCAATCCAGTAAAGATTTAAAAGCACGAATTAAACAGCATAAGTATTCTGTGGAAAATGGGCAGACATCCAATGCTATATTCATTCCTTTAAGTGAAAACTCTCACAGGATAAATTGGACTGAAAGTTCAGTGATTTCCAGATCAAACGATTTCTCTTCACGAAATCTCTTTGCATCCGCTATTATAAAGCTGACTTCCAGTAGTAATTTTAACCTTAGCCCTGGCATGTATTATTTGGACCCCTGTACTAGTAAAATGACCAAGAATGACCTTTAAGAAAAATCACTGACTTAATTACTAATTAGTTACATTATATACATTTTCTATCTATCCGTATGTTTGACATATTTTTTTTTCAAAATGTTCACTTCGCAAATATTATCATTGTTTACCAAATGGAGAATTATTGAGTTGTACTTCTTCCACAGTCATTTTTTGGTGGTCAGTCTCTTTCCATGGATCTTTTAATTGACACCTCCCCCGATTCCGAGATGTTGAGGCCAATCTTTTGTAAAACTTCTTAAATAGTCACCTTTGTTTTGATAGGTCCACTCGTTCTTAAACTGCGTTGAATTCCACTTATTTTTATATTTCTACCAGTTTGCTAAGTAAAGGACAGTAAGTCGAAAGGCCTAGCATCACTCTGTTCCTTCACTTTACTTCGTGGCATTTGACTTTATATTTTCATCACTTTTCATATTTTTGTGATTCAGTTACACATACATACACACACACACACACACACACACACACACACACACACATATATATATATATATATATATATATATATGTGTGTGTGTGTGTGTGTGTGTGTGTGTGTGTGTACGTGTGCGTGCGATATGAATTCAAACCAAAACCAAACTAGCATTCTTTTACCACTAATCTATATATGCAAAAATGTATGTATGTATGTATGTGTGTATGTATGTATGTATGTATGTATGTATGTTCCACCATTACTCTGATATGCATCAAGCAATTTCAACCAAACTTAGTATACATATGACTTACTATCTAGACAAGAATATTGTGGGAGTAAGACATCACTCGCACAAAAGGGCATCAAATGGGGTGGGGGGGGAAGTGTGTCCCTGAAACAGGGTTGGGTCTGCCCATAGACTTAATAACTAAATAAACTCTGTGGGTTTATCATGCCTCAATTCGGTATACATATGACTTAATATCTGGAAAAGAATACTGTGGGGTAAGACATCATTGGCACCATAAGCGGTGGGTGTGTGTGTGTGAGGGGGGGGGGGGGGAGGCATGTAAAAATTACTGAAAAAGACAGATACTAGTGTCTATTCCATAGATTTTGTGGTCGCTGAGTTGAATAGTGACACTCCTGAAGCCCTTTAAGTCCAAGTTCAGCCCCGATAGGAGAGTGAGAATGGGTGAAAAATGAAATGTAAAAAAAAATGACAGATATTAGTGTCTATTCCATAGTTTTCAAGGTCACTGAGATAAATATTGAAAATCCCAAATACCCTTTAAGTCCACGTTCAGCCTTAATAGGAGGGGGGTTGAGAAGGGGTGAAATATAAAACATCATAAATGCTAGGGAATGGAATTGAAGTAACTATCTTGACAAGAGAGAGAGAGAGAGAGAGAGAGAGAGCGAGAGTTTATCAATTGTCATTTAGTTTTCCTGGGCATCAACAGGTTGGTCAGCTAGTACTTACATATAAATCACACACATGTATGTGTACAATATCAAAAATTCCTTCTTGCACCAATTCAGAGAAACATAATTCCCCTCAGGAGGTATTCAAGTGAACTACAGAGATGGTGAAAGAGGACAGGAAATACTGAATAAGATCCCATCTATTACAGAAAGACTTCACTGGTGGAATGATTCACTTCTAAAGAAGCTCAAATACTGAGTAAAATATTGCACAACGCTCTGAAAATGGATCTAATGCCTTCTGTTTTTACCTGATGAGGACTACGTTTGGGTGATGAAAAGATGGAGTTAGAGTGGTTGGACGACAAGATAAAGAGATTTAAACACTGAAGGAGATGAAGAACAGGAGTCTAAAAGTGGAAATGGGAGAAAATATAAAAACTGCATTAATTAGTAATAGAAAGAGAGATCGGACAGCAAGACTGAAGAATGAAAGCAGGAATGAACGTAATTAAAAGGGTAAACAGTGGGAGCAGCTAGGAGCCGAAGGGAAGCTGCAAACACCTTTTAGTAATGACTCCAGGTCGTTACTTGAGATGCACTGATGGCACTAACCCTATGCAATGGCAAACACGAGATAGATGACGTGTATAAAAACATACAAACATACATATCTATCAACTCATTCATTTGAATATGAACCTATAACATACAATAGCCTATGCGTGTCTTATATTTACAGATATACAAATTTTAACCAATAGTTTTATTAAGAATATTTATAGAAAAATAATGCAGATGAATTTCCTTTTGTGTTAAAATCAGATAAACCAATCATTCAGTGTCTTAGAATATCTTGCATTTCTCTTATTTTGTATCTTAATAAAATTTTATTTGTTTTCACCTACAGAATACTCCTTTGACATTACACTTTTAATTTGTAAATTAAAACGATACATATATTCACACGATAATTTAAATAAAATGGCAGAAGGACAACAAAAGGCATGATACGCTTGGCGCAAGCAGAACTCAAGGAGGAAGCCGTGACGTCACTCCCTCCCCCAGGTCCCACCACTCCTACCAACTCGCCCAATGAGAGAGAGAGAGAAAGAAAAAGAAAATAACAGCACCAAGCATCTGCTCTACCTGCGACACGGTGGTCTATAGGAAATGTTGGCAAACTGGATATCCATGACCTTGACACAATTAGGAAAAGGCACGTGTGTGTGTGAGGAGATTTGACTGTTTTGGTGACCTCAGAGAACGATGCTTCGTATATAACACAATTTCAAGGACTCTCTGTTCCTTTGAAGTTTGTAGTGGGAGGTTATAAGTCAATCTGTTTTTCTTCTTCTTACTGTCCGTAGTTCGATCAGATTACAGTGGAAATATTTTATACAAATCATAGGTTGTATGAAATGTTAAGTAATCTGAAGAACATATTCTTAAGTTTTTATAAGCAAACTACAGTGATTCATTATTTACTTATTTGTAATCTTAACTATTAATGTACATGGCTTATACTGAAATAAAGTTTATTATTATTATTATTATTATTATTATTATTATTATTATTATTAATTATTATTATTATTATTATTATTATTATTATTATTATTATTATATTAGAAATTACAGTTTCTGGTTTTACATAGAAGCTTGATTAGGTCGTCTGAAATCTTGTACTAATTAAACTTATCATTCTTAGGTTCCTAATAAATGATTTTACATTTATAAGAGGCTCTCTTTCATTAACTAATATATCATACGCACAAACAAACAAACAAACACATGCACACAAAATGAAAAAATTGTGTGAATGACATTTTCATTCATGCATAAGAAATCTTTATACATTCCAACAACACAACAATCAACCACTTACAAAAACCGAAGCTCAAAAAATAATAAATAAATAAAAAATGTTTTTAGAAAACCGATGCTCGCAATAAAAAAAACTAAGCAAGTATATAAAAACGTTATAAAAAAATTCTGTCGAAATCTGGACTTTATCATATAACAATTTTTCTTTACGCGAGACCAAAGCTTGAATTCTTCAGTCTCTCAGGAGAAGAAGAGAATAATAATAGAATATTGAAATATTATGAATAAAACGTTGGCAATAAAAACAAATAAAATGATTCGCTTGGTGTGGGGCTTGGGTAGAACCCTTGGTGGAAGCCGTGACGTCACTGACGTCCTCTGCCTCAAGGGGTTCCAGGATTCCTTATTACAGACACCTTGTTGCTAGTGTCTGTGTATATATATATTATATATATATATAATATCACATTACAACAGTAAATATCTAACATACACACACACACACACACACACACACACACATATATATATATATATATATATATATATATATATATATATATATATATTATATATATATCATAAAACTAGGTTTAAAAATATTGCATTAACAGTTCTTATAGTAACTACAAAATTAATAATAATAATAATTATAATAATAATAACAATAATGTAAGTAGGTTATCCTCATACCATCAACTATGAAGCAAAAAAATTTCAATAATGCATGCGAGAACATTTAGGAAAATTACATTTCACAAAATTACCTTTAATAAAATTACCTTCGATTAGCCTTTTGTACACCAACTCGTCGTGCTACGTACAAGCAAATGCAGGCATTGCACGGCTTTAAAAATAAAACTCAATAACCTAACGTTGCAACAATGCAATCCATATTCGGCATTAATAAAAATACATTGCATTGAATTACCCTCGTGTTATATATACCAATTCTTTGTTGCGCAATTGGTTCGATGAGAGAGGCATTACAGGAAATTACAGGAAATTATCCTCGATTTGCAACTTATCAGAATCTGTGGCTGATGTTTACAATCGATTTATTCGAAATCCTAAATTTATTTAGTATTTTGTTATAGCTTTGAACAGGAGAGATGTTTACAAAAAATTTAATCTAAAACCTAAATTTATTTACTATTTTTCTACAGACTTAAGCAAGAGAGATGTTTACACAAAAAAATTCATTTAAAACCTAGATTTAGTTAGTATTTTGCTGTAGATTTGAAAAAGTGATGTTCATAAAAAATCTAATTGAAATCCTAAATGTATTTGGTATCTTTTTAGATTTCAACAGAAGAAATGTTTACACAAAATTTATTCTAAATTCTAAATTTATTTAGTACATTTAACATACTTTTTCATGACGTCGTAGAGAAAAAGGTAACTTATTTAAAAAGGCTTGGCACCTTAGCAGGTCCAAATTAACACGTCGCCTGAAGGTTAATTCATGCTAAATTCGTGGACGCCCACCAGTATAACATAATTCTACCAAGACAACACTATCCTGGGCATATTGCAACAGCAACGGCGCATTTGCGGAGCGTCCAAATTCCTCTCTGCTCGCAAGAGGTGAAGAATTTCCATGCTTTTTGTTGCACAATGGCCCGACTTGTCTTGCAGGCTTGCCGGGTAAACCCACTACGTCCCATTTGGTTTATCCAGTGGGTACCACTCCGTTCCTTTTTCTCGGAACTCTTCAGGTGTACTGCTCCATGTTCCGCAGAGCGCGGAACACCTGATTTTAATCTGCACTGGATGATAGTTCCACAGGTAACATAACAACTGATTTCAATCAGAAATGGACGACTACTCTATTGACAATCGAACAGAAGTCTTCAGGCAATGTTATTGTCCTCTCTCTCTCTCTCTCTCTCTCTCTCTCTCTCTCTCTCTCTCTCTCTCTCGCGAACAATAACAGGTCCTCATGTAATGGAACAGCTGATTTCTGTCACTACAGGAAGTCCGTAGGCAATGTTATTGTACTCTCTGTCTCTCTCTCTCTCTGTCTCTCTCTCTCGCTCTCTCTCTCTCTCTCTCTCTCTCTCTCTCCTCTCTCTCTCTCTCTCTGAACACGGGGCTCTTTAGTACTAGAATAGCTGCCTTTAACAGGTATGGGAAGTCCATGGGCCAAGTTATTGTACTCTCTCTCTCTCTCTCTCTCTCTCTCTCTCTCTCTCTCTCTCTCTGGACGAACTAGATTTGGCCTGTTCGCCACCGACCTCCAAACGACCTTCGTGTTTCGGCGATAAATTTCGAAAGTGATCAGCGAGTCACATCCTGCTGTGGTGGCCCGAAGGGCAACGATCTTACAATTTAGCAGTTCCTCAATCAGGAATTCCACCGAAGGGCTCCTTTGCTTCTTCTTGGTTCCCTCGGCATCTCCTGCCTACTCCTACTGCTGCCTGGCCTGCTCCCCTCCTACTGGCATGCCCCTACTACTGGTACTCCTGCTGCTTCGTTTTGCTCGTGGTGTAGGAAAGAATCGAATGTGCTCCTTCTTCAGACATCAAAGTAGTACTCCACGGCGTGGTTTCCTTGGCGCTGCCTGCCTACTACTACTACTACTACTACTGCTACTACTACTACTACTGCTACTACTGCTGCTGCTGTTGCCCTGCCATGCCCTGCTCCCCTCCTACTGACATCCCCCTGCTACTGCTGTTTTGTTCAGTTCGTGAGTGAGAAGGAACAGAATGGTTTCCTTTATTTCCTCAGGGATCAAAGTTGAACTTCACGGCCTGGTTCGCTGGGCGCCTCCTGCTTACTACCACTCCTACTGCTGCCCTGGGCCTGCTCCCCTCCTGCTGGCATGCCACTGCCACTGCCACTCCTGCTGTTTCGTTTTGTTCAAGGGTAGGAAGCGCTCCTCCTGAAGGTGACGGCATTTGATGGCCTGTCACCTTGTAAAGATTGAGTGCTTGTAGCGTATAATAATAATAATAATAATAATAATAATAATAATAATAATAATAGAAAAATGCGCCTTAGTCAACATACAAAAAGGCAAAGTAACGAGAACTGAAGGGATAAAGCTACCAGATGGGAGCAACATCAAACACATACGTAGATGAGACAGGATACAAATACCTGAGAATAATGGAAGGAGGGGATATAAAACACCAAGAGATGAAGGATACGATCAGTAAAGAATATATGCAGAGACTCAAGGCAATACTCAAGTCAAAGCTCAACGCCGGAAATATGATAAAAGCCATAAACACATGGGCAGTGCCAGTAATCAGATACAGCGCAGGAATAGTGGAATGGACGAAGGCAGAACTCCGCAGCATAGATCAGAAAACCAGGAAACATATAACAATACACAAAGCACTACACCCAAGAGCAAATACGGACAGAATATACATAACACGAAAGGAAGGAAGGAGAGGACTACTAAGTATAGAGGACTGCGTCAACATCGAAAACAGAGCACTGGGGCAATATCTGAAAACCAGTGAAGACGAGTGGCTAAAGAGTGCATGGGAAAAAGGACTAATAAAAGTAGACGAAGACCCAGAAATATACAGAGACAGGAGAATGACAAACAAAACAGAGGACTGGCACAACAAACCAATGCACGGACAATACATGAGACAGACTAAAGAACTGGCCAGCGATGACACATGGCAATGGCTACAGAGGGGAGAGCTAAAGAAGGAAACTGAAGGAATGATAACAGCGGCACAAGATCAGGCCCTAAGAACCAGATATATTCAAAGAACGATAGACGGAAATAACATCTCTCCCATATGTAGGAAGTGCAATACGAAAAATGAAACCATAAACCACATAGCAAGCGAATGCCCGGCACTTGCACAGAACCAGTACAAAAAGAGGCATGATTCAGTGGCAAAAGCCCTCCACTGGAGCCTGTGCAAGAAACATCAGCTACCTTGCAGTAATAAGTGGTACGAGCACCAACCAGAGGGAGTGATAGAAAACGATCAGGCGAAGATCCTCTGGGACTATGGTATCAGAACGGATAGGGTGATACGTGCAAATAGACCAGACGTGACGTTGATTGACAAAGTCAAGAAGAAAGTATCACTCATTGATGTCGCAATACCATGGGACACCAGAGTTGAAGAGAAAGAAAGGGAAAAAATGGATAAGTATCAAGATCTGAAAATAGAAATAAGAAGAATATGGGATATGCCAGTGGAAATCGTACCCATAATCATAGGAGCACTAGACACGATCCCAAGATCCCTGAAAAGGAATCTAGAAAAACTAGAGGCTGAAGTAGCTCCAGGACTCATGCAGAAGAGTGTGATCCTAGAAACGGGGCACATAGTAAGAAAAGTGATGGACTCCTAAGGAGGCAGGATGCAACCCGGAACCCCACACTATAAATACCACCCAGTCGAAAGGACTGTAATAGAGCAAAAAAAAAAAAAATAAATAAAAAATAATAATAATAATTATAATAATGGTACTCAGTATTTCATATCATTCTGTGGCCTCTGTGCAAGGTATTCTGTTTTGTGTGATAATCTAGCTAAGAATAACGATCAGAGACTGCTATTACTGTTTATTTTAGATTAATCTGGCCATATGCCAACACGGGCTCTGCCTCATACGAATGAGGAAGTCTATAAGTCATACTAATGATCTGAAAGTGACAAGAGGCTTAATGTGACTGATTTTATGACTGGGGACAAAGTTCAGAAATTCTGCCTCAGTCAGTGATCTGAGACTTCGCTGGCTTTTGAATTGATATTTATCCTGGGAATTTACTGTATCTCTTGCCATCCTCGACGTTGCTATGATCACTGGTCATTTGCATAGTTTAAGTTGGCCTTATGCCAGTATGACATCTTGCTCTTGGGCAGAAGCTTGAAACATCACTGTTCCTGAGAGGAAATGTTGCTCCTGAAAGAGGTGCTGTTACCTGAGGGATTGTTGCACATAATGAGGTCGATTCGATGTTCCTAAGGTTACTGGTCTTTGCTGCTTTAGTTTAAGCTGGCCTTATGCCAGTATGGCCTCCTGCTCTTAGGCAGTTAGTATCATCACTGTTCCTTGAGAGAGCATGCAGCTCCTGGTGGGGTGTCTGTGCTGCTCCTGAAAGAGGTGCTGTTCCCGAAAGGCTTGCTGCCCCTGATAGAAACAATGCTGTAGAACAGTGGTCCCCCAACTTGACCATACCAAGGACCGCCAGGCATGATGAGTCTAAACCGAGGACCCTAGCCAATCAAAAGTTGTCATTGTCATACCGAGATACCAAGCAAAACGTAGTACATTTAATATTTGCATATTCCTGCACAAAGTAAGTATAAGCTGCTTGGACACCGAAATATTTATAGCACCGACACTAGAATGAAAAAGATGTATAAATATTTTTTATTGAATGTATATTTTTTATTGAAATTATGTTTTTTACTGGAGCTGAAAAAAAACATTAATTTTTTCATTGTGTCGTGGACCCCCTAGGGCCTTTTCCTGGACCCCCAAGGGTCTGCGGACCTCAGTTTGGGAACCACTGCTCTAGCGGGTGCCCAGAGGGTCATATGAAGTCTGCCTCTTGCAGGATGTTGAAAGAATGGCACTGATAAGTGACAGAATCTGCATCTGCAATCTGCAGCTTCCCGAAGCTGGTCTCTTTGTGGGTTATTCTGGTCTGTTCCAGCAGCTTCTGCAAGAGTGGGTCATGTTATGTGATTTCAGAAGCACCATGCCCTCGGGGAGCAGACCACAATCAGGAGCAGCATGCCCTTCAGGAACATCATCTCTATCAGCAACACCACCCTCTTCAGGAGCTTAGGAACAACATGCCCCCAGGGGCCAGCACCTCCATCAGGAGCTACATACTCTTTCAGAGTATCATCCCGATCAGTGGCACCATCCCCTTCAGAAGCTAGGAAGCAGCAAACCTCATTAGCCAAAAAGGCATCGTGAGTCACCCACGACCAAGCAAGTTTCTTGGTGGCCTTGGGCAGGTATGTAGGCTGAGCCTGGGATACCCCTTAGTTAGCCTTAAAAACCCGTCCTGCTCAGCCTCTCACCAACAGCTAAGGAAATTTCAGTGGGGAAATTCAGTCACGTTTGCAAATTGGGCAGCAAAAAACTGGAAGCAAAACTGCACTCGAGGAAAATTCCAGAGAACCGGATACCGGGTTTACTCGGAAATTCATGAAGTAACAGGGTGATGATTTCAGAAGGTGATAGAATTTACCGGATATAACTGGCTACAGTACGTTTATTTTAAGCGGCAGACAACTGAAAGTAAAACTTGATTCTAGGAAAATTCCTGAATACCAGATACCTGATACTGGTAAATAACTGGGAGATGATTTCTCAATGAACCAGAAATGACCGGTATATATGTTTCTTTCCTAGAATCTACCAGACATAACTAACTATGGGATTTTATTTCAAGTAATTTTGGTAAAACCGAGATATATCATGGAGGTTTTTTACTGGTTCCAAACGTTCCGTTCACGTCCATTTGTTTGATTCTTTTATGGGACATGTTCTAAACACGAATGACACACCAATATCTTCACTGTATAAATTTGACAAAGAAAATATTTATCATGCACAGGCAAACGTTAAAAGAACTTTTTATAAATTGAATTTAATGGAATTCAATAGAGAAATTTAATAAACACAGAAACATAAAATGTCAATGTGTTCCATTTATAAAATTTTTTAAAGAAATATATTCATCACACGAAGGTGAAAATTAAAAGATCCTTTTTTGTACCAATTGAATTTAGTGAAATCCAATACAGAAATTCACTAAATACAGAAATACAAAATGGGAAGTTTCACA